>NC_140198.1:20042028-20642028 GCF_965226575.1 Pagrus pagrus
TGTCGGCTCAAGACAGCAAACATCTGCATGCACTGTTGTGCTGTCAGATGTGCCTCTAGACTCTTTGAACCAACATGACCCAGCCAATCAGCAGCCCCCCTGTCTCCTTCTTTATCGCTTTCTGCCTCTCCTTTCTCCTCCCCTCTGCCATTTTCCTCCCAACACTGTTTGGAAAAATTATCCTCCCTTTGCACTCTCTGCTGGAAAAGAGAGTGGAGTAAAGGGGCACACAGAGGGGGAGAGAGGGCAACTGATTGCTCCTATTGTTTAAGAATGAGGCTTGCAGCCTCTTAAGGGATAATTGGCACACAAGGAGGGTAATGCGTTTGGACGGGAGAGGAAAGTCAAAGGAAGAGAAATTGAAAGAAAAGGTGGTGAAAGGGCTCATGGAGAGGATGCTGGGAATCACTTAAATGTAAACATTTGAGATTTAAATGTGAACGAGTGAAACCAACAACCAACCGATATTCTGAAATAGAGTATTAATTTTATTTGATACAAACAGCGGGATTTAAGTACATCCTGTGTAACGAAACTCTTTTATTTTGTTATTTCATGTTATTTTTTATGTCAGCTCAAAGGCGAAGGAGGCCCTCCCTGCAGTTTCCTATAGAATAAAATAAAACACAATATAGAACAGTGTTTTTTTTCCCTTTGAAACATGATTACACACAAATAAGACTGTACTGATAGGTAAAGACAAACCTGTAGATAAAAGCTGGATTCTGAAAAACAAACAAACAAAAAAATTGTGTATTATTGCATTTTGAGCTCCGTGTAGATATAAATAATCTCGGTATTCATGTGATGGGGGATATTTGTTATTGAGTTAGTGGGGAAAAGGTACAGAATAACCCTTTAAAAATGGTTATCAGCAGATCTAATAATGGAAGAAAATGTTCATTATAAGCTAAACTGGATGTTTGTGGATATTGTTGTTACATCCAATCAAATATAAATGTATCACATTTACAGGCATTTTATTATTTAACATGACTGTTTTTAAATATTCTAAATACGTATTGTATTTGAAGCTTATCTAGTCAGCTTTAGGATAAAATCAAAAACAGTCCATTGTATTGGTCGTAAAGCTAATATGTTAGGGTCATAAAAGAAAAAAAAACAATACTTACATACTCTTCACAGGAAATGAACACTGCCAAAAATACACGCAGCCAACATCATATAATACAGCCGCCGCACTTTCTTTTGTGCCCGTTTCCGAGAGCGGGCTCAGCCACCTGGTGTTCATGATGTTCTTAGATTATTTCTTACTCTCATTTCTGTCTGCATGCGTCCTTTGTTTCCTGTCGAGCACTTTGAGAAAGTGCAGGTGTTAAAAGTGCTTTTTGAAATAAACCTGACTTGCTGGGAGCAGAGTCATTTTTAAAGTGGCAGAAAAAAAACCAACAAGTTTGAATCACTCTGATAAAAATCACAAGGCTTCGTCTTCTTATTCAAAACCACACAACCGTAAATAATCAACAAAATACATGACAGGCGAAGCAGAAATCCCGCTCTTACAAGTATGACCTTTAACCAGCGGGATGACTCGCACCACGCAGTGCAGATTGTATTGTGACAACTATGGAGCGTGCAGCATTATCTGAGGGAAGAGTTTGCTTTACTGCGTCATCAAAGCGAGCCCTGCACGTCCCTCTGTATGTCTGTGTCTCTATTTCATATTCCAGTCACAAGCCATATGGTGCAACTGCTCAAAGGGTACGATTTGGTATTTTGGATTTTTTTTTGTGGGGGGGGTGGGGTCTTGATAAGTTTCGTGCCTCAAGGTCTGTCTGAGATGGGATGGCTGCACATGGAGAACGTGCGAGCTCTACACGCTCGTGACCACAATCGTTTTAGCTTTTATACCCGTGATGATGAAGAAGGAAAAAAAAAAAACGAGGGATATGGGGAAAAAAAAGGAAAGAAACATTTACATTCAGTTTGCAACTACGCCGAAGACGCTGCGAACATCTTTGAGTGCTCACAGCGTGCGCCTACCTCCGTGTGTGTCTTCATACTTGTGTGCGTTACAAATTAGTGTACTTGTAAGACTATTATTTGTGATATTATTTTGTGCGAGTGTGTGTGTAGGTGCGTGTGTGTACAGTGTGTCTAAATTGGAAGGCTGTAATTAAATGCGTAGACCTCTCCACTATCTCCTCCTCCAGCCAGCGCCAGTGACGCACAAACCGCAGCACAGCCATGAGTCATCAGGCCCCCAGGATCACCACCCCTCCTTCTATCTCTCTATCCCTGCCTCCATCCACCTCTACACGGCTCTCTATAACCCTCTCTGCCTCTCACTACACATTCCTATGTCCCACTCTTTCTAAATTACCCACCATCACGCGCACGATGCGAGCAGCCGCTTTTTCCCTATACACTCCTTGAGATTCGTGCTCAATTTCCACCTCAATCCGACACGCTCCCGCTTATCTCTCCACATCTGGCCATCGCTCTCTCTGCTACACCCCCCGCCACCTTCCCTCTTCACTCGATCTGTCTTTACCCTCTTTATCTCCCCTGTTAACCTCTCCACGCCCACCCGTGAACCGGTGGGTTATTAAGTTTGCCACAGTTGCGGGCAGCGGGGGGAACAGAAGGCGACACTACGAGGATGAAAGAGAAAGAGGGAGTTATGGGGAGACATGAGAGGAGAAGGGGCTCAAATTGTGAGGAGTGGGAGAAGACGACGGGCGACAGAGCAGCAGTGACGGTGTGAGCAGCAGAGAAGGCTGTGAAACAAGAGAGGGAGAGAGCGCATGATTTGAGGCATTTGCCACCTGGCGTCCTGAATCATTATCTGACTCATGCTAATCTCTTATCTTCTCAGCCAAACACGCACAAGCATACACACTGCGCACACACGACTACCAATTTTTAAAAAACCAGCGCAACTGGAATCAAAGCAGCTTTTCTGAGTGTCAGACCGGGTAAGAGACGAGGAGTCAGGGGGGCACCGGAGAGCAAGGATGAGAAACACTCAAAGGACAGAGAGGAGAGGATCTCTCTCCACCGTCTGACGAAGTCTCCGACGTGTTTAAAGAGGGAAAAGGGGATGTTTCATTTCCATCTCTCTGAGTGTTTATGATATGAGTAGGAAGGGAGAGCATATTAAATGTATGACTCATAAATGTGTGTGCCTCTGTGCCCCACCAACGCCCTGCAGAGAGGGTTGCATCCACTGCTGCAGGAGGGATAAAAAAAAAAAAAAAAAGAGGCAATTTCGTGCTTTACTTGGTGTGGTTATCCAATTAGTTACACAAAACATGTGGCTAAGCGGATGTATGCCAATATGCCTCTGTTCCTGATAGATGTTTTATCCCCGGGAGAGCCTTCACGAATATGTAGCAAAGCTGTCTGATGAAATATTACATTTTGAGTGCAATAGTTTTTGTATGCGGCATTAGTTGTTTCAGGTTGACAGAGGGGATCATGCACTATTATCCTCTGAGCTGACATCGATAATTCAAGGTATTCTGCTCACAGATGCCGTAAGCTTGTGTGCTCATTGTAAAGCCACGCGGCTCGGTTGTGGCAGGGTCTCCCAAAGTGCAAGTATTATTTATTATCTTTAGCCGACATGTGCGCGTTAATCATGTTTACATCCTGGACGTTCCTGATAAAGCCACCTTCCCTTTTCAACCTGCTAGTGAATCCAAAATTTAAACGTGTAAATCTTTATTTAGAATAGGCTCTGACTGTTCAAAATAATACACAAACACCCCCTCACTGCAGATCTAATACAGAATAATGTATGAATGTGGCTCTGGAGCAGTTTTCTTCCAGCAGTTCTGCTCTAACACAGAAGAATATTTGTGCCACTACTTCAACTCTGCAGCTATCAAACCGACTGGGAACTTTTCCCTGTTGATTTCCAAGTTTGTGGTTAACAAGAGGGACACCGGTTGCATTCATATGCAGGGAACACAACACAACTCTCACTCCAGCACTGATAAATTCAAAACCCAAGCTTCGCAGTGGGCGAATAGTGACTCAACGTTGTGGTACTAGATTCTACTCCACTGGAGTACCCCACATTTATTTCAAACATTTGAAATATTTATGGCTTGAATTTGGATGTTGCCTGAAGCAGACATTGAAGAATACAGACTTTTAATAGCCCACGAGAGTGGAGCTCGCAAAAAAAAGAAAGAAAAAGAAAATTATGCCGAGCAAACACTATCAGTTTGTGATAATATCTGTACGTGTGGGATTTAAAAGCTTGCCTCTAGCGTACATAGCCTAATTTCTGAATATATCTCTCCCTGTCTAAGCTTAGTCATAGTAGCTACACAAACAAAGTGATATACTTCGAAGATGAGTCCGGAAAGAAACTATTTATAATTGCACATATGAAATGTCTCATGAGTAAATTCAAATTCCATAATGAAGACAATCTGAGAAATTTAGCCTTTCAGTCCTTGTGTTAAGGATTTAGCTTCTTCTGAGGCTTTGTTAAAGGTCCCTGCAGATCTGAGTCATTTCAGCTTTAATCTCTCCTCCTTCTTGATATAACAGTTTGTCTTTATTTGAAATGCTCTGTCTTTAGCTTCAAGTGTTAGATAAACTCCTGGTTTAGGTGCAATATGTAGTTTTGGGGAATAAATTTGAATCAGAAGAGAAAAATCTTCATTGATTGATTTTTTTATGCCTAAACAAACAAAATGAACAAACTCTCTTTGTTTTCAAAACTGAATAAACAAACTGACCTTAAAGGACAACACAGTTTTATAGTGTTATACTTTGTTTATATGTGGCGGACCCTGCCACCTTTCTAGCTTCAAACAGTGTTCTGGGGAACTTATTTTCCAGTGAGAACAGCTTGTTTATTAAGTTATGGAAAAAAAATAATATTTCTGAGTTTGAATATCTTTCCCAAACTACACAGTGCCTCTTTAACTAAGTAAAAAACTGAAGAACTAAACTTCCATACATCCCTCTGCTGTATGTTATTGGATTACGTGGACACAGGTATTTGCTGAAAGGCCGGGCATTGTTGTCTTTGTGTCATGTTTAAGTGGAACTACAGGGGAGTGCTTGAAACTCTGTGGATTAAGACACGTCTGTAGTTTGAATCCAGCTGCGAATCTATGATGTTGTTCCCATCCCATCTCCTTATGTTTCCTGTCTGTCTCCACTTAGTAAAAGCTAAAATGCCCCAAAATTAGCATAAAACCCATCAAACTTCCATTCTTCATCTTCACAATATTACTAAAATCCATCCTATATTCACAACAGGAGATGTGGAAACCAAGAAACCATATGATTACTGCAGCAATATGGTTTCCTCAAGCAAGAAATCCTAAACAAAACAATAAAATTGGGCCACATAAGAGCCATTCAGTCCATCCTGTCCTCCCACTGGCTCCCAGTTCATGCCAGATATGACGGTATATTACATGGGCTTGCACCATGCTATTTAGCAGATCTCATTGCACTCCACATGATGAACTACTACTTATGAACCGCCAGTCAATATGGATACTGCAGCCTGCACAATCAGTTCTTCATGTGTTTGTGCCTGATATTTTTGAAGTACTCGTCATGTTTGTGGATTATTGAAGTTCAGATTCTTGCTGATGGAAATTTTGCCTGTTTAACCCAGTCGGAGTGTACATGTCCTTCTCACATGAGCATGCTTGTGTGTATGTGTGTGTGTGTGTCCACTGTAATAATACTTCTCTTACCTCCTTTCATTTCAGATCATGGCTGCAGCTGGGCTGATGTGTGATCTGTGCCCTTTGCGGTCCTTGACTCTTCCTGCCTCCTCGCCTCTGGTGGTAGCCGTTGTTCATGGTGACTGCTGATGCTCCTACGGCCTATACAATCCTCTGCTGACCTTCATGACAACACACGAAAATGTGGAGTACGTCATGCCTGTTTGCTGGTGCCGTATCTGTATATTAGTCGAACCAACCTTCTAACTGTGTACGTTGTTACTTTTTTGCCATCTCAAATATCATTTCTTGCCAGTCTGAAGCCAGGTTTTTATCCAATTTACCGAAAATCTATGAAGGAAAAGGCAACTTTATGTGCATTCCCGTCCACTATCATGCAAATATTAGAAGTAGGGATGTTAATGATCGCTGTTAAGAATTTAACAGATTAAAAATGTATCAATCGACAATAAGAGATGGGCACGGATACATCAAAAAGTATCTTACAATAACAGATTACAGATATTTGCTTTTCAAATATATCCAAATAGAACGTAAAATACTGGTACGAGAAAATGTATTCATGTAATTTTGCGTAATTTGTAATTTAAAAAAATACAAAAAGACATCTTACACAAACTGATATTGAATGCATTTTAACCATTTAGTCGCTTCAGTATTTGGATTTTTATGCTAGTTGTTGAACAGTGACAGACAGAAGCTCCATAATTAAAATGAAGTCATTATTTTGTGTTATTTGGTTCATCACTCAAGTAAATTTACTTTTAACAAGTGTTTACTTTATCTGTTCTTTTAACCCTTAATGTAGCCGACTCTGATTTTACGTCAAACATAGATCATGTCAGTGGTTAAAAGTTTTCTAACATTCTATTTTCTAATGTTCAACATATTTTATATATCATTAATGATGAATCAATAATCGATTGCAGCTGACTATTGATTGCAAAAATTACTTAAAATTTGCATCCCTAATTAGAAGTTAAGCACATTGAGATAATTCTCCAGTCAGGTGCCATAGAAACACTGCAGGTGAAGGTAGTGTGATTAAAAAGTGTGCCAGTCAAACCTCCATTTTGGAAAAATGTGAGAAATGAGACAGAAACACAGCATCAATGTTTGTTTGAGTCTCCTGACCGCTTTCCATACATAAGCTTGTTGTGAGGAGGCGACCTAAAGTCAACAGCTAGGCAGTTCGGTCACATTATGTAACTGTGGGTACTGCGAGCATACTTCATAATGAAGGTCTGGTCCGCCTGTCACTGAAATGCTGCAACGCTCATGTTATTTTAAGTGTCTGGCAATATTTTGACCTATTTAGTTGTTATGGTGAAAACCCACCTTGAGACAGCGTTTGTTACCATCTGTGAGGCTCAACAAAAGTTTTTGCCTTTATGAGACTTTTTTAATTTTTTACTCATGGTCTGAGGTTGGTGGTGTTTCCATGGATCTAGCCTCTTCAGTAAAGGAAACACGCTGGACCTTTTCTAAATGGTTAAAACTTACTGATTGCGGTTTCTACAACAAAAAGACAAATTACTGCCAGTTTTTTGCAATGTTTAATTTGATTTTGGTCCATTCTAGGAATGTTTCCATATTTATGATTACAAGACAAAATCAATCGGTAAATCAGTGTGGGCTAGCAGTCGTTAAAAACCTAGCTGAAATCCAAACGAAGAGTTTCCTGAGACAAACAATGAGCCTCGTCGTGTATTGATTCTTTTTTAATATCTGCTTCTATTACTTGTTAAAACTCAATAACAGAAAAGTAAGATAATTAACCCTACATAAGCTTAAGAAAATGCCCAGATCAAAGAAGGCATTTTGGCACGATACAGTAGGACATCCGCTTGTGTAAGTAATAGCTGCCTCAGTTTCAGGGTCCTGCATGCTGGCGGCTCACTGTCACACTATCGCTGCTTATGGGGGCACTTGAAAATGACAGAGCCATCGTTAATATTATTAATAAGACCTATTAGTCAAAATGTCTGCTGTAAAAAAGGCCTATAAAATTTTTCCACACGTGAAAATCTGCAATTGGGATTGTAGAACTGTTTTTCTACATTCATTGCTGTATCGCTAACAAAATGTGGTTTGCATGAGTGCTACTTATAAGTCCCACTTTTAACCGTGTCTTTGTGAAAAACATCTGCTAAATCACCACAAGCACCTTATAATACTAATACATGAACTTATAATTGCACTTACCATCATAATACCAATCAAACACAAGACAGCACGGCGACAGTTTTAGATTAAGTCAATCCATAATGACTACATCACACAGACATCTTGAAGGACAAACAACCTATCAAACAACCAGCACTAATTAAAGCAATCCAGTCAGTATGACTGTAAAAAAAACTACTCCCCAATTACCACTTACTGAAGCTGTATAAATTGCACAGAAGCAGATAAAAAATAAGCTTACCAGTGTTGACATAAGTGGTTTTTGATGTCTCCAAAAAAATCCCCCTAAGAGCTCCCCCGCGTTTCAGTTTTCGTTCTCCAAACGAGTAAACAGAAACTTGCGCCTTGACTGTAATGTTTGCCGTTTCATCCATACAACAGAAAAAGACATCCATAATCTTTTTGAAAGGCATCTGCACGTCATAGGCTAAAAGCTTCAATTAACATTTAGTAATTCTGGGTTTGTTTTCAGTATGCAGTACAATACGAGATAAATTGGATTCATCATTCGTGTCTTTGACATGTAAGGCAGCGGACAATAAAGCTAAAAGAGCAGTTCAGGCACTTGTTTGATTTGAAAGCGATCATTACAAAGTTACCACCGGCACGCCGAGCACTTAATGCGCTGACTGAGGGACTGATTCAATATTTTGTTATGGCAGATTTCTCCTAGTGCCTCCCTCCAGCTAGAAAATTCATCTTTCATAAGTGCTTTACAAGAGTTTTGATTGTGCCATGTAGCAGATGCAAATGGATGCCCAAGATGGTATCAACAATGTACCTATGTAACCAGCTGCTTTTGATATCCAAAGTCTTTTACAATCCAAAAATCTCCATTTAAGTCTCACCACCCAATATATCTTCAATTGAGAAGATGATTAGCACCCGCCACCTGCAGCACGACAGATCAGCGTTGTTGTTTCACTATTCAACTGTTAGCTAACTTCTCCAAGGGTGAAAGACAATAGACTATGCAAATGCAAAAACGAGACCGGGAAATTAAGTGACTAAAACAGGCAGCACCCTTTAAAAAAATGAACACGTAATATAGCATACAGTAGAGTTTAAGCCAAAAAGACGAACTAGTGAGTAGATGATTCTCCGTGTTCAGCGTGATGATGTTTAATGTCCCCGACAACTTCTGTAGTCTCATTAAGCCACTTGTTAGCAACCCCTGTTTTTGAGACACGTAAACACTATATCAGGAAACCGTGGCCAGGTACATACGGACTTGACAAAAGTCTTGACATTTGGACACAGGAGTGGACAGAAGTGGATAGAATTGTTTTTTTCCTCCAATGAGGGAGACCGGTTCAGTCCATCACGGTCAATACAAAAAAGCGTACAATTTTATCAGCAAGACTTCTGTCCAGATCAGGACAGGCACAAGATAAAATGTTTCAATTACAACACCATCCTATCCCCTTTCTGTGTGCACAGAGCACTAAATATATCACTGAGGTGCTTGAACGCATCGAGTCTGTGACCAAGACAGCTGACCAAAGGCACTTTTGAAGTCCCAAAGAAATTTACCGACCGTAACACTCATCAACCTTTCACACCAAGTCCAGCGTGTTTTTTTCTTCTACGAAAAGATTTGAGGCAGAAAAAAAGTGAAACTTCTGTGCATCGTCTTCATCTTCATCATGTGCAATATTTCCTGTGCTTTGTGAATGTGGCCAGGAATCCCACACTAGTCATGTATTTCATTTCTTTTGTCTTTTCTGTCTGCCCAATTTTAGTATTATGTAACTCTATTTCTCCACAGTCTATTAGAAAAACAAAGGTTGGGAAATCTATGTGTACACAATGCCCCCACATACAATTTGGGAACAATGGTTTTGTTCATAATTATAACAATGGAGCCTTCCTATTATGCTAGGTTTTGGCCAGTTTCCTTTGCATAGTAACAAGTGATGAGGCTCTTTGGTTTATTTATAGCTGATGGAGATTCATTCAAGTTTCTGTGTCGAGGCTTCAATTAAAAGTAAACTTCCAAATGTGAATAAACGGTGTGAGAAAATGGAGGATATTGTCTTCATTCTGCAATAAAAAAATAATGACATAAATATAAAAATATGAATAAAGGATGGAAATCCTCCAAAATATTCATGCTTAAGCTTTCCTCCTTTTCTTATTTGCATTTTCCATGAATGCCGTCTCTTGTTCTTTCTCAAGCACACCGGCAGACACCCGGAGATAAGCGTGCTCACGCCTGGAAATAGAACATATAGAGCAGAGATAGAGCAAAAAGGGGAAACAGAAATTATAAAGAATGCATGCAGCCTTAATAGAAGAGGTGATGAGTTGAAATGATAGAGGAGACAAGAGATGTGTTTATGACATTCAGTTACATATAGAAAGCACAGCTTTGTTTCAGGGAGATCACTGTCTGGATTAGCAGAAGTGACAGATAAAGAAATGGGGAATTTCATTGTACGCCGCTATCTGGGAAATGGATTTTGTGAATACTGAGCTGGCTGGATATAAGCTTTTATTCAGTCTTTTACTGCCTGAATCCTTTTACATTTACAAGCTCAGGTTTTACCCACTGGCTACACTGAGGACTTTTTTCCCTCTCTTAGAAAAAAAATAAAAAAATACTGGCTCCACAGGTTACGTACGGAATCGGACACATTCACAAACTTCACCTGCACCTTGTCACCTGATGGGCCTCATGCATGAACATTTTTGTATTCTTATCCTAAATCTGTGTTCCAAGGTGCTTTCACTGTACCCTCTTACCTGCACAACCTTCTTGCAAATTGCTCGTTTCAGCCTGATGAATGCCACGAATTTCATCATTAGCATTATAATCGCCAAATCATGGAATTAGTACTTTTTTCCCCTGTGGAGAGAGACCGGCTGAATAAGACTTGTGTGATAAGTCTGGGCAACTCTTGATATAACTGAAAAGAAGTTTGAATACGCCCTCTCGTCAGTGCTACTTCTTCATCCTCTCATGTTGGAGTGAGGGCAGACTGGAGGCTACAGTGACTCACTATCGCCTCTTGAGGCAAAGGTAACCATAAGGTAAAAGATGCTTGATTACCGATTAGCTTCCATTAGACAACAGCTAACCTTAGCATTCAACCAAGTTCTAGTTAAAGGAACTTGGGGCAGGATTTGTGAAAAAATAAACATGCATTTTAAGTTTTTTAATGCTAATGGGTGATGAAGCGTTCAAAACCAAAAAGAATGAGCCCACCCACGTATCTCTCCATTGCCTTGAACAGGCTGTGTGCTGCATAATGTACTGCAATTTGGTGTTCGAATTTCCCGCGTGCGTCCTCAACGGCTTTCGACTTGGATACGCGAAGAAGACATGGGCGGTGGACCCAAACTAGTGTTTTGGTAGTAATGGATTCTGCTACGGCCAGCAAACGACCCATCACCACACAAAGTCCACTAAAAAGTCATACTAAGAAGAAAACGAAGGTTTTATCAGCGGCATGTCGAGTCGAAATGAAATTGCGACCAAAGCCGGGCTGGTACCCAAATACACATCGGATACGCGTTCGGCTCATGGAGGCAGCTTCAACTTGAATTGGGACTGAAAACAGATGCTGACATGGCTCATTTCCTAGTAACCAGGTAAGAAAACATTTGTGTCATGTTTAGAGCTTGATTTGAAAATCATATGAGATCACCGAGGACTCGGAGTGACCTAACGTGCAAAGTAGCGTTAGCTGCAAACATGTAACTTAGTCCACCGCTGTGTAACACTGAATAGTTACAAACTGCGCATTTTCCACGGTCCCTTAGTCTGAAACCGAATAGTTAGAAATATGTCCCTTTATATATGGGACCTAAAGCCCAACCTGTTATCCGGGAGGTGACGTTAGCAGCTGGCTGTAGCCACAGGCTAACGGTTTGTTTGTGTCTGTGTAGTAACATTAGCCACTTACACACAGCAATCCCGTATCAGAGACAATATTTCTGTCCCCCAATATGCCGTCTTTGCTTTCGCCTGTGCCTTTCAGACTGCATCAACCGTAACGGTAAATCGCTGCGCTTGTGTGTCGCTACACACAGCGAGCCGGCTGCTTCATGTGTGTAGGGGAGCTTCACTGCTGTGAGGAGTTCATGCGTGCTCCGGCACCAGCTCGGCTGATGGCTGCAGTTACCCTAAGGGCCGCAATGGCAGTAGTGTCACTCTAATTTCTTGATACTGCCCCAGTATCAAGAAATAATACAGCGATATGATACCGCTTCAATGCTTTATGATTGGGAAAGGCGTAAATCATTTCAGAACCATCAACACACATCATGGAGACTTTTGTCAAAAACCTGGAAATGAAACACGCACTCAGGATGTACTGAAACGGTAATGTTAGCTACGCGGTTGTTGAATGCTTAAAATCAGCTAACGAGTTATCAGATATGTTGTTTTACCTTGAAATATGGACGAATGTTCCTCCAAATTCTCATTATCCATCATATTTTTAGTTGCTGATCAATTGGGAAGCTGTAAAATTAAAACATCTTGTTATATTACCTACGTTTGTATGACTTGCAGCCTGGAACACGGCAGCGTCACATTATCCCAGCATTCAAGTTTCCCACCCTGAGCGTGATGTTGGAGAAAAATGGCCGCCGTGTGAATAAGGTCTACAAAGCAAAAAGATATGTTTGCCAAAATGTCTAAGTATTCATTAAATAGCATGGGTTTTTCTTTCTGACCATAATTCTTGTAGTGTAATATGTACCAACCAAAAAAATATTCTTTGTTCTGTTTCCCTGTGAGACTGTTGCCGTTATAAGGCTGTGCAATTAAATTTAACTTAACAAAATTAAGAGGCTGAACAAGATCCTCTTCCTCTTTCTTCTTCTTCTTCAGCTATAAAACCCTGGCACAGCGTTTGAAGGTATCCAACTCTGTGTAATTCATTGATTGCTGCTTAATTCTGTGACTTAAACACAAACAGAAGTGTGGGAGGTGAGGATTAGACTACATAAACATGTCAATGTGATTAACAGTGTCAGGAAAGACATCAAATGAAAACATATATATATGCTATTTACACTCACTCATTTGTTGGCTTTTCATGCCAAATTTGGGATGCCATGAACTTGTTATTATCTGATTTTTTAAAACTATTTAAACTCCCACATGTTCAAGAACTGTGGCACATTTTTAACAGTTTTACAGATGGCATGCAAATGTTTGAAAACTGCACTCTTCCACATAATATAATTTAATACAAACTCATGACATGTAAATGACAAAAGTGCTTGTGAGACTGTTTAATTTTATTTTAAAGCGTATTATCCATCACATACCTCTCGAAAGCAGCTCAAGTTTTCTCAGAGTCATGAATGATGATGTTGATTGCCTAATTGGCAGCTTGTACCTATCCGTTGTTGTCAGGCTGGAGGTGGGATGAGGAAAAAAGCCTCCATAAAAAGAGTCCTTATTGCTTTCTAGCAAGGATAAAAAAAATGTATTTGTATGTGTAGCTAGCTTGAATTGAAGGGTGTGCAGCTTTGGGTTAGGGTGCTATAGCATTCTCCTAAAAACTGAAGTAGATGGGGACTTGTTTTAAAATGTAAAAAACGAAAACAACCGAAAAGAGACATAAAATGGATCCATAAAGCTTGTCTGGCATAATCCAAGTTTAAAAAACAATAACAGCTTGTGCACCCACTCGAGAAGGGGTGGATGCTAACACTTTTAGCTTAGCAGCTACAGCAAAGAATTACATTTTAAAAAAGGGTGTAAATAATGTATTTAAGTTGGGATCTTGGGGCTTCTGGGGACTTGGATATGCTGGACAAGCTGCATGTAACCATTTAATGTTTTTTTTAAAAACATTTTTTACATTTTGAAACAAGTCCCCATCTACTTATATTATTTGGGAGAATGCTGCAACCCTGTTTTGCTGTGAAGCTCCAGAAATATTTTGTGGACTGCAAAAAATCATCCGACTTTCCACCTACATGGAGGTAAGTAGATAAAGAATCATTTTTAACTTTTGGGTGAACTTCTCCTTTAAGTGATAATCGCCATCGTCTTTTTATAATCAACTTTATTGGAATTGACAATGGACAAAGCTTATGAGGGGTTCCGTGTTTTGCATGTTCACTGAGAGGACCCATGTCATAACCAATCAGTTGATCCATGCAACATGAACCTATACTGAAAATGTTAGACTGTATAAGTTAACGTAGGGTACGAGATTGATAAGAGCAATTATTTATATTATAAATTTGCAGTTTAGTATACGTTGTTAATTCCAGTGCTTCATCTCTCTGCCTCATAGAGTTACAGCTCATCATTAATTAGATGGATTGTTTTTAAAACAGATCCATGATGGAGAGTCTTGTTTGAGGTCTTTGCCCAACACAATAAAGCTTGATATCTTATTTTAAATCTTGAGCCAAAATTAATCAGGGAGAGATAATGATTAACAAGTGAGAGACTGATTACGTTGCTGCAGAGTTGTAACCCTGCATTAATCATGATAATTTCCCTTACCCTGACACCTTCAAGTGAGCGTGCCCTATTTTGCTGTGATACCATCACCAAGATTGTACTGACTGGACTCCGGCTTCCTGTCTGATATCATCGAAATAGTCTGTTTGTTTCGTATCTCAGCTGTATGTCGTTTTAAACCCCGTTTCCTCCTCTGAGGAAAGAGGTGGGTTCTATCAATAGAAACATCTGTTGACTGGCTGTTCCATGTGTGTGTAATCAGTAAAAAAAAAAAAAAAAAAACTCAGGTCAAAATGTTTTAATTCTACTCATTAACACTTCTGCAATGAAGCAGAAGATATTTAAACATATGATCCATAATTATATGATTGAAGCCACATATCCTCCTATAGCTTTCTATCTATAAACCTCAAACACCAGCTTGTTGGTGTATTACACACACACACACACACACACACACACACACACACACAGAGTTGTGCTATCCTATTCTTCCTTTGGAGGATCAGAGGTTTTGTCGCTGTAGGTGTTGGCGATGAGTCACACCGGCAAATTACCGCGTTTCAAACGGCTTTCAAATTACTTCCCTTCCAGTCGGGTGGTGCGCTGATAACCGATAACAGTTTTCATTTCAACAAGGAGTTTTGGAGGACTCATCTTTCCTTCTGTTTGTCTGCCTCAAGGTATACAGCCCATGTGTGGCCTGTGCCTGTATGCATGAGGCCTACAGTACAGCGCATGCCGCGAGGAGGCCAGCGGCAGATACAGAAGCTTAGTGATAGAGAGATGGTCAAAAGCTCAGCCAGTCACTGCTCACGTTTCTGCCGACCTGTTAGAAATTCAAACGGAACAGTCTTTTTCATTTTACTGTCTCAAACCGGTTGACCCCATTTGATATTCATGAATCCTAAAGAGATAAATGGGAAAATATTACAGGGGAAGCCTATTAAATCTTGACAACAGATGATATTGAGGATAAAAACCTACAAATGCAAATCCTCCATTGTTATTTACAGTAACTTACAGAGACCTTATCTCAGTGCACTGCACCTTAAGAGAACCCAAGCAAATAAAAAAACACATGGACCAGTTTTTACAACTCATACAGTGAGTCCAATATGTATTTGATCCCTTGCTGATTTTGCCGGTTTGCCCACTAATAAAGACATGATCAGTCTATAAATTTATGATAATATGTATTCAAACATGGAGAGACAAAATATCAAAAAGAAATTCCAGAAAATAACTTTAAAGAATATATTTTAATTAATTTGTATATCATTGAGGGAAATAAGTATTTGATCCCTCTGGCCAAACACACTCAATACTTAGTGGCAAAGCCTTTGTTTGCAAGCACAGCAGTGAGATGTTTTTTGTAGTTAACCACAAGTTTAGCACACACACCAGGTGGAATTTTGGCCCACTCTTCTTTGCAGATCCTCTCTAAATCATGAAGGTTGGTGGGCTGTCGCCTGGCCACTCTGACCTTCAGCTCCCTCCATAGATTTTCGATCGGATTGAGGTCCGGTGACTGGCTGGGCCATTCCATGACCTTGATGTGATGTTTCTTGAGCCAATCCTTTGTTGCCTTTGCTGTGTGCTTCGGGTCATTATCATGTTGGAAGACCCAACCACGGCCAATTTTCAGCTTCCTGGCAGAGGGGAGGAGGTTGTCCTTCAGGATTGTACGGTACATGGCTCCATCCATCTTCCCAGTGATGCGGTGAAGTAGCCCTGTACCCTTGGCGGAGAAACACCCCCAAAACATTATGCTTCCACCTCCATGCTTGACGGTGGGCACAGTGTTCTTGGGGTCATAAGCAGCATTTTTTTTCCTCCACACATGACGGGTAGAATTGAGGCCAAAAAGCTCAATTTTGGTCTCGTCCGACCACATAACTTTCTCCCAATAACTTGGTTCATCTTTCAGGTGATCATTGGCGTACTTAAGGCGCGCGTCCACATGTGCCTTCTTGAGAAGGGGTACCTTTCGGGCACTGCGGGATGTTAACCCATTGCTGCGCAAAGTGTTGCCTATTGTTTCCTTGCAAACTGTGGTCCCAGCTGCCTTCAGGTCATTTGCCAACTCCTGCCGAGTGGTTGCAGGATGATTTTTGACCGTTCTCAGAATCATTGCTACCCCACGAGGTGGAATCTTCTTAGGAGCACCGGACCGAGGTCTGTTGATGATCATGTTATGCTTTTTAAATTTTCTTACAATTGCACCAATGGTTGTTACCTTCAAATCCAACACCTTGCTAATCTTTTTGTACCCCATTCCAGCTTTGTGGAGATCAACAATCCTGACTCTGAGGTCCTGAGACAGCTCTTTGGTCTTCCCCATGGTGAACAGTTTGGAATCTGTCTGATTGTCTGATTCTGTGAACAGGTGTTTTTCACACGGGTGATTAGTGAGAACAGGTGGCTTCAGTTCAGGTAACAAGTCGATTGGGAGTGTCTACCTGGTCTGTAAAAGCCAGAACTCCTAATGAATACTAAGGGATCAAATACTTATTTCCCTCAATGAAATACAAATCAATTAATATATATTCCTTAGGTTCATTTTCTGGATTTTTTTTTTGATATTCTGTCTCTCCATGTTTGAATACATATTATCATAAATTTATAGACTGATCATGTCTTTATTAGTGGGCAAACCGGCAAAATCAGCAAGGGATCAAATACATATTGGACTCACTGTATGTGGCTTAAAGAAATGAGCTGCATATAAATAAAACAAAACAAGTTAGTGGCTGTACTCGTGTAGAAGCTGTTTTCATCATTTGAAGAAGAATCTTTAAGAAGAAGAAGAAGGGCTGGATCTCTTTAAGGTGTAATTTGTAAAATATGGCCAGTATTCAAATGTAGCTCCAAAAACATAGAGGGCAGCATATCATCCTAGTAACCGACAACTGCTGCTCTTTGCTAGCTAGCCTTGTCTGGACATTTAACTAGGACTGAACACCAAGACCGATGGAGGTCAGTTTGACAACAGGAGATACAGTAAGGAGGTGATTTACAGCGGCTCTGACCGAGACTGACTTCAGGGATGAAAAGCTCAGGCAGGCGGGGACGGGAGAGGCATCAGCAGTTGGAAAGAATTATCTGCCAGCTGAAACAACGGGTGCCATTGGACTATCTTGCTGGTACAAAGTGGTATTAGGAGAAAGACAGGCCAGGGCTAGCTGGTTAGCATGCTAACTTCAGTAGACATCTCTGGAACACAATACATAGATGTCTTTGACATAACATTGACACGTTTTTTGAATGTTTAAAGCTAAAATTCTGTCTGTATCTTACAGATTACTCCTTTAAGGCTTCCTCTCATGAGTGCAGGTAACTTTTTATATCAACGCACACTGTAAACTTTATTGCAACCGTAGCTTACATATGAATTACATTTATCTTGTCTTTTTCATACATGTAGTCAGGACAATGCGTTTTTGAGAAATTAAGAAAATTGAAGAAGATTAATGAGAACTAGGAACACAAGAATACCTGTCCCGACCACATGTATGAAAAGGATTAGATAAATGTAATATGTATGTTGAATAACAGCATCAACTTTCAGAATAGTGAAGAATCATACCAATATTGCCTCTGGGTTAAATAACAATGTAAAGCTTGTAGAATTTGCATACATATAAAGAAAAATACTTTAACTCACCCACTCTGCACCCTCCAGATAAAAGACTTCTGTATAGCTGCTACACACAACCCAAAATAAAAGCCAGCATTATGTTAGTACAATCAAAGCAGTGTTTTTCATGAGATAATGGTCACATCAATGCAGAGGGACGCATGAAATTTGGCTCATGTTATAGTGAAGGTCTGCAAACGCGTGGTTTCCCTGCCACTACATCTTCAGGCTGTGACTCTGCCATCTGTGCTCGCTGGTGCAGTGATTACAAATGATGTGGATGCAAGCTATTACTCTAATAAAGTCTCATGCGAGGTTTTACTGTAGTACATTAGAGGCAGCTGGCTGCTGGCCGAGTGTCTTGTCATGAGGCCTTGAACGTGCAGCATCGCCTCTGAAACCGTGCGTATGTGTGTGTTTTTGTCAGGGTTGGGTTCAATTCACTTTCAATAGTGTGTTTGCTGATGCATGTGCCAGATGTCTACAGGGGAGAAAGGAAGAGATTGATGGTGAGCGCTGATGTCGCACGCTCTGATATGAGTCGCCTCATCAACCTCAAATTCATTGCCTGCTTCTGGCCTCCAACACCATCCGTCACTGACGCCACCAGTTTCTCAAAGGTTGCAATGCGCATTTTACAGCTAATATTCAAGGGGGTAAATAATTTCTGAGTAGCAGACAATGAGAGAGTGGGACAACAATCACCACAATGCGCACACATTACTCACACAGAATCCACTTCCCGCAGGGTCCATCTACTCCCACCATAACTCCTCTCATGGACCTAATTTATGCGACAGACGTTTGGCATTCAATGGCTGTTCGCAGCAAATTCTCTCACATCATCTATATTGGCTCATAGATTCAAATATTACTTTTAACACCATATTCATCAATGTGGAGGTGTTAACCCATCGAGGATTACTTATAAAGGGATGGTGTTCATTCACTGCGCTGTACAATGTGAACAGAAAGACATTATTCTTTGCTCAGAGCTGAGAGGATGGAGGCAGCACAGAAATTGGGAATATTTGAATATCATTAGAGAATTTTCCTGTGAGTCACACACAACATTTATTCATTTTATTGATTTATTGAGTTTTCTGTTCTGGAAGTGTCACAGTGTGATTTTGTATCAGAGTGTGCAACTTCCTGAAACTATTCTATGTTCTGTTCACATTTCATCCAAACTGTGTCTTTTCCAGCATGAATTAGCATATTACATTACATCAAAGGAAAAGTTCACCCAAAATTCAAAATTCAGTCATTATCTTTTCACCTTCTTGCTGGTGGAACATCAGGTGAAGTTTCGTAGTCCACAACACATTTCTGGAGCTTTACATCAAAACAGGGTTCCTGCATTCTCCTAAACAACTGACTTTTTTTAGAGCGTGAAAAAAACCCACAAGATTTTAACTGGACAACCTGAACACAGAAGTTGGTGCACAAGCCCGCCCGCACATCAAGGGCTGCATGTTTTGCTGTGAAGCACCGAAAATGTTTAGCGGATGACAAAACTTTACCTGAATTTCCCTCGGTATGGAGGTGAGTAGATAATGAATGAAATCGGGTGAACCGAATAAAATAAGAAAAAGAAGACAATATTTTTTACCTTCGGTGCACAGTCGAGCTTGTGCACCCACTTCAGGCGGGGTACACGCTAACACTTTTAGCTTAGCAGCTACGGTGAAGATTTCAACACAAAAAACCGGTGTAAATAACATCCTTCCAAATCAATTCGGGATCTCCAGGCTTCTGGAGATGAACCATTTTATCTGTTGTGTTTTTTGTCTTTACATTTTAAAACAAGTCCCCATCTACTTCAGTTGTTTAGGAGACTGCTACAGCACTGTTTTGCTGTGAAGCTCCAGAAATGTTTTGTGGTCTACCAAACTCCACCCACCTTTCCATTAGCACGAGGGGAGGAGATAATGACTGAATTTTCATTACATTTTTCCTTTAACATTTTATAAGCAGCGCTTTACAGAGAGACCCGAAATTTCTACAGTATTGGCTGTTTGGTATGTTTCTTGATGAATTACTGTATCAAGGATGAGCATTTCAATAATGTTGTTTTTAATGGCAAAACACTTGAATAAATATTGCATCATTTTCATGTGGTGATATTACATCTGTAATATGTCAGTGAACATATAAACCAGACATGTGGGTGTGAATTAATGTCCATTTTGTACCTCAATGAGAGAGAAATCTGAAGGCTACTAATGAGATGCTAATTTACAAAAATCTCTCTGCTGACACCACAACCCTCTCCAGATGTAAACACAGCTGCGTCACTATAAAAACACATGACGCGAGCAGAACAAGCGCGACATAACAGTGGCAAACAAGCCTCACCATGTAGAGCAGATGTCGTCGTGTAACATCGTGTTGCACCTTCTGACGCTGATGTTTGACTCACGATGAGCAACCTGAGAGGGAGACAGAGTGCTAAAACTGTCCTCTTCTACAAAACTGGGCCAAACAAACTGACAACCTAATTCCTATACCGACAAAGAGGCTGAACGTAAAAGATAATCATAATAATCTGTGCAGTCTCAAACAAATTAAGCCAAGCTTTAATTTTTGCTCTGTGAAACTAATTTTCTCCTCTGATGCAAACACGTGACCGCGAAATGTGTGCAGGTTAGCGTATAGCTTGCAGCGAAATTTTAACTTCTGAAAAGCATGTCTGGGAAAAAAAAAAAAAAAAAAAGCTAGATGAAACTGTAGATTATAGTGTGGGCGCCAGGGTCCTGCACACATCATCAAGTCCCAGCTATGCATTGTGTTGTAGGAACCTTACGGTGCAATTACTTGTCCTTCCCTCCCCTGACAAAGTGGCGTGGGCGGAAAAGCTTCTGTTAATCATGAGCCCTATTTTATCACTTCCAGGTAGAGACCCTTTGCAGTGCGAGCGAGCTGCATTAGCACACTTGCCGAAAGATCCCCAGCCTGCATTACCATAATTGTGGCCAAAATGTCAGCAAAAACCAGGGAATTCATCGCTCCCTATCTCCCCCTTGTTTTAAGAGTGTCGATTTTCCAGCTCAGCCTGGCGACCCTGCAGCCCTCCTCGATCCGTACCAACAGAGAAAAAGAGAAAGTTAATTTAATGGAAAAAAGGGCCATCCACATACAGTCGCAGCCCCTTTGTCTTAGAAGTTTGTACAGGGAACCATCAGTGACAGCATGCCCCAACCTCCTCCAGAGGTTCATTTGTCTGTAATGTACATTACAGTAAGAGAGGGGACGTGTGTTTCTGTGTGTGTGTGTGTGTGTGTGTGTGTGTTTGTGAAAGAGAGACAGAATGGAGGGAGAAATGGAACTATTACTGTGAGGTGTGTGTATTCCATTAAATGCAAGCACGGTGTACCGGTGTTAATCTACGTGAGTGGCCAAGCAGGCGGCAGAGTGTGAGTCAGTGCGGGGGTGCGGACATGGAGCGAGGGTAAGGGGCCAACTAATGCTGAGTGGCAGTTGATAATGCCAGACCGTTATATCAGCATCTGCCCTCCGGCTCCATGCTTACCTCTCCGAGCCTGCTGCTGCCATCAAGCATTTCAACAAAGACACACACACACACACACACACACGCATACACACACAATGACATGACTACCTTGCAAACACTCCACATTCTGCTGCAAACAGTCCCTTGCACAAAATCTAATCAAACAGAGGTTATGTGGTGCCTCAAGCGATCCTAACAAATTACAACTTCATTTGATGTGTGCATATCTCCGTCTGCTAACACAAAACACATATTTGCTCACACACACCAAGTCCCTCAGAACAGAAACAAAGCTCCATTTTGGTTTCCAGGGAGAGAGCGAGCACGTTTTTTTTTTTTTTTTTTCTGTCATCGCATCACCGCGAGTTTTTGTACGTTTGCTTAAAACTCCCGCTAAAATTAGACATCAAAGGCTCCAGGTGATATTTCTGTCCGTCCTCACATTATATTTCTCCCTCATCTGATAAGAAGTATCATAAATCTAACATTCACATCAGTGGAGCGTGACATTTTGAATCAGGCCACACATAATCGCTTAATAAAGCTGGCCTCATGTGACTCTGACGTCTGCAGCTAATATCCAATTAACCTTAGAACATCACCGATAATATAGAATCCCTGTCTGCCGTTAGCTGAACGTACAGGACATGTTCCAGCACACACGCATGCAAAGAAAACACATCCATTAACGTGCACACGCGGACACACACACACACACCTGGAAGTAAAAGCCTTGATGCAGTGAGAAAGTAACCCGTATGAGGACTGACAGCTGAATTTAGTGGCACACAAGGCCAGAGGGGAGGCTTGGCACTGACAAATGAAGTGTATGGAAATGAGCTTGGCTTTAACATTGTGAATCAACTTGTTTCTACATTATCCAGCACATGAATGCCACTAATGTTCAGCACAACAAGGAAGCTCAATATCAGGCATAACTGTATATTTATGTGCCCTTGAGCCAAAATGTACAAAATGCTCCATTACAGCAGACCTTGGGAGTGTCTGGCTGACAGTGGAAGGAAAAAGTTGTTTTTATTTTATAATAAATCGAGCAGAAAGGAAGGGGGAAAAAGAATAGGGGTGAATTCACATGAGTGGGTCATGGAATTAAAGCGTCCCTCTGCAATCCAGAGTTGTTTACTTCAGCAAGCCTTTGATTCTTATCCAGTGTCAGGCAGGACCAGTGAGGTCTAAAACCCTCAGGCAGACTTGTGTCGATTCCGCACCGCTAGTTTTCAGCAAAGCTGCTGATTTTCTACTCCTTAGTATTGATAATGATCGGAATTAGAGTCAGGGAGCATAAAACTAATCATTAAGACGAGCTGTTTTGCCAGCAGTGCAGTATAATGTATAGTATGTGTGCACATGAATTAATTTGTGGGCAACATTTTATGATCAGATCAATTACGTGCTAAAAGGATAAGTTCAGCCGAAAATGAAATATCAGTCATCATCTACTTGCAGGCACGCTAATTAAAAGTCGGATGAATTTTCGTGGACCACAAAACATTTCTGGAGCTTCAACGCAAAACAGTGTTGCAGCATCCTCCTAAACAACTGAAGTAGATGGGGGCTTGTTTAAAAAACAACCAAAAAAAACATAAAATGGAAAAGATGTTATTTACACCTTGGGTGGGTCAAGCTAATACATTAACTTCTGACGGATGACGCTTTTAGCTGAGCAGCAACAGGGAAGATTTCATCTTTAAAAATGGCGTAAATAACATCTTTTCAAATCAACTTGGGATCTTGGGGCTTCATGAGACCACTTTATGTTGTTTTTTGTGTGTTTTTTTAACGTTTTTAAAACAAGTCCCCATCTACTTCAGTTGTTCAGGAGAATACTGCAGTGCTGTTGTGCTGTGAAGCTCCAGAAATGTTTTGTGGAGCACGAAACTTCACCTGACTTTTCATCAGCATGAGAGTGAGTTGATGATGACTGCATTAAAATTTTTGGGTGAACGTATCCTTTAAGTCCTGTTTACTGCTGCACAAGTCAAGATGGTTTAATGCATCACAAATTCCAACTGGTCACCTTTAAGAATGACAGATCCTCTATGAGTTCATGTGATTAAAAAATGCCTAATTTATTATAAATCAATGAATGTTAAAAATATGATATGTAACATTTCTACATTGAAATGTCGAAAAATGACTGAACCTTTGTTGTACATTGTGTTGATTTGTGTTCACTTCCAGAGAAACCTGTAATTTTCCTCACGGTAACAGAGCGTTTCATTCATTTGGTCGTCCGTCGCTATAACTTCCAACAATGGAGACAATGATGCTCATGATCCCGGGCTACTTATGTCTTTTGCTTTGTTTTAACAGAGAGACTCCTAGTGGCAAAAATGACTATGGTGCCTTTAACTCACAGTTACCTCATACTGTACATATGCCACCAAAATAGCTGGAACCCATTTACATAGATAGAAGCACTTGCGTACCAATTCTCGTACAAAAATGAAGCCATTTAATGGAATTGATGACAGTGTAAACTGGTGACGTACAGTCGAACGTGTCTCTTTGTCCCCTGATTTGTCAACTGGCACTTGCTGGGTGTGTTTAGTTTCAGTGAACTCCTTCACTCTGCTTCAGCAAGAAAAACAAAATGTCATGAAAAACACCACGTGTCACTCCCTACTGTAACCTGTAAAGTGACATAGACAAAGACTGTTGGATGTTTGGATCTGACTACCATAAAACAGCCTTATATCTATATGAGAGCAGATGTTGTTCTGCTTTAAGAGAGGCGAACGCCTTCCACTGTGCACATAACTGCACTCTAGCTAATAAACTCTGACTTAATATTCAGTGATTAATGATCCATTAACTAGTCACAGACACTCATAGTGACTTGATCATTTCTGAATGGAGAGCCAGAGGAATACATGATACATTCATTCATGCATTAAAATATCATTGTGTGTCACTTAAGCGCACATGTTCCCTTACTGTTAGGTGTTGCAGATTTGGTGCTTATTCACCGGTGTGATGTGAAAGAGAATGGTGGTTGAGAGGCCATGTTAAGAGCACAATGTGCTGCTGACAGATGGAGAGCAGCCAGAAATGATGCGAGACAGCGGGTGGAAAATTGTGCAATCCCTGGAAATTGAGCAGCAAAGCACGGCTGCTCCCGTGGCCCGTGAGCCATGCAGCCACAGAGGATCAGGGCCACCGCAGACAAAAGCCTAACAACCAGGCTGCAAGAGAAAACGGCCCCTGGAGTGCACGCCACTTTTCTGTCTGAACGCTGCACATGCAAGTCATTGATTCTTCGGATCACGTCACCAAATGACCCTAATTGATAGCCTGTGAACGAGGTCACTCTATTTTTCCCCCCCCCTCAGCTCCTGAATCTGAAACACACGCCGGGGCGGAGGAAGGAAGGAACAAGGGAGGAAGAAGCAACACACTAACCTTTAACATGTGAGAAGGAAAATGGCTGCGCACCAGCTCTATCTCTACAATTTTCTCTTTTCATTGAGGAAAAGTACTATTTCATTCATGCCATTTCCGTTCATTCATCAGCTGGGGCCAGCCTAGACTCACAGTGCCATCTCCACACCAACATTCTTATCAATGGAAGTGACGTCAGCACTGCCTGCAGCTGGGGGGTGGGTGTGGGGGGGGATGAGCGTCACGTGGTTCAGCGAGGGTATATACAATAAAGTTGCGCTGACCGTGGGGCTGAAAACATTCACTCAAGTGTACATTAGCGCCAGTGCTGCTGCCATACAAACACACCACGCAACTCAATAAAGAAGCGCCAGTTTGATTGTTTTTTTTTTTTCTTGATGTTGGTCAGAGGCTGAAGAGAAAGAGAGAGAGAGAGGGGGGAAACACTGACATTCTCTCAGGTGATCCTCTATTCATGAAATAATCTTGGCTTTACCCGCGTTGTGAGTGTCTCCACTTCCCCACCCCCCAGTGGGACCCCAGGTAAGTGAAACCAGATTTCATTCTGTATCAGAAATTAATTCAGATATCTATTTCATAACTGTAATCATGTGGTTTTTTTTATTATCACTGTGAGATTTTTTTATTTGTAATTAAAAGCAAAGGGAAAAGCAGTTGTGAGACGTGTCCAGGAAGAATTTCTTTTAAAAAATCGCAACTTTATCAGAAGAATTCATCTGCCCTGTCAACAGGGCTGCTGTGTCTAACTGTAAAGTAGATGTGCACTGCGACTGTTTCTGTAGGAGCTTTTTTTTTTAAAGTAAAACTGAACATTTTCTAACTTTAGATTATCAAGAAATATTTTGTACAACTATTTTACAGGTATTTTTACTTTAATATTTGATAAATGAACGCATTCATTAGCAAACCACGTTATTTTATAAATGCATTGATATTTATAATAGTAAGTGATAATTATCAGAGCAAAAAATACAACAATTTGTTATTCTGTATTAATTATTGCGGGGTGATAAAGACGTTAAGCCACTACAATATGTAGACAGCCATGTCTAAGAAATATTACTGATGCTCAAGAGCTCCTGCAAAAGAGAAAAAATTTTAAAAAATCCGTTGACATTTTTCAAATGTGAACGCAACAAGAAAAAAATCGCGTCGATTTTTCAGGATTCAAAAAGCCACAGCCTGATTTCAACAATCATTTTTCTTTTTTTATTAAATCCTAATTAAATCAGAGCCAGAATCAAATCGACTGCAGGCCAGTTACCTTACTCTAAAGTGGATTTCATCCGTTTTCCTCCTCGCGGATCCAGTTTATTAAAAAGAAATGGAAATAGTTCAAATTTTGGGCTGCACGCGGTGCTCTGCTGCCCAAAATTTGTGCTTGTCTGCATTCCACCACTGAGGAGAAACATGCTCACATCACACAAGGACAAATCCGCGTTACTCGCCGACTGCTCGTCTTCTTTCTCGTGCAAAAAAAAAAAAAAAAAAGGCTTTACCCCCCTAAAATATAACACCCAGCTAATTTACAATTTGGATGGCGCGTTCAGGGACCGGAGGGTTAAATAACTCAACCGTAGCCACCAGCTTTACGCATGACTTCCCCGCGCGTGCCGCCTTTGTACCAGTGTCCTGGTCACATCGCTTGACGCACGGAATACCAAAATCACGGCCAGCACAGACACAGCTCGGATCAATTCGTATGTCTGTGGTTTTTTTTTTAAAGATATAGACGTTTTGCGCATAAAATGGCGAGTCCGTGCGTTCTGGTCGGGTTGGACTGGAGGAAGAGGTGAGACATTTTTTTTTTTTAGTTGCAGAAATTCAGACGGAAATTTCATTTCGTTAACGTGCTTCACTGTTGTGACAGTTTATTCGGTTAAATCTCATGAGAAGACAAAAAAAAAATGACAGAGCTTGTTTCAATTCATCCGCGCCGTGGACAGATAATGAGAGGGTTAATGCGCGGCTACAGACAAAAATGGCTCATGGTAAGGGGCAATTTCTGTATGCAAATTATTACCTCCCTTTTGGAAAGACACGGGAAGTTAAATATCCAGAGGATCACGACTGGTTTACGCGGACAGATCAGGCTGTCATATATGTTTCCAGGTTACACAGCTGTGGCAAAAAAAAAAAAAAAAAAAAGACCTGATAAGACATGTTATAGCTGGAATTTGATTTTTCTATCAAGAACGTCCAGAATAAAATAATGTCAAACGTCAGACATGAGAAAAAGAAGCCTGTAACTTTCTTTGTTGGATGTGGCATGGCTCATCTGCCTGCGTGCTTTGTTCTCAAACGTTTCTTCAATGGAAAACTGCTCACAGTGTTAAGTGCTTCAGTGTGGGGGCTTCGTGGTGCAAGGGTATCATGTTTTAAAACCAGAATCTAGTCATCTTAACATCATTTTAAATTTCTGTGTGCTCTATTCTTACAATATTCCCTACCAGCTCTCCTCTGTACATTTTAGACCGGCCTGTTCACACTTTAGCTGCAAATTCAGTGAATGATGAATCCAGATGTGCCCACGCTGCCTTCAGACTACAGTGAATGAATCATGAATCGTGTCTCATGTGTCTTTTGTCCTTCTCCCTCTGCCTTCTTCCTTTCTTCTTCAGGTGCTTAACCTCCCTCCTGCCAGTTCTGCATGGTCATGACCTGTCATCACGCCCCTTCCACAGCCCACCTCATCCTATTGGTCCTGCTCATTGTCACTCCGCAGCTGGCTGGCACCGCCCCTGCGTGGGGTGAGGGAGGGGAGGGAGGGGTGGAGGGGCGCACCCGGACAGACCGAAAAGAGGACAACCTCGCCCCCTTCCACTTGCCCCCTCCCCAGAGCCTCTCCAGCCCTGACAACGCGTCACTAGACCGGGGCCGGGGCCCGGGTCAAGATAACCAATCAGATAAAGTGACGGACCCTGCGCAGGTGCTCGCCGTTCTTTTGGAGGCCCTGGACCACCCGGGGGAGAGTGAAATCCAGGCGAGCAGAGACAGAGACTGGGGAGAGGATCAGAGTCAGGAGCTGCCCTCCATTGAAGGCTTGGAGGGTGGTGAGATAAGGAGAGCAGGGGAGACAGAGGCAGAGAGGGTGGAGGAGGAGGAGGAGGAGGAGGGGCGAGGGGCTGATAAGGCTATTGAACAGCTAATTGTAGGCCATTTGACAGCTGCTCAGGGTGATGACTTAAAAGAAAGGGATGAGGAGGATGAAAACACAAGGTCAGAGAAGGATCGGGGGTGGTCCGTGGAGGATGTGGGACCTGATAGTGTGAGTGAGGAGGAAGAGAAGGAAGAGGACGAGAAGCAGAGGGAGGGGGAGGGAAATGATTTAGAAAGTTTCTTAAACAAGGCCAGATCAGGTTCCGCCTCACAGGGAGGTGATCTCTCTCTGCAGCGCAAAATAAGAGGCTACTTCCAAAACATTGACTTGGGTCTCCAAGATAATGAGATCCTGCCTCCTCTGAAGGGCTACAAGGCGTACAATACTCAGCTGGCGCGTGCCGGGAAGAAGCTGCACTGGCAGGACAACCGGTCGGGCAACCGACCCGTCAAGGGGGGCAACTTCATGGATGACTTCGAAGATGAAGGAGAGGAGCTGGAGGAGGAGGTTGAAGAAGAAGAGGAGAGCCTCTCCCACATGGAGGAGGAGGCAAGAGCACGCGCAGAGAAGCAGGAGGTGCTCCGGCAGCAGGAGGAGGCGGAGCGAGCCAGAGAGGAGGAGCAGAGGCTGGCAGACATCGCCTCTGACATGCTGCTGCAGTACATGGGGAGGAAGCAGCAGTCCTACATGAAGCCGCGGCAGAAAAGCAGCATGGGGGCCGCCGGCAACACCGCCGAGGACAAGCGCTCGGAGGAGGTCGTCCCAGACGAAGACGACCTGGACCAGCAGATGATCGACAGGCTGATCGAGATCAGCAGCAAGCTGCACCTGCCTGCTGACGATGTGATTGAGATTATTAGTGACGTGGAGGAGAAGAAGAAGAAAAGGAAAGAGTTGCAGCTGCAGCCAAGCAACAGCAACCCTGTCGCCCCACGCTTCAGGCCTCTGGTACCTCCTCCTCTGGCTGCTCCGCCTATCTACCACTACACAGCCTCAAAAAACCCCAAGAAAAACCCTTATAAGTACAACAAGTCCAACAAGAAATGGCACAAGGACAAAGTCAAGTCATACAAGCAGGACTATTGGTATAAGCCTCAGAAGCAGCTTGACTACTGGTATAAACCCCAGAAACAGTTTTTAGCCTTCCCCTCTTACCCATACTACCAGAAGCCATATCGAGCATACTACCCTGTTTATTTCCCATATCCCAAAGCACAATACTATGGCAAGCCCGCCCCCTCCAGAGACCAGCCGTTCGGCCCCCAGGAGCTTGACCTCCAGGCCCCGAGGCGCAGGCACAGGGCGGGGGGTAAGAACCGTGGGCAGGGCTGGAGGCAGCAGCCAGCGCCGCGCCTGCCTCTCAACCCTTATATCTCTAACTATATCCTTCCTCACCCACGGACCTACCAACCCCTACCTCCGCCCAAACCAATAACCCCTCCCAGGAGAGGCAGGCGACCCCCGTACTACTATCCACAAGTCACACCGGGAGATGACTATGAGGAAGATGGGCTGGTGCCTCAGCTGGACAGTGAGGAGGAGCTGGAAAACTTTATTGAGAGGATCTACATGAAACGCAGAATGTATTGAGAGACTTTTTGGACATTTTGTCAGATCAGACAGATCTCTGACGGAGGTGGGATAGATATACACTAGCTAAAAAGCTAAAAGGGAGGTGAAAAAAATGACTCAGAGGAGAAATGTGTTTTAAGCCTGATGGAAGTTTAAGGGTCAAGAAGTGAGGAGTTAGATTTCTGTTTTAATCACTGTATTTTTTGTTGATTTTGTCGGTCAGGGAGAGGATGAAGGGGTCCCAGTTGAAGCTCCCTGTAACCATGTTCAGCCTCTTGCTCAGTTTACATTTTGAAACAGAACATACCATGGTGTATGTCTGCCTCCATTCAGGTCGATCTCTGATGCATTGGTCAGAGTTTTCTAGACTACACACACACACACACACACACACACACAGATATACGTGCACGCACACAGGCACATACATCAACACACCTACATTTTGACACATTCACGTGCAGATGTGCCCATTGTAAGAGAACCATGTTTACAGCATCACTTTGTATCTTTTTTTTTTTATTCTGTATGTCATATAACAAAACTAAACTAGTTCAATGACTTCTTCTAAAAAAAAAAAACACTGAACACTGCTATTGTCAAAAGTTGACAGTATATTTTTGTTGTATTTGATGTGTGTATTTGCCTTTTCTTATTCTCGATTGGATCAACTTTAAACAGCTGCAATTTGCAAAGGTGCCAAACACACACACACACACACACACACACACACACACACACGCACATGCACACATTTCAGTTTCAAACTCCAGATTCAGATTTTTGCCTTACAAGCACCATGGTTCTATAAAGGGAAAGATCATATCACATAAGATTACCATCACAGCCGGTCCCAATGTAGAAACCCTGTGGACTCCAAAAGCACAAACTTAAACACTAAACACTTCCAACATGGTGGACAAAGGGTTTTCAATCATTATGGGATCCAGAAGTTAATGTGTCTACGGCATAATCACCATCAGCACCACCATACAGCACTCCTTTGACATGTAGGAGTCCCTCATTGTTCATCTCCACTTCGCATCTTCACCCATTGTTCTTTATACGTCGAGAAAAATCATTATCTCCATATTTTTTCCCTTTCTTTCCAAAAAAAAAACAACAAAAAAGAATGATACTTGAACTCATCCATTCTGCAGCCTTTTAAAAAAAAAATGTTTCCACCAAGAGGCTGCAAACATTTTGTTCATTTTCCAGGAGAAATTCATTGAAAAGTTTCAGGCCGGGGAGTCAGGGATTGTGCTTAAAACCGTTAAATGCACGTCTTTCTACTTGCATCTTAAAAAATGAACAAAAAAAAAAGAACAAAAAAAAGAGAAAAAATAAAACAGTATGGGGAATTCAAGATGGTTGTTTTCTCTGAATAAACTGTGAACATAAAAAAGAAGAAATCTCAAAAAGGAGGAGGGCCACTGTGTCCACAGTGAAGCCATCTGTCTTGTAAAAGGAGAGTGTTGTTGTTGATGTCACCTTTAGCATTGTAATATGTACAGTGTGAAATAAATATGCCCGTGCAATGTGTAAATAACAGCATGATGATTACTAGTTTTGCTATATGATAAAAAATAAAAGCAATTATTTTATTAAAGTTCAGTTTTTTAATGGCTTTTTGGCGAGTGCTATGTTGTACTTGTATAGCAGCAAATATAGCAGTGAACGCTCCATTGTGCAGTTACAAAGACAAGACAAGCTTAGTGACAGCACGGCTCGTATATGTCACGGCTGCATTAATATGCAAACAAAAAACCTACAGAGGGAGTTTATTAAATCCACAGACAATCAAAATGAAGATGAGAAAAAAAACAGCAAGAATGGGAGTGAAAAGAGGAGGAATAACTGAAGAATGGAAAATTCAGAAGGAGGGAGGGAAATGGTAACTGCAGTGATTGATGAGTCACATGATTGGTGGATGAGTCATCCATCTGTACACTTTACTGCGCAGGACCACACACTCACGCACACACTCACAGGCACACACACACACACACACACACACACACACACGCACATTCTCTTTGAGCTGTATAGTAATTTAGCTGCTGGCATTCAAGATAAAGATTGAGTCATGTTCGCTCCTGCCTCGAGCCAGCCAATCAGCCGCTGGAAAGGTGTTTGGTAGATAGGTTTTGCCATATCTTGTTTCCACACCTCCTCCTCACTCTCACTTCACATGGGCAATATGCCCTTCTGCTATAATTCCTTGAAGTGCTTCTGGCTGCCGCTCGCCTGGCATCAAAACAAACCTTATGTATGCTGTCAGTGGTACAAACACTGACAGTGATTAGCAGCCTGTCAATATGCTCTAATTGCGTGTTATCTTGCCAGCTTGCTCACCAGTTGATTGGACTGGTACCTTTCATGGCGTTATCTCAGCTTGTTGGGTGATTCTTGGACATCAAGTTATGAATTCAGATATTTAATCACAGCTTGTACCCTCTGTAGATATCCGAGCTGGACATTTGCTTGCTGACTGTAAGAATGTGATTACGTTTTTTCATGGTGGCCTCTCTGATTTCATAATTAAAGCTAAAAAACAGGTCACTGGTCCTCAGTGGGCTGTCCTGCTAGGACAAAAAGGGACACAACAAGTGTCAAGAAGGACTACGAGTCCAACAATGTCATAATAAGACTTACTCTAGTAGTAATACTCGGAAGGATTAGCTCTAATTGCAATTTGCGATATTTATAGTAAGTCAGCAGGAAATTATTTGATTTTAGCATAATGATTAAAACATTAATAATAATTAATTCCTTAACATCTAGTGTCATCCTTTTATTTTTCTTAAATGGGAACTCAAAGTCTTTTCACAAATGTTTGGGAATACATCTGCATTTGTGAAAAAAGTTTGCGTGAATTCTTTTGTTTCTCCAAAAATTGCCTCAAGTAATGCGACCAGAGTCAGAGTTAGCATCAGTTGGGGCTGAAGACCACAATTTTGGAAATGAAAGGAGTGTGCCTCCCAGTCCTTTGTAGACCACTCCCCAGTTCTGAATCTCCAACCAGACCGCCGACTGTCAAACTGCATTGTGGGCAGATTAGGCAGGTTTTGAGAAGGAAGAAGAATGTGTGGGATGAAAAAGAGAACCCACTTTTACATTCACATAATCATGTGATCCATCGTTAATGTAAAAGTTTTGATTATAGCTTCTTCAAAGCGTTTCCCTGTGGTTTTACAGTTTGCACCGCTATCGCAAAACACAGTTGTTAGCTGCCTGGCTACTGTCCAAAGCAAAACACAAACACAAGAATCCCAAGTTGACCTAGAAACCCTGATCTCACGCCATGAAAAGGCAGAGTAAAACATCCAGTTGTATTAATAAGTCGGCAGGTTTTACTTCTTTTCTGATCTAGTTTTAGACCATCTCAAGTTCCAGTGGTTAGAGGAAACACGTATCAGCAAGGGAACAGACTTTGACACAACACGAGTGAATGTCCGTCTGTTCACTCTTGTTTTACCTCGGTTTCTAACACTCTCCCTCTTCACCTCCTCCATCAGCGTGGTTCTTTTTCTTTTACAGTGTAGAGCCTCATTTATTCCAGTTGTTCCACTGTCACCTGGATATGGCACCCGGGGAAAATAATGCCTCTTCCTGTTGTGGTTGTTCAATGGCAGCCACGCTTCCTTTGTGCTCTAATTGGACCTTCATTTTCGCGGAAAATAGGGAACCAATCTATACACGGATGGTGTCATTTCTTTTTACAACCACTACACACAGTTGTTTATTGCCAGTTTAAGCTATACGAGGTTTACTGATGACTGGGCGAGACATATTTTGAATGTTTTGTCATCTTTGGGATCTCTTCTGAAGTTGAAACTATACCTAAGAAGAGCAACACGATCCTAAATTCCTGGGGTTGTATTAGCAAACTATCATAAGTTTAAAATTTGCTCCGAACTGGCTAAGTGAAGAGGAACTCCTAAAGATGATGTAGGATTCTTCTGGTCTAAGAGTAATTCACAAAGAATCAGTGATTTAAAAGTGTGTAAGTCTCCACTACTTCAGAGCCACATTTGTTTGACCATGTTTACAAACTCAGAAATATTATTTTTTTCCATAATCAAAAAAACAAGCTGTTCTCAGAGGAAAAATAAGGTCCCCAGAACACAAGCTTTTAGATAATGAATTACTTTTAAAAATGTAACATTTTTTTCAACTTAAATCTATTAGATATTTTTTACTGATTGATCCAGTCCAATTTAATCTAATCAAATCCAATGTAGGTAATTTTTGTACCAGTTGTGACACAGACCGCTCCCCTGTCAGCCAATCACTGTGGACATCATTGGTGACTAAATTAATTCAGTAGCATGATGTCATCCATTGCAACGAGGGGTCAACCTCACCCCAGATCTCTGCTGCCCACCAGACGATTTCTGTCATCGAGCAGACACTGCTAAGAAGCTCTGGGACTGATCTGTCCCAGCTGGACTCAGTGAGACGTTTTTAGTACTCTTATTAAATAATGTTATTACAACAATATGAAGATCGGCTGCTGAGCTGTTCTGTGCTGTAGGGCGAGTCATCGAATATTTCATCGAAATCAAATATCTCAAAACTGAAGGGTTGATGGTTTATTGATAGTAAAATCACTTGAAATGACTTGCACACCCCTCAGATTGTTTTACAGTAGTGCATTAACACCTGTATCTAGTCTGTGTGATACAATAAGTCCTGTTAGATTTTGGAAGTTTGAGACCTGAAGATGTGGCTCAGCAGGTCCAGTCTGATGAAACGCACAAGTGGGATGCTCACACACTGTCGCCTCTGATAAAGTCCTCTTTCACATCTTGTTGCCAAGCCGTGGACAAAAAGAGCACCGTTGAGCTGCTGATATTTACATCCCCTTGTTTGGTATTTCTGTGACATACCACACGATTGATATTTAAAATTTTCATGCACAATGGCATAATTGTGTGTCAAGCTTTAGATCACATTACGTCCTCATAGTAATCAGTTATATTTTGCCTGGTGGTTGCGCTATAATTAAAATGCAATTTGAATTTTTCAAAAGGCTCCAACTCTCACAGGCACAACATTTGGTATACATCCAGCTCCTGGCACAAAAAGAGTCTGACAGCACAGCAATTCATCAGTAAAGGCCCCCAGAAGCCCATGCACATACAGAAAGCAGGAACATGAGGAAAAATGTCAGCCATTAGAGCTATGAATATCGAATTAACACAGCTACAAGACCTTCAAAAACTGATTAAGTAATGACCATTTATTTCTAAAGCACAGGACTTTGGCCCAACCTTTACCTTTAAATGTCACTGTGATATTAGCCAAACAGTAATTTACTGTGCATATCCATGTAAAGTATAGAGTTCACATTTACATAGTAGTTTAACCGTCTAACCGTGTTAACACATCGGTGTTAAATGATGAACCGTGGCAAAAGTTCTGGTTGATGCTGGATGGATGTGCTCACACATGGCTTAACCACCACCTGAAATAAGACTTACCATCACCATCGCAAACACTGATACAAAAATTGGTTGAATTAGGTTGCATGGCAACTAGCAGTATCTTCATGGTTTTTGTACAGTATTAATGGCCTGGGTTGATGGTTTTTCCCTCTTTCCTTATTCTTCCTGAGCATGCCGACTCTGTGAGATTATGAGAGGATTCAGGTTCAACATCTAAAAAAAAAAAAAACTGTCTCCAAAGGTTGTGCACGTCATTCCTACCCTTCTTGGTCCGTCTGAACATCTCGGTACTTATCTTTTTAACCATTAAGCCTGTGTAAATGTGATTTTATGCAATTCTGCAATGTTTTTGACCTGAGCACCTGTCTGAGATGAATTGGCCTCATCGGAGCTCTGTCAGTCGCCTAATGTTGCTTTGAAAAACTGATTTCCACACATCTTTAGTAACTGAGAAATGCGGCTAATTGGTATTTAATCTGTGATTAAACGACTTCTGAGTTAAAGACCACCAAGTCATGCCAGGATGCCATTTCTGACCCAGTGAACTCTAGTTGAACGTATACAGTATTTGACAAACTGTTACTGAAAATCTGTTCAGTGCTTATAGAAAAAATACAAGGATGTTGTGATTGGTAAGTAACTTTAATGGATTTTTCATTTATCAGAGTCAAAGTATACAGTTTGATTTCATTGTTTAAAGGACAATACAATTTAAATTTAGTCACTATCCACTCACCCTCATGATGATGGAAAGTCAGGTGACGTTCTGTAGTTGAACTGAACTTGGGGTTTCTTCCTTTCAAATTTTGGCCAGCTTTTCAGGGCCTGAGGAAATAAAAGCTGATGTGAGAGAGGAAAATATGCGAGAAAAACACGAGATATGGCAAAATGGTGAAATGTAGGGTTGGTGTTAGATCATAAAACGACTTAACATGCTCTCAAACCAAAATACATGTCAGAGAATATGAATTTGAAGCATGTACAGCAAGTTTTGTCACTTGCATCCATATATATGTTGTTTAGCTGAAACTGAAATGTCTGTCGGATCTCTCTTTCGCTATGAAAGCAACTCAGAGGGTCAAGATGTTTGAAGTTTCCGTACGATGTCGCCCCTGACCACAAACAGCTTCTAAACCTCGTCATCACGGCTCTCTCCTCCCCACGTTTGTGAATTTTGTTGTCTGTTTAGCTACCATTGTTGAACGTAATCTGTGCCACATATTATGCCTCATCGACCATGCTTTTACCAGCCATTAGGACAACAGAGGCAGAGCTGCGAAGGCCTCTCCCTTGAAAACGCATCCTTTGTTTATGATCTCTGCAACCCTTGTCTTCCTGCTCGCTCCTTTCATCTCCTCTACTCCTTTTTTTATCCTGCTTTCTACCCTCATCCACATCTTCTCCCCTTTTTTCCCTCAATTACCCCCCACCACCACACTCCTCCTTAATGCTCCCTAACACCCTATCTTCCTCTCCTTTTCTTCTTCATCCTCTCTCTATTTCTTGTTTTGTATGCAAGCCCCAAGGGAGAGAAATGGGTGAAAAGCACTCTCTCTGCACCACTGTCACAAAAGACTGGTGAGTCATCGACCACTTATGTTCCTGCCTCCCTCCTCCCACAAAAAACACACATATACAGGATAAAAACACTCAAATTACTCCTTACCTGCCGCGCACTTACAGGAAGACATGCGCGGGCACACATCGGCGAGTGCGCTGGCACATGCAACACACACACACACACACACACACACACACACACACACACACCATTTAGATTCACACAATCACACACACATGCACACATTCCACCGCTCTTCAAAAAGACCCAGAAATTAAAACCCAAGTCACATAATTTAGTTGATAATTGTGGTTGAAAATGGCTTTCAATGATGTGTGCTGCCTATCATGTCTCACAGGAGTATGTGGAGTTTTTTTTTCTTCTTTTTTTTGTAGAAGAAACTCGTGAATGAGAAAGTTAGAGCACAGAAATGGAGAGTTAAAGGGCAACAGCTCATGCAAGAGATGCTCCTGAACTAAATGGAAATAACTGGTGGATAACATGGACAAAAGAGAGAAAGACAGAGGCAGTGATGTGGCTCTGGTATTGTTCTGTCCTCTGACAGTTTCAGAGCCACAAAGCAAAAGCTCTTCCTCCATCTGCTGGAGGAGTGAGTCACTTACATTGTAGTCATGTTGGCTTTTGTGTGCACAAGATGGCAGTCCTGGATGAACACAATGTACAGAATGACACAAACGGAGCTGCGGCTGACACAAAGTTGCTCATCTACCCTCGCTAGTTAGCTACAGTGGTGGAAGAAGTTTTCCAGTAGTTTAGTTCAGTAAAACTACTAATACGACAGAATAAAATCCTCCATTACAAGTACAAGTCCTAATCCTACTTAAAGGTCCAGTGTGCAGGATTTAGGTCCACCATGTAGCACTGCCATGTTTCGCCCAGAATGCACAAAGCTGGCTCCAGAGTGGGCCTTTTTATGTTTTTCACGTTTTGAGTGGCTGCTGTAGGTGAGGGTGAGACAAGGGATGGTCAGTTAGATGCAATCTGCAACCTCACAGCTGGAGGCCACTAAATCGTAAACGCCAGAACTGTAAGTAGAAGTATAGAATAGCAAAATGTAACTCAAGTATCAAAAATAAAAGTAGTCTGTAGGCATCAGACCAGCCACCTTGAAACATGAACAACATTTTGAACTTGCGAGTGTCGTAGTCCACTAAACATTTCTGGAGCTTCATGGCAAGTCTTTTCGCTAGAGCATTTTTTATGATTTGAAACAAGTCTCCATCTACTTCAGTTGTTTAGGAGAACGCTGCAACGCTGTTTTGCTGTGAAGCTCCAGAAATGTTTGGTGGACCACAAAACTTATCCTTTTAGAAGCATTTTAACGACGTTATACACTGTTGCGTAGTTTAATCTACAACAATGCATCACATTCTATAAGATGATCACTTGTTTTGTCTGTTAAATGTTGATAATCGTAAGAATCATTTTCATTATCATAACCTGATGATTATTTTCTAAATATATAAATCTATTTACTGTTTGCTCTATAAAATGTCCGCCACAATTAAGTCTACTAAAGCCAGACATGTTAATATTGCTTTTCTCTTTGTTCAGAGCTGAAAGATAGAAGAACTTTCTGTTAACCATCACATGAAACAAAGATCCAAGACTGTGACTGTAGAACATTTACACATCTGGCTTAAAAGATGACACAAGTGACTAATCGGTTATCAGGAAACAATGATTGTTCTGTTGTTTCAGCTCTTGTACGAAACAGAAAAGTTATGGAAAGACAAAGATCACATGGTCAACATTTATTGTGAGTGTCAAAAGAAACGTATTTTACTGTAATGTGAATATGTTACTGCTTGAACAATAAGACAAACGTACCTGCTTCTAATACATTTCATACTCTCAGGATGCTGTATGGAGTTGTCGGACACTAAATAGCTGCTGAATCTGCAGAAGTTGTATTCAGTGTTGGTCTTTAGAGGCTTGTTTATGCCAAAGCCGACTCCACCACAGAGTCATCAGAGCCCTCACCTGATTACTCTTTACAGAAACCTGCTTGTGAGCTATTCAGACACATCAAATATTGAAAGCCTGGAGTTTCCGTTTCACACACAGCGAGGGAGGGGAGATGGCACAGAGGCAGACAGAGGGGAGGAGGACACGCGGGAGGAGCAGAGGGAAAAGTCAAAGAACGGTGGGATTAAGAGAAAATAAAACATCCGGCACCCTGGGAGGGAGACACATGAGCTGCGATGGAGGGAGAGAGGGAGGAACAGGAAGAGAGCACCCAAAGGTAAGGCAAGGACAGTCTGAATGTCTGTGCCTAATCAGGTGCTCGTCTTGAGTGTAACTGTAGAGGCCGTGCTGGTGTAATCAGCTGAGGATTGATTGGCTGATAACCTTCTCGTCAGGCAGTTAGGAGGGCATGTTTTTTAATTCTGCTGCTTCCCTCTCAAACCTTAGTGTGACGACTTCTACCCAGGCTGATGCGCCGACACAGAACGGCAGCGAGGACAGCGAAGGGTCCCCGACCCTCCAGGAACCAGAGGAGGACAGCAAGGGTGACAGCGGGGCTGGTGATGGGGAGGTGGAGGCCAGTCAGGTCAGATTTGACAGGAAAAAAACGTACATTTGTAACCATCAGAGTTAGTTTGTGGTCATTGGGGGGACAACTCCACTTTTTGCTCAAGATGTTGGTGTGTCCCTTGGTTGTGTGTGATTGATGAAGGTTGGGGAGTATCTTTGTATCGGTGACGAAGAGACCCCCCCACAGGAGACTCTGGTAGCCACAAACACACAGGACGATGCTGACTGCCTCCCACTGTCCTCCCTGCCAACACAGGACGAGCTGACCCCCCCTTCAGTGTCACCTCATCCCTCCTCCAACACACAGAGTAGGTCACACACACTCGCATACACACAAATGACTGACATGTGAGACCTGTGGGGCCTTGATTGGTGAAAAGGAAAACAGTAAATACGTCTGTGTCTCCACAGGTCGCCTGTCTGAACCCTGCTGGTACTGCCTGAGGTCTCTCGATTCAGAGTATCGTCCTGAAACTCCTGAACAGGTTTTTCTGACTAAACGCTTCATTACACTGACACAGAGCTGGACAGGTTCACTGAAAAGTGGCAAAGCTCTTCTTTTTTCTCACATGATAGCCTCTTTGACTTTACAGGCAATAAGAAATAACACAAGACAAGATAAGAGGAAATACTGTTTGTAACATTACATTTATTTAGCTGAAAGCTATTTACAATAAGTTTATCCAACCATGAGGATACAACCCAAGACTTTTAAGAACCAGCGCATCATCTTCATCAAATATGCTAAAATGCATCAAATGCTGTATTTAGAAACAATAAAACATGGAAATTAAATGGGCCAAGGTGCAGTATGAACAGATGAGTTTTCAGTCCGCGACGGAAGATGTGTAGAGTTTCTGCTGGCCTGATATCGATAGGGCCAACGTGTTCTCACTGCCAGCTCGTCAAATATGTCAGCTTGGTCAGTGGCCTTAAGCTTCATGAGTGATTATGGCTCAGGAGGTAGAGTGATTAGTCCACTCATTGGATGGTTCTTATCATTTGTTAGGATATGTATCAGCTGGAGTTGAAGGAGACATATTGTGCTCATTTTCAGGGTCATCATTTTATTTTGGGTTACTACTAGAACAGGTTTACATGCTTTAATGCTCAATAAACACATCACTTTTCTCATACTGTCCAGTGCTCTGATCGAAACGCTCTGTTGTAGCTCCTGTCTCTTTAAGGCACCCCTACTGAATACCCAGTCCGCTCTGATTGGTCATCTCACACACGCCTGAGCCAACACCACTGACAACAATAGAGCAGCTGTGCGAAATCAATTCTTGCCACCAGGCATGAATTATGCAAATCTGTGACATAGTGTGATGTCACAAAGTCACAGAATTTAAGGTGGGACTACTGACGAGGCGTTTCAGGAGTAATGTTTTCTGTGGGAGAGAGGAGCTTTCAAGATCTTTTCACATGCTCGAGAACCTATACACTGAAGGAAAGGGGAACAAAGGAAAAAGCATGATATGTCACTTTAATTGCTCTCCAGAAAATCTTTTTTTAAGAACAATAATTTCTAAAATACAGAGTGACAGGAATACAGGTGACAGGTACAAAAAAGTTTGTGTGGAACGAATTATTTATATTTAAGACTTACCATATTATGTGTGGCTGAAATACAACCCTGATACCAAAAACATTGGGACGCTTTGTAAATATTAAATAAAAACAGAATGTCTGTCGGCCTATATTCAACTGAATACATTACAAAGAGATATTCACTGTTTGAACTAATCAGCTATTTTTTTTTATAAATATACACTCATTATAAATTTGATGATTGCAATGCGCAAAGTTAGAAGAACCACAGTTCCACAGTCCCAACTTTTCAAGGAATCGAGGTTGTTCCTTCCCATTAGAACATGATGTTATTTCTTTTGATGGCAATACAATAAAAGTTATTGGTAAAATAATAGGGAAACAATCTTCTCTACTATTCAATAACCTCGTCATTTTGGAGACTGAATCATAGTAATGAATCTTGTGGTTGATAAATTCCATCCAATTCAGTTTTCTCTGAATGTAAGACGTGCTGTGATTGGTTCAAATCATCTCATACATGAGCTGGAAAATACTCTGTACAGTTCCCTCTTCCCTGTTGCTGTGTTGCAGGAGGACTCAGCTCCTTTGTCACCACTGCCCTCTAGTGGACAGAAAGTGAGCTACCAGACAGACCCTCGGCCTCACTTTGGCGTAGCCTGGTCCTCTCACTCCACATGTCGCCCCCTGTGGGGCAGCGAGGGGCCCTGCTGGGGGCAAAGGAACCAGGAGGTGCCTGATCAGACACACACCTGCCCCCACTGCAATCTGGGGCTGCCCGCTGACACACTGCGCTGGCATGAGGTTGGCACAGACACATGTAAACACACACAGACAGAAATAGAGACAAGCTCACAGTCTCCACCAAACATACCACAGCTTATGTCAGTGTTTACTCGAGAGCCTCTGACTGTTGTCTTTCTCCTTGCACAGGCCAAGTGTCTGCTGTTTGAAGGGCTGAGGAACTCAAAGAAATAAACACAGTCATCAATGTGTAGTTTTTGAAGAATGATGCCGTCTCTCTGCGTATTAATGCTCTCAGGAATTATGTTGCACCCAGAAGTTATGTGCAATATCTGCTTCTGCATGTAAACAACAGGCTGTTTACACCTCAGCTTAGCCATGTTCATTCCTTTCATTGTGAGTTTGAGTGTTTAATTTCTGTGATATTTTTAATGATGTCTTAATACAAATAAACCGTGTGTGTACAGAGTCAGTCAATGTCAAGTCAATGAAATGAAATGCTCTTTTACTCTAACGAAAGGGAGGACGCAGGCCCCTGTATTCAGCATGGAAAGAAACCGGCTTTGAGATTTGAAGTTACATCTATATAGTATAATGTAAGAAAGAGTTATAACTGTGTCTTTCTTTTATATGCTGGTCCACATCGGGGTAATCATAAAGAAATGAGGGCCCACTTAGTAAAATCGTTCCTCACTCTTTCACTAGTAACTACTCATATTTTTGTGTACCGTATTGTAGTGTTAACTCTTCTTCTTTCTTTTATTCTATACACTCATATTTTGTGTCTCACGATTGTCTGATAATATGTTCTGACCCTTAATAAACAGGTTATAGGTTGTAATTAACGGCTTTATCAATAGTTAAAGCAACAGTATGTAACTTTCTGGGGATAGCTATAGGCCGGTGGCTCGGGTCAGTATTCGATGACCTGGGGATGAGGCTCAACACTTCACGATCTTTCTCCAGAATTGCTTTAAAACTTACATAGCGTTGCTTTAATAAATTATTGATAAAATGTTTTTAGACAGCCATTTAATGAACACATTTGGGGATTGCGCAGTGCTCTTTTTGTTAAAAATATGAAAGAGTTCATGAGTGTTTATAGGCTTTACTTTTTCTCAATAGTGTCTCTTGTTCCTGGTTGGATCTTTGGTTAATGGCCTTTTCCAACTCAAAGTCATTTGTCTTGAAACCACGTGTTGGATAAATATACTGCACAGAGTTCAATCAACTCATTAAAGAAGAAACAGCATCAGCACTTTTAGCAGAATTCCAAGAATTCAGTTAAAACTCCCCTCAGATCCTTCATTTAAAAAAAACATATGTGATGGGAACTTGCTGTGGGTTTGAGCCGTCATGTCAAAATGTCAAAGGAATTCAAATGTGTTTGTGATATTTGTGCCGGTAATAAAAGAGCATATCTGGGTTATTGAACGTGTTTTCTCAAGTTCAGTCACCTTGAATTTTGTTTTCACAAAACACAACTTAAAGAAGACTTTGACCGAGTTATTCAACATTAACTAAACTTTTTTAAGTTGAAACAGCCCAAAACTATTGACAGTATAGGGTTGCGGGAACATTGGCTTGTTCTAAGTTTGGTTTTTGTAACATCTGTTTTACTCTTATTGGTATTTGCACAAACATGGGCATGCCAGTGCAATAAAACAAAAAGAAAAAAAAAGAAAAAACCCCAGTAAATTTCCTTTTCTATAAAGAAGCAAAGGGATTTTTTCCACAAATTAGCAACCCAAATATTGTTCTTATTAATGACTTGTTACTAATGTAGAGAGCATACTTATTAGCTGACTTATTAATTATTAATACAACCATCAGTTACAACTTTTAACAGAAAGTGGTATCATTTGCTTTTATGTAGATTTTTTGTGCTGTCATGTTTCAAACCAGTTTCCTTGAGCATTTATTATATCAAATCAAAACGAGCCATCAACTGAATTCAAATAGTGTTTTGATTTGAACTAAGTGGGGACATATGGCCTCTCTCACAGACAGCAGGACTTACTGATAATTCAAGCTGCAGCATCCCGTCTTGAAATCCATAATGTCTCAGGATAAAGGGATAATTCAAACAAAAATGGATAAGGAGATTGTCCCAGTGGCAAACAGAGAAGGCCGCCCTCAGGAGGAAGATTATGGTGGAGAAGACGACTCAGATCTCAGTGATGAACGCCCTGAGTCCATCTCAAGCAGTCTGGCCTCACTTCCTGATCTGTGTTTGATTCAGGTGTTCAGCTATCTTCCTTACCGTGATCGCAGGAGTGCAGACCTGGTTTGCCATCACTGGCACCATATCATGCGCTCCCCCTCTCTCTGGCGCTACCACTTCTTCTTCTTCAATGGTTGGCATCCCAGATCCAGGTCTGAATGCTCTGCTGTGGCCTATGCCCGCTCTCTGGGAGTCTACCTGGAGAGGCTTGAGGTGCGTGTGTGGCCTCCCAGCAGGGCAATTGCAGCCCAGCGACTGCAGCTGACCATCAGCAGGCTGTTTTCTGAGCTCACCAGGTAAAGGAGTGTGTTTTTTTCTGAATGCCAAACAGACAATTCAACACCTCAACTGATCCCTGGACTGAACATTATTTTGTCTCCACAGAGTAAAGGCCCCACTGCGGTCTCTTACGCTCACAGGGCTGGAGTTGGACCGGACCTGCTGGGTCCCACGTCTCAGAAACTCTCTAATAGACAGCCTGATTCGCTTCCTCCACAGACAAGCCTCAAAACTCACATCTGTTACTCTGAATGGGATGCAAAACAGCATGAGTCAGGTGAGTGCAACACCAGTTTAAAGATAATGTATCAGCAGATATGTCACTGCCTCAGGTGGCAATCAAAAGATAAGCCAAAGCTCATTAACTGAGGTCTAAAGGACTGGAGGTGTTCAGTATATCATTGAATGAATCGTTTTGGCAGTGGACATAACTGACAGCTCATTTATTATTTACAGAATTTTACATTCTAGACAAAAGCTTTCCTAAAGGCGGCAGGATTTACAGAAACTGTCAAGATGTTTAAGTGTACGTTTATTTCAGGATCTCTGTTAGAAACACATGAATGTGCCTCAAGTCTTCCTGAGGTCCCGAACAATACACAATACAATACAGACAATAGAAAATACAAATTGTTTAGAAAACAATCAAACAACATGTGTAGACAGACATATGAGAGAATTAAGGATGAGGTCATGGTAGAGTGCAAGCAGCCCAGTTACATATAGATTCAGAAGAAACAGGGGAAAAGAGGCATTTTGCAGATTTTACAGTGTAATTTCACTAAACTGATTTGTCTGTTAAGAAAAGCTCAATGCTGTCCTCAAATCCTTTATAATAAACATCATTCCACTGTGAGAATAATTGTATAAAGTCAGTTTTCTGTTTCTGATTCCTGTTCGTCGTACTTCTAGGGCCTGTACCTGCTCTATGCTCTTTCACATTCTCAGTGGCGCCACGACCCTCCCTGCTACATCTCGTCTTTGGACTTGAGGGGGTTCTTTTCCAACACTGAGTACGTCTCCCTGAACTCCAACCTGCCCCACGTCCTGCTCCAACTGCAAGGCCTCACCAACTTGAGACTGAGTTACTCCTATCTGTCCAGCCTGCTGCTGACTGCTCTCCAGGACAGACACAGAGGAAAGAGGTGGCGAGATGGGAAGACTTTGCAAACATTTTCACTGCACTGCGCTGTGAATGAGCCCCATCATCAAGTAAGCACGAAATAAAGGGATTACTGGATTAGCCCCAATGAAACTACTTAACTGTTTACGTACATGGCTGAAGTGTGATGGCACTGAAGGCCTTCATTGAAAAACCAGAGATGAAGGACACACACACACAAACCTGCATGGCCCATACGGTGTAAAATCATTCTGCCAGTGTAGTGTAGTTGTTGTAAGATCAGTGTAAAGGCCCTGGGTGTGAGCACATGCTGAGCTAGTGAAGAAGTGAAGAAAAAATAAAATCCCACTGGTGAAAATGAAACCCACTCAGGTTTCCTTCATTCATTTCTGTCTCTGCTTCATCTTCTCTCTCAAGCTGGTGAGCAGTGACTCATGGGCAACTTTGGCATCAAGCTGCCCCAACCTGAACGTCGGGTTTACAGTGAACCAAGCCATCACCCCATCCTGCTTTGTGAGGATTCTTCTGCCTGAGATTCCCCTGACAAAATTCAGCATGTCAACTTACTTCTTCTTCAACCCAAACTGGAGCGCCAGGCCTCTCCTCTGTGACATGCTGCCGCAGTACAGGCGCTGTCTTCAGGTCAGGGTGCTGAGCAATGCAGCGTCACAAAGTGTAGAGAAATGTCGTCAAACTCAATGTTCAAACGCATTATGTGTAATATTTTAAGCCATTTTGGTGTGGTTTGCTGAGGTTTGAAGCGGTTCTCTATGCAGATTATTCACAAGGAGCTCTGTGGGTGATCATGACGAGTAGTCATGTCATTACGTCTGAGAAGAGATGCTGATCTTTGATTTTTAGACAAGCTACCGGCATGGCTCAGGTGTTGTGCAGGTGGTTGGAGATGATTTAGGGTTAGAAGTAACCATCACTCAGGCGTTAGCACCTGACCTATGCACGTGTGTAGTGCATCAGGCATCAGGCAGCTGGCACAGATTGGATACTGACAGGTTGCAATGTCAGTCTACTACTTTGGTCCAGACTGAAATAACAACTGATGAGGATTGCCGTGAAATTTCAGACATCCATGGTCCCCAGGTGCCCCTTTGACATTTCGCCCTATGCCCTCAGCAAGTTGCCTTTTTAAAAAAAAAAAAGAAAAAAAAAAACTTTTTAGTTAAATGTCTCAATGACTATGCAATTTGGTGATCCTCTAGTGCCACCAGCTGATCAAAGTTTCCAACTATCCTGCAAAACATCCTCTGGATGCCTTGAAAATGTTCCTTTGGCGCCACTATTTTGTTCAAATTTGTGTATTTGAGAGAATTGTGTCAACATATATTCTGGATGGATTACCATGAAATTTGCTACACAAATTCAAGTACTCCTCAAAATCAAGTGTAGTAACTGTTACCTCCCCCCGACTAGTGGCATCATTCAGTCAAAATTTCATGTTGCCCAATACTTACATTTAAGACTAGATATTCTCAAAGCCAATTTCATTCCCACCAGCTTCAGCTGTACTTTCTATGTAACCATTTGTAGCAATTTACATTTTATTGGCCATGTTTGAGTGGATTTGACGCGACGTTAAAAATGAAAACGTCCCCGTCTCTCTCTCACTGCCTATGCTAATGCTGCTGAACTGTGGATTTCTTTGTTAAGGACTCGGGTTGGATTTTCTGTGACAATCCAAAGGATGCGCATGTTAGCACAGTCAGTGTGAGCATGCTAGCTTGTGACATTAGCATTTTATAGAGCTGTCAACACCATGTCAGTCAGATGCAGCTACATCTACTGCCAAATCTCTCAGTAATTACACCAATGACCACCATTTACTGTTGCCTTATGGATGTATTGGATTAACTGGAATCAAAAACAACATTGTTATCTGTATTTTAAATAGACAGGCAAATTAAGTTTTATTTTACAATTCCAGGTAGTTATATTGAATTATAAGTTATGTTTGGAGAAAATAACATGTTTTTTGGAGACATTTCTGTGAAGAACCACATTAATTGCAGTCAGGTTAGAGCATTAAAACAATGTGAATGTCTGTTTGTAGCATCTGAACCTGGACCTGATCAACAGGAGGGAATCAATTAACGAGGAGCTGCTGGGCTTGGTTGAGATGTGTGAGTGCCTGGAGCAGCTGAGTATCCGGGCTTTCCTGGATATCAGCACCGTGGGGAGGTTGCTGCACATCAGACTGAGTCAAAGAAGCTCACTCAACAAGATCAGAGTGAGAAACAGGAACTGAATCTGAACATCGAGCTACTGAGATGTATTTTCACACCATGATAACTAACGCTTGATGTCTTCCAGGTGACAATCTACTCAGTAATTGACAACATTGCAGAGAAAGAAGAACAGCTGAAGGAGATACTGTCTTCCCACCGGCATCTCCCTCGGCAACTGGATTTTTTTGCCATGGTCAAACCTATGATATACTAATGTGTGATCATGAGCAAAGTTGACACACGTAAAAAGAAAAAAATAAATAAAATGAAGCATTGAATCCATCTGTCTAACAAATTGATTAATCAAATGAACAAAAAGTGTTTGTTATATTTTGAAGTTCTGACAGTGACTGTCTCTGCTCCTGTCTATGTTTTTCTCAGGGAGGTGGGGGCTGTGTGGAAACCCTGACCTACTTTCATTATAAAGGGTGATGGGGGGGAGGCAGCGTGTGTGTGTGTTTGTGTGTGTGTGTGCTCTGGCATGGCGAGAGCACTATTTAAGGGAGCAGGGATTAAGCGGCTGCAGCAATATGCTAAACTCTTGATTGCACGGCTCGTGACACGCTACCAAGGGAGTTAGGTCTATTGTGTGGCTTTAATCTTATTCAGTTAATTTCTTCTAATTATAATTATGATCACAATATACAAGTATTAGTCCCTCTGTTATGACATACTTGAACACACACTGTAAATACCTCTACACACTTGGACGTACAGTCGATTCCATTCTATTCCAGGCAATTCCAATGTAGCGTGATGCCGCAGCCTATGGCACTATCTGCTTGCCTTGCATGAGCAATATGCAGTGTATTTTAAGTACATATTTGGTGTACATTCAACTAGTTTTTGTTTGGTCTCTTAACTAAAATTGTATTTATTGTTATGGGGTTTTATTGTATTTATTTCTTACATACATTCTTCCGTAATATTTTATTTTTTATGTTTCCAGCGATGCACAAATCAAGTGATGCCGTTCAAATTAAAGCAATTAAAGGTTTATTATTTGCACTTTGTAGGATGATATCACAATCATCACTAAATGGTGAATTTGTAGGTAGTTCAACTTTAGTTAATAGTTATTTCACTGTTTTAAGCAGTTGCTAAGGTTTATAATCATCAACTGCAACTTTATAATGGACCAAATTCACATGGCGGCCATTTTCCCCTGACATAACGCTCAGGTTGGGAAACTCAAATGTTGTACTCCTGTGATCCAGGTTGCAAGTCCAATATCAAATAGGCTCTGACAAATTAGTATAAATTCACAGCTCCCTTATTGATCGGTAAGCAAAAAGTCACGGGATAGTGAAAATGGGAGCGACAACGGCTTCTATTTCAATGTAAAACAACCTTTTTTGAGCTTCTGTTCGACAACAGCTGGTGTTAGCATTCAACAGCCTTCTTGCTAGCATAACTGTTTGAGAGTTTTACACGATATAGTAGGAAAAGCAGATATTAATTCTAAAATATCAACTCACATCTCGGACACTTGAAGTGCAATGCACTGGATGTAGCCTAATCAAACAGTAATGTTAGCTAGGAAGTGGTTGAATGCTAACATTAACTGTTGTCTAATGGAAGCTAATGGGATCAAAAATGTTGTTCTATGAGCGGCCATTTCCCTCATCTTCCCATCTTCCTGGTATGTGGAATCAATCTGACAAACAACTGCTACCTGCTTGATCAGCAACTGTAAAGATGGACAGTTTAATCTGGGGGGACATCGGACCATATTTCAAGGTAAAACAAACAGCTTTGATAACTGATTAGCTTCCATGAGAAAACAGCTAATATTAGCTTTCAACCACTTTCTCGCAGGGTTAAATCAAATGGTAGCTTTAGCTAGGAATTTGTTGAATGCTAACATCAGCTAACGAGTTTTACCTTGCCTACCAACTGTGGCTGAATGTGCCTCAGGATTTTCACTATATATCATCTTTTCTTTTAAAACATTTTAATAATTGGCAAGCTGTAAAATAATAACATTTTTTCTGTCACAAAAGGATTTATACTACTTTTTCCTTGATGCAGTTGTACTCCCCAAGACCTGTAAACACACTTACATGTGTGAAATTGGTGGAGTTACCCTTTAATAAATGGTTTATAACGCATTTCATTGTTAACAATGACGTAATAAGCGTTGTTGATACATCTATCTACCATAGAGAGAAATATTTGATCTGTGATGGTACAATTTTCCCATGTTGTTAATATGATGTAATATGAGTTCATATTGATGTTCAATGTTGTGGAACACGATAGTAGCTGACAGTCTCGCCACATCAATAAAGCAGCATCCTCCACGCTATTGGTCCGCAGACATCATGCACAGTCACGTGACATGAGTAACGGCATTAGACAGCGTGCTGAGCCAATGGCCTGCCCCATCACCTGACCGCTCTTTGAATATTGATGCTCCCTCAGCGCCTCTCTGTGTTGTTGTTGTCTGACATTGAGATTTTTTTTATAACCACCGACCACCGACATGTCCTCGCTGCTGAAGCCGTTCTCGGTGTGTGAGGGGCCGTGCGAGAGCTGCGGTGTCAGGCGAGGATGCCCGAGCTCGGCTCCGCATCATCAGCCTTCATCCCGGCGTCTGGCCGCCGCTGCCGCCGCCGCCGCCGCGGGGCCGGGCTCTCTGCCGGCCCACCAGCGCTCGTACGCGGCGAGGAGAAACCTGGCGGCGGCTGCGATCGGAGGGAGGAAACTGACGCATCCTGGAAAGGCCATCCTTGCAGGTTGGTTTTGCATCGCAGTTATTCTTCTCTCAGGTTTCCCCCCTTCATGGTAGCCTACTGCTCCCTGCACCGCGCAGCCTAATCTCAATCTGTCGCCCATTAAAGGCAATCCATGCAGAACTGGGTCACCCAGTCAGCAGTGATGCTACATCATCTCAGTGATGCATTTGTGGGTTTTCTGCATTGATTTGCCATCTTATTTGATTCATTTGAATTCAAAGTAAAACATGTATAAAGATGCCTTTATGCTGCATTTTGACTGTAGCCTACATTCATTTGCCCTCAGCTGATCTTTCCAGCCCAGCACAGACACTGCTGTTGATTCACATCACATCAGCATTTGATCAAACACAAAGATACACCGGGCATGACCCAGCATCAGCACCGCCCTGCAATTAGTCTGTCTCATCTGTATCGTACTGAAATACAAGTGCTGGGAGCTCCTCCTGACAGAACATTCAAGAGCAATCCTGCACAGTGAGTCAACAAATCTCCACGGCTGTGTTTGTCTCACTCAGGTGGCATCGCAGGAGGAATCGAGATCTGCATCACCTTCCCCACAGAGTACGTCAAGACCCAGCTGCAGCTCGATGGGAGAGCCAACCCGCCGAGATACAGAGGGATCGGTAGGTCACTGGGACATGTGTGACTGCTGACTGACTGCAGGTTTGTGTGCTTGTCTTCTGCTGGGTTACTCACTCCTGGATGCTGTGTGTGTGTGTGTGTGTGTGTGTGTGTGTGTGTACGCAGGTGACTGTGTGAAGTTGACTGTGCAGGATCACGGGCTCAGAGGGTTGTATCGAGGTCTCAGCTCCCTGCTCTATGGATCAATACCCAAGTCTGCAGTGAGGTGACGACGCACACATGAATATACAGTATTCTGATGTCAGAGCAGTGAAAGCATTTCTTTGTACTTAAGTTAAAGACAGCCACATTTCGGGGGCTTCAACAACACTATTGAATAATCTGCAGATCACTTTCTCAAAGTCCAAGAGCTCAAGTGATCTCATCAAAGGTCTTGTTGTGTTCAACTGGCTGTCCGAAACCTCAAGATGTTTAATTTACTTTAATCTTAAGACAAGAAAAAGCAGCAAATTCTCACCTTCGGGAAACTGCAACCATCAACTATACTACTGCTAGTTACAGCCTCACTAGGGCAGGTTTACTGACACTACCAATGTGTCACTGGTTTGCATGACACTTGAATCCATCACACAAAGGTTCCCCTATTATCATTTATTTTTGAATGTATCACCTTCCCATCAGGTTTGGCACGTTCGAGATGCTCAGCAACCCAATGCGAGACCCCACGGGTCGGCTAGACAACACGCGGAGTCTCCTGTGCGGTTTAGGAGCAGGTATTGCGGAGGCCATTGTGGTCGTCTGCCCCATGGAGACGCTCAAGGTCAGCGGAGCTGGATGGTGTTGATACTTTAGGAAGCTCTTCAAAATAAACATGTCCGTTTTTTACTGAATGAGCAACAGACTGATGAAATCTTCCCTCGTCCTCCAGGTGAAGATGATCCACGACCAGTGTTCCCTCAGACCACGCTACAGAGGCTTCTTTCACGGCGTCAGTGAGATTATCAGAGAACAGGGTAAGACCGCAGGATGGATCAGTGGTCACTTTGGCTCCTGGGTATGAGAGCTGAGTCTGTAACGACCAATATGCACGTGTGGTTTGTGCTCAAAGATAAAACACAGTCTGTTGGACTCATTTAGGTGTGAGGGGGACGTATCAAGGTCTGACAGCGACCGTGCTGAAACAAGGAACCAATCAGGCCATCCGGTTCTATGTGATGAACTTATTGCGCAATTGGTACAAAGGTGAGAAAAGCTACTTACTGTAAAACAAAATCAAATGTCCCTGCCCCTTTTTTCCATCCGAGTGATGTACTTACTGTTGGATTTGGCCTCTAAGGTGACGACCCCAGAAAGGAAATGCACCCAATTGTCACAGCGATGTTCGGAGCGACGGCGGGAGCTGCCAGTGTCTTTGGAAATACTCCTTTAGATGTGGTGAAGACGAGGATGCAGGTAGGAATCACACCCTGTAGTGATTTAACTGCTTAAACATCAGGTTTTCCATTCTTAACAAGACACTTTTTTTCCTTTTTGTAGGGTCTGGAGGCCCACCGCTACAAAAACACAGTGGACTGTGCCTTTCAGATCTTGAAGCAAGAAGGACCCCAGGCGTAAGTTAACCCTGATCCTGCTCCTATAGGCGTCGAGATTGATTTTTTAAGTTGAACTTGAACTTTAAATCAAATTCTTGACATCATGATTGCCTGTAACAATTTAGAAATATGGGCTGTTCGGGTGAAATCGACTGGATGGTGAAATGTGATGGATGTAAACGTGCATTGTGTTTATCCAAGTTAGGCTATTTCTTGAATAGTGGTGAGAATAGACCTGAAACGGGAATCGAATCGAATCGAACTGTACTGTATTTCCCGCACTACTACTGATGCAAGCTGTTACAGCCATCCAACCTCATCTCGTCTCGTCCTTCCTAGCTTCTACAAAGGAACAGTCCCGAGGCTCGGCCGTGTCTGCTTGGACGTGGCCATAGTCTTCGTCATCTACGAGGAGGTAGTCAAACTACTCAACAATGTGTGGAAGACCCAGTAGGCGGACGGGGACCGAGGTCCGGAGGGAAGCACGGAGCAGTGCCTCATGCTACGCACAACTGAACACCTCTACTCAACTTCATACGAGCTCTCTGCATCGCCCGGAGCTGATGACATGTCATCTTTTACCAGTTTGTGCTCTGTTACGTTGTATAAATGATTTGCAGGACGTATCCAGGGAGGGATGAGTTTAGCATTTTTCTCTTCCTTCCCTCGAGTGGTCAGACTGCAGAGTCATTCTTTTATTTTGAAGAGCAGCAAAAGGCTAAGTCAAATGTCCAGACTCAAGTTTCTTGAGTGTTCTAACCAGAAACATTATTTAGAGACGGACGTACACTATTAACCAAAGGATCAGATTAGAGAGAGGAAAAACTCGAAAAAAGGGATATTACGTATGTCTGACGTTTTAGCTTTCTATGACTGTTGTTACCGTACATGATGTAGAGTGAACACTTTGTACTGAAACCGTAAATGTGTCTTCTGACTCACTGAGTACTTACTAAACTGAGCGGAGAACGCTACCGGACACAAACAAGCTCGCTGTAGTACTTCAAAAAATATCCGTGCAGTACTTCAACACAAGTCGGTGTTGTGATTGCTTTCTAGACCTTGCTCGTGGTCTCGTCGCACAACATCCGCAGTATTTCCTCGCTGGTGACGACGATGAGCCTTAAATGCTGTTCATTGTGCATTTTGTGGCCGCTGCTGACAACAAGAGTATGGCTGCATGAATGTTGACGTAGCATCTGGTCTTGCCGACACAAACTAATCCATATGTAGCACAATCTTTACATGCAGTCGACAGATAGTAGGGAGCTCGTTGTTGCCATTCTGGGGAAAGTCACAGCGTTTTTCACATCAGACAAGCATGTGAAGGCTTTAATTGTGAATATTTGAGCGGGAACGCTTTGCTCAGAGCCTCAGTCTACAGTGAATCCACTCCTACTCTAGATGAGATGTAAAAATGTCCGACTATGTAAGCCATATGACTTCAGTGCTCACTCATCAAGCTGTCCTCTAGTCACTTTAATATTCTTTGTTTACCTCAAGCTAACCTGCGCCGGGAGCTTTTTGAACGCTAACTCTGTATTAGTCGTCTTTGACTGCTCTCATTCTTGACTGATGTAGTGTTTACATGTATGTGAGGGACATTAAGGGACGTTGGATATGTCAGAGACTGGATTACATAATAAGTGGCTAATATTTAAGCAAGGCTTGGTTTTGATCGCACCACACAGAAGCCTTGCACAGAAGCCTTTTACTCCTCTTTGCCAAACCACTCCAGTAGATCCCAGTGTAATATCCCTGATAGGAGCAAATCTTTACTACATTTTAAATAGAGAGTAACAGAAATATTGTTTAATCTTTATGTCGCTACCATTTTGTTTCATTAACGAAAGCACATTTTTACTGTTTAGACTCGTGTTTATGCTTTGCTGCTTTTTCTGAACAGGTCGACAAGCATGTGTACCTCATCGTACAGCATATCAGAGTCAGTGTGATCCTGTTGGTCAAGAGTCATATTTGGACATAACATGGTTTCACTGGTTTCAATAAACTTGTCATTAACAAACCTGAGCTGTGTGACTACGGAAATGTGTGTCAAGTCATCAGATTAACGAAATGAACTGCAATTTACTCATATGTAGGTAGTTAAGTATCTCAGTGAGGGTCGACTTTTAAGCTTGCCTGACATGTGAAGAGACAAACGGCTGGTTATGTCTTTTAGGTTGATTGAGCTAATAAGAAAATGGAGCAAGTATACAGAAGTGAGGTACGGCAGGTCATGTAAGGACTTGAGTCAAATACAGTTTCCCTGTTTTTTTATTGACAAGGTGGAAGTTGTGAAATAAATATTCACAAAGCCAGTTATATACAGAAAATAAAACAGGTTATTCTCACTGAAATGCTGAACCAGAGTTCAGAGCTGGTGACGTTCGGCTTCACCGCAGCGCCAGAAAGAAAATCAGGGGGCTGAAGCTTTGCTGATTGCAGGACAGAGGAGATTAAAAGGCTGAGGGAGCAGGGCCAGCTCGGTCAGCATTAACATCACAGAGGAAGGTATTAGAGCTCCCACCTGTTGACTCACCGGCCCACCTGTCACCTACAATATATAGTCTCAAGGTGAAGGAGGGGACAGACCCACACTGCTGAGAAATCAGTTTGTGCTGGTTACATCCCGTTCATCTCATTTCTTCAAATAGTCTGCAGTCAGAATTTGGTTATATTTATATATCGTGTATAACCGTTATATATTCATTTTTAACATATAGCCTTGTTTGCAGTTTCTGCATATAGGCTATAATAAGGCTTTACACTTTACATGTCAGGGCCCTTGATGTGTACAAAACAATATGTACATGAATGGAAACTCTTACATGTTCAGATTTGGGATGACATACATCTACTTGCTGTGATCTCAAAAGGATGGATGATTATGAACATGCCCGCTCAGCTGAACACCTTAACAGTTTTGCATTGTGAATATTCCCACGTGGGCTTTGAACCTGGACAGGCCACTCGCTCCATGAATGGACCAGAGTTTCCTGACACAATGCCATCACTGTCAGATGGTGTAATAAAGCCAAACGGGGGGGATTAGGCGCAGTCTAGCCACCGTTGCTCCAGCTGTCAGGCTTCTCGACAGGAGAAGATGTGAAATCCTCTGCTGAAGTTAGGACAGGGGAACAGAGGTGTGGCTATCTTCTCCATCTGGAAATAAAACACAAAGCCAGAGAGTAAGGTACAAGGAAACACTGGTTTTTAACTTTCAGGGGAAATTTAACTTCTAACTGCTCCGTTTCTGACAGCAGGAACCAACACAAAGGTCGTCATCGACTTCACCTGAGCATGTAAAGACCCAGTGGATTACCTTCATTTTTGATGGAAAGGTTTGACTTCTGTGTTAGTATTTCACCCCCCAGACTGCTCCCCTAACTTCCCAAGCTCACAGATGTGCGAATTTTACTATGGACTGCATTAGGAAGAGGGCCAGTAAGTGTAAGAGCTCAAGAATGGATCAATAAACTGTTTGTGAGCCGACTTCAAACTTCGTAGCTGTATGTATTGCCATGTTCTATTTCGTTTTACTGCTTATTTTGTAGATCAGCCTGTTGAATTAGGCGTTAGCATGCTGCTAGACCAATGTGGATACTCCCAGTCTGAGTCGATGTTGGACTAAAGTTGGGATATTGAGGTCAAAGTCAGGAGAAAACTGTGAATGCTGAGCCTCATTTGAATAGTGGGAGGACTCGGCCGGGGGCAGGTAACTTTTTGGTTTTTGTGGTAGCGCTAGCTCAGTTAGCATTAGCTGTGATGTTGGTGTGTTGCTGCATTCATGTGCTCCCCAGATGTTTTTTTAACCGAGCTGAGAAGTCATTCTTTCGACTTCGGTGTGTTCATATGTGTCATGTTGAAATGTGGGAGCAGCATGGGCGCCAAAAAGAGTGTTTAAACAACATGCTGACAGCTGTTTCCAGTATTTGAGTACCAAGAAAGAGCAAAGGAAACGATACAATGACTAAACAATACTTGACTTTGGTAAAAGTTTCTTATGATCAACCTGGTGTTTACTTTCATCCGCCATGTTTCAGCGTCATATGACGTCAACTCGGCATCTCATGCACCAGAGTTTCAGAGTTGTTGTTCTGACTTGAAAGGATGAATTTTCCCAGTTGGAATTACGTCTTTCTGATAATTCCAACAGTACATGAAGGCACAGAGTGTGTGTGTGTGTGTGTGTGTGGCTGCTGTGTGTAAATCTATTTCATAATCCTGGTACATGTGGGCACTGCTGGTCCAGCGCCACAGCAGGAGCAATCAGCTTTCTTGGTCAATATAGCACACACTGAGGAACTTATTGCTTCAACCGACTTCATTCACCATCAACACTGATTGGGCATCTACATACAATGTGGCAAACTGTCCCTTTAACTGACAGAAAGGATAAAGATGGCTTCTTGGCCTCTCACTCACATTCTGAGACATTTGTCCTTCCCACCACTGGCCACTCTTTGTCCATCAGGACTCCAGTCCACTGCAAAAACCTACACACACAAGAAACGAGACAGTTAGACAGTAGGTTGCAATCAATACACAAATATCAGGAAGTAGAGCTTTCCCTCCACTCACCTCATCAGCGTGGCCAGGTAGGTCCATGTTGAGCTTCCCGGTCTTGACATCCCAAACTTTAAGCGTGCTGTCGCTGCTGCCGCTGACCAGCAGCCTGCTGTCTGCCGACCACGCCACTTGATACACAGATCCCACATGGCCACGCAGGGACATTAAGTATCTGTGGGTGAGTAGACAAACAGACATAATTTAACAGTGATGCACACAAATCTTACGCCTGCAGCTCCATCACCTGGACAACTGGGGTATTACACACACATTTATTCATGAGATTTTCTTACTTTCCAGTGCGTCCATCCCAGATTTTAATGGACTTGTCAAATGAGGCAGAGGCGAGGAGCCTGGTGTCAGGGGAGAAGAGCACCTCATTGACCAGAGCGCTGTGGCCCGTCATCCGGGCCAGAGGCTTCTTGTCTTCTGCAGGGTTCCACAGGAACAAGGTGAAATCATCCGAGCCGGACACCAGGCGCTCCGGAGCTGGACCCTGCAGCGCGAGAGCAGGAGTGAGGAAAACGATACAAGGGACGTGCAGACTTACACACATCAGTACAGTCAACAAACAGTGCTTACCCGAACTTTGTTATATCTCTGCAAAGCTTGCTCCTTCAGCTCTTCCACTGGGGGAAAACAAAAAGCTTGTTAAATGAAAACATCCTCTAGTAACAAATGTTCCCACTAGAATTGTTGCAGGATCCTTACATGATCCACTGAGGTCCTGGGGGTTGATGGTGGCAGTCGCTGGTTCAAAAGCTCCAGTGCGCAGGACGTAGTCAGTGCTGAGAGCCAGGGTGTTCACCCAGTGGGCGTGACCCTGCAGAGTCCTGCACTGGACACCCTATAGACACACATTAAAGTCCTTCTTTAAAACACAGATGTTTCCCCCCTCTTAATCAACTCATTCTGTCTGTGGAGATCAACACTGTAATTAGTTTCTCAGCCACACACACACTCACATCTTTGGCTCTCCAGACTTTGACCGTTCTGTCCTGGGAGGAAGTGTAGAGAAGTCCATCTCCTCCCCACTTCACACAGGTGACTGACTGAGTGTGTCCGGTCAGGATCTTCTCACAGCGTCCCAACACAGTGTCCCAGACACGTATAGAGCCGTCCTTTGAGCTACTGGCCAAGTACCGACACTCTGGGTTACTGACAGGGAGAGACAGAGGGGCGATTAGGAAGAAGCAATAAAAAGGTAAAATGTTGAAGTCGTTTCCCAATTCAAAATCAAGTATACATGATAGAGAGCCAAAGCCCTAACAGCACAGTCTGTGTAATATCTACTCCACTGCCATCTGCAACTAAATGCAATTTCTCATTCAGCATTTGTTTTATTGTTTTTGAAAAATTAAACACTTTTTTAAAGGCAGCAGTGTACGGATGAGTAGATGAAGAACTCAGTGCTCACAGATGGAGAGGTTCCCAGCAGAGCCAAGTGATCCACTTGGTGTGTCCTGTCAATGTCTTGCCCATCTGATTGCCTGTCACTGGATCCCACAGACAGATCTACAGGAACAGCCCCACAAAAAATTATAAAATCACATAAAAACACAGATCTGACACGTGTGTGTGTGTGTGTGTGTGTGTGTTGGGAGCTCACCTGACTGTTCTTGCACCCTGAAGCCAGCTTCTTCCCATCAGGTGACCAGGCGATGCTCAGTACCCAATGTGAGTGTCCTAAAATAAAGCAGAATACAGCTCGATAGTGTCCAGTACTATAACAAATCATTGGTATTGTGATGCCTTACAGAAGTGACTGTATACCTCTGGCAGTGTGGTGAGGCGTCTCAGTCATCAAGTCCCAAAAACGCACTGTGGTATCACCTGAGCCGCTGGCCAGATATCTGAAACAAACCCAGCAGTGTGTCTTCAGAACACAATTCAGTTTCACCCCCTCTGATTGTTGTTGTAAACTAAGGACTCTTAGATAAATCAGAACAAAACAGGGAAAGAGAAGCTGGCAGCTGTTCAGGTACTCACTTGCCAGTCGGGCTGAAGGCGGTTGAGATGACAGCCTCTGTGTGTCCCTGCAGTGTGCTGGTACAGCGGGCTACAGCTCGAACCCTGAACACGGCCTGAGGCTGGTACACCACCGGCAGGACTTGCTCTGTCTCGACCCCGAGAGCCTTCACACACGAGCCCAGACTGGACACCACCTCAGCCTCTCCACGCACGAAAAACGCAAGCGGTACTGGCTCCTCCTACACAGGGGAACAGCAAAAAACAAGATATATTTACTTCCAGAGTTTATCTCCGGAGGATATTTGTGTGTTTGTAAATACAATCACAAATTAAATCCTATATTTCTGTGACATAATGCCAGCTGGGTACCTTCTGTAGCAGTGCATTGCAGACCAGCTGCAGTTTGTCTGGTGTGATGTCCAGAGGCACATCAAAAGGTGAACCCAGAACCTCCCCAGCCTCATCCTGAAACTGGATCAACAGCCGCTCCACGTCCTCACTCATTGTCTTCTGTTTGGTTTGGATCCAAATCTAACAAGGATATATCTGTACATAGATGGAGACAAACACATTTCATGTACATGCGCTCAATAAATGACGTCAGAAATATACAGGTAAACTCTAAATAATGTTATATAACACAACCAGTTCCTACTAGGACGGTCAGAGTGGACAAATCACGTGTTAAATGTTTCCGTTAAAGTGAATACATTCACTTCGGGTTTCTCAGTTGTGTCGTGAAGGCAACATTACAGCTAACGCTAACTTTAGCTAAGCTATCTGACAAATACATGCCCATTATGTTACGGTCCAACGATAGAGAATAGGACATTGTAGAGCAATGTTATAGATACTGACACTGACATTACAAAGTTTTGGAGCACATCGAACAACCTAAAATTGACTGTTTTAGCAGTTTACTTTGAGCTAACTTAGCTTCTGTCAACTATAGTCAACGGTATCAACCTGTAAAGCTAACTCCGCTAGCCTGCTGTTAGCCAGCATTTAGGACATCTAATTCACTGTAGCAGCGATCGGAGGGCAGTAAGACACCAGTCACTTGTTTGCACAACTGTGTCCAGCTTTATATGATATGAAATTGACGAGACATGTGCTAAAACTTTACCTTCAGCGACGTAGCGATGTGTTAAAACTCCCCACGTGTGTAACACCAAAGAGCCTTCACAAGGAAGATGTAGCAAGGAGCCGGCGTTGTCATGTCAGTCAACCGAGTCGCGCAATGAATTATGGGAAAGTAATGTGAGTAAAGGAGGAACCGTCGCCGCCGGAGTCATCTTCACTTTTATTATATTTCTGTAAGTTCTCTGCATTGAGCGTGTAGCAGCATATCCCATACGAAAAATGTAATATATGTACACATATGGAATATATGTATAACGTTAAATGAAACCTATTATAAGAATATTTATAGAATTTATAGAATATTTATGTTATGCATATATGTCACATATACAGTGTAATTGTTTATACATATAACATATATGTATTTGTATAAATGTGTAATATACAATATTCATGTAAAAAAAATGATCATATATATTCTTTGAATATATGTACATATACAAATTTTACTATGGGTATGTCATGTATATTAAACACTTCTTATAGAGTCTTCTTATCTTTACACATTACATATAGGTCTATATTGTTAACATGTATGGCTGCAGCATAGAATATCATATAAAAATTCAGCATATATACATTTTTCATATATGTACATATGAAAAATATACCATGGGTATTACTCATTTTAAACCTATAATTCCATATTTCCAAGGATTTATGTATATAACAATCATATATTGCCTTATAGCTAACATATATGGAATCCCATAGCATCACTAGTGATATAGGGGCATATGTGTCTTAGATAGAATTGTTAATGACTGGTAAATCAATGACTGGTCGTGTTTTGTTGGATCTTGCTGTAACTCATATGTACCCAGATTACTTTAATCTGTGTCTTAAGTACTTAAATTAGAGGCTAGGTTGAAACCATATCGCTAAATGACGCTTGTTTGTTTTGGACTGCCTGTGTTGTTTGCTAGAATTTTTTTATCGTTTTTCTTTGCAATAATTTATAGCAATGTGTGATGTAAATACTATCATATGTCATGGTATAGTGTGATGTCATGGTGTAGTGTGCAATATAGTTTGTGCAATAAGTCATAGACTAATGTGAAATTTTGACCATTGTGACTTTGCACTGAGTTACAGGTTAAATGCCTAAGTTATTGGTCATATTTGTTAATTAGAACTCATAACTCTCCCACTGATTATTCATTGACCCTATGACCTCATATGTCAATGAACATTCACAGTCAGCTGCAAATTTTCAGTTTTAATTAGACTTCAAACATTTTGGGTTGTTTTAAAAACAACTCGTTATGGTAACAGATTAGCTTGAGAGACATTTTCCAGCACGATGGATCACATGATGTCACTACACATAGTACAAGCTGATTGTGTTCTGTTGCTGCAATATTGTTCATTTCATCAGTCAATCGGTCAGTTAACCAAATTCACACAATTTCACTGTAACACGTAAGCACATTGAAGCACGTGACGATAATCATCATTTATCTGCATTGAATGAAAAAAGCATTCTGTATTGCACTAATGTGAAAAAAAATTAGAGTTAAGATGTTTGGAGGAAGAGAGATAAATAATTAATATCTTATTGTCGAAGTGAATTCAAAATACAATTTTCTCGTGATTCTGTTCACTGATACACATTAGACTTACATTACCTCATATACATTACAAATATTTGTGATAAAGCAATATATAAGCATAGACGTCCACATCCTCACACTCCTGTGCATTTTATTTCAGATCTTTCTCGCATCTTTATCATATAAGACACCTAGGTCAAATAATGTGTGGTTCAAATAATCCATAGCAAGATTTTTAAATACTTAATTACCAGATTAGCATCTTTCTGCATTATGACAGTACAGATAAAGTAAAGCACCCTGCATTAACATAGACTTCTCTATACAGTAAACATTGGCAGATCTTTCTCACTTTCTCAGTCATTTATTGTACAGCTCTCTGTATTGGCACTAATGTAGATCAAAACAAAACATAAAAAAAAGTATATTCAGATGAAATTTGACCAAGGACTGTATTGACCTGCTGTACATGTCCTCCAATCTAAAAAAAAAAAACAAATTTATTTCTATACTTTCTGCTCCACAGGCACAAAAAGGCCTGTGGATAAGCTGGATGGTGACTTGTGAAGTGATCAACCTTTGTTGTATAGACTGAAGGTGATTTCTTTAAAGGCAAAGTTGGAAATAACAAATTGAAGTTTCCAGTCCATGTGATGGCACAGTGTGGTGGCCACTATTTAATGACTGTGCCATCTTATCCAGTAGATGACGGAGCTGATCTTGGGGCATTTGAAAGTCTGAATCAATTCTGAGTGCATTTCCAGGGGAGAGGAACAAGCTGCAGCACTGAGGTGAATTTGTGCTTATTTGTTGACTCCATTGACGTTCTCAGGAACGAGGCCCTCCATGACGGCACGCTTTGACTCCAGGATCTGCAAGATCAAAACAAATATGGGAGTTTAAAACTAAGTGATGTGTCTTAGAGCATAAATGACACAATATTTTGTAAAGTAAAGAAAAAATAATAAGGTTTACGCACATTATAAAATATGACTACAGATGTAAAAGTGGTACACTCACCTGGAAGTTAGCACTGAGGCCAAGGATGCTTTGCATGTTTGTGCTGTAGTAACCCAAAACATACTGTCCACCAAGCAGAGGGATCTCATCCTTATCCACTGATATCTGCAACCATAATGCACACACGCACATTCAAATGAAAGAAGCATGCATTCATATACATATAGTATTTATCCAAACATGACACAAATGCCTCACTTGCACTTTACCTGTATGACTTCATTTATCTCTGGCAGCTCGTCCTCTCTGACCCACACAAATGTTTCATAATCGGACGGGCTCTTGAATCCCACCTGCAGAAAAACAACCCCATGAGATCAAATCTGTCTCGTTTTGTATTGTTTGTTTTTTCTCTCTTTGTCCGTCCTGTCTGTACCTTGAACAGGCCAATCCAGTCCCATGTGGAAGACATGAAGTCCTCTTGGATGGTGTAGGTGAGAAGTGCATCCTGGTCGGCGCTCCATACGCCCACAGGGGATATGTGCACCAGTGGTATGTCAAAGCACTTCCTCAGCTGTGAGAGAGATGGGAAGGAGGAAAGGGAAGCTTTAAAAATGAAGAAAAAACTCCTCATTTAATGGTGGGAAAGAAAAACTTATATGAGCCGCACATCCTACAGCAAGTGTGATCTCACCTCCAGACTGAAGGTTGCAATGACGGGCTTGTGGTCACTGACTCCGTAGCTCATATCACTGGTGTATTTGTCCTGAGTGACCAGGAGTGGATACTCATCGAGCCCATCATCAGTAGAAGTCGACGCCTTCTCATCATCATCCTCTGATGGCAGGGGTTTGGGTTTGATGCGCCAGAGGATCCGATCGGTCCAGGCTGGTTTCCTCTTCTTGCCACTTAGCAAAGCAAAGACAAGTGTTGACAGCTCAGTTTCCAGTTTGAGAATGAGCTGAATTCTGTGTTTCTGTTGCTTACCTGATAAGTCGCACTTCCATTTGTGCTAATTTAACTAACAACACTTACAAAAATATTGGAAATAGTGCTGTTAAAGGAGACATATTATGCTCATTGTCAGGTTCCTAATTTTATTTTGGGTTACTACTAGAACAGGTTTACATGCTTTAATGCTCCAAAAAAACACATCAGTGTTCTCATACTGTCCAGTGCAGCAGCACTTTATTCCCCCTCTGCCTGAAACGCTCTGTTTTAGCTCCTGTCTCTTTAAGGCCCCCTTCCTGATTACCCCATCTGCTCTGATTGGTCAGCTCACACATGCCTGAGCCAGCACCGCTTACAACAACAAAGCAGCTGTGCTAAATCAATTCTTATATGCCAAACTAGCTGCTAGCTGTAAATTATGCAACTATTTGACATGGTGACGTGTCATGGAATTAAAGGCTGGACTACTGACGAGGCGTTTGAGGAGCAGTGGTTTCTGTGGGAGAGAGGAGCTTCTGTTGGTATGAACTTTCAAGATCATTAAAAATGCAAGAACATATATAAAACACTGAAGGAAAGAACAATAGGTCTCCTTTTAAGTACATGAACCAGACACACACACACACGAAGTGCAGAGCTATACCTACAGTGTAGCATGCTGTGGAGGAATGATGGGTGTTAGGAGTGGACAATACCATTTGACGTGGTATTACATTTTTTGTACATGCACGTTAAAGCCACACATGCAATATGCAAGAAACAAGCAGTGGGGTGCAGGGTGCAGGATGTCTTCATTTCTCTAATACATCAGCCCTTTGTGTTTTTATCAGTGTCTCCAGTTATTTTGTGATTGTAGGTTATGTACTGTATATACAGCCATTACGGTGCCTTTTCTATGGAATGGGGCGCTCTTGTGTTCCTCACATCTATGGAGACACCCACCTTGGCGGGTCTAGCTCCCTGTACCAGGCCCCCAACCAGGCCGAGAGCAGCCCCCAGGTGAGGGAGGTGAGGAGGAAGAAGAGGGTGGTGCTGCAGCGCTGCAGGGGCCTGGGTCTGTACATGGTTAGGGGCAGTGCCACAGTGCTCTTTCTGAGAGAGACACATACATGTTGCTAGTGTCAGGGATGGAAACAACTCACAGAAAGAGCTGCTCCCAACTTCATCTATATACGTCAGGGTTTGTCTTCCCGCTGTGTGTGTCTCAGGGGCTGCATATTTAATTCCGACTAAAGATTCTGAAATGAGGACAGACGGTGCCGTGACTGAGAAATAAGCGAATGTGGGGCATGCAACACAAAAAAACGTAGCGTGTCTTACTTAAAACCCAACCATGTCTTTGGAGTGCTGTACAAAATTCCAATGGAAACAAGAGCAAAGACGTTTGAGAAATGTGTTGAATATTTGTGTGTAATATATATGTTTGTCCCAAGTGTTACCTGGTATCATAGGTGTCGGAGTTGCGGTCGAACTTGTAGGTGGGTTTAAAATTTAATGGCCCTTCCTCAAATTCCTGCAGGAAAGGTTCATTCTTCTTCATCATGGTGAGCTGTAGGAACATGAAATAAATTAGTAAGTGGACATTATTTTTTGTATGTGTGTATGCGCTTATTCCTGCACATCACCTGGTCTTTCGTCCAGAGCAAATTAAGGCGTCCGCTGTTGATGGACGAGCGGATGAAGTGCAAGCCGTGGTCGGCAATACGGAAGTTCAGGTCTCCCAAGCAGAACACCACCCTGTGTGTGAGAGTGATGGAGCTTCATTATACCTGCTAAATGACAACCCTCAGTGTATATATTTCACAGTGTGTGTGTGTGGGTGGGTGTACTGACTTGTGGTCCAGCACATTTGGGGTGTCAGATAGGTCAAAGTCCCGTGACTCCAGGATGTACTCAAACTCATCCACACGCTGCAGAGCGTAGTTCATGTGAGCTGCTAGGTGGCAGTTCAGGAAGCACACCATGTGGCCGTAGAAGGAAAAACGCACGGTCACTCCTCCTTTATTACCCTGACACAGATAAACAGAGGAGGAGGAAAGATAAAGTGGTTTCCAAAGACTAACACAATAAGTGTAAAAGCACCATATTAAGCAATTTTTTAAGCTTATGCTTTCATTTTGGGTGTCTACTACAAAACATGCTTCATGAGGGCTCCGCTTAGTGCCTTTCTCCTTAAGGCCCCCCTCCCAAATAGCCCAGTGTTCTCTGATTGGTCAGTTCTCACAAGCCTGAGAAGGCACCGCCCACTTTATCTCAGCTCTGCTTTAAATTAAAAAGAAAAAGAAAAACACATACTAAGCCCCAGCAGACCAGCTGACAGAATGTGAATGAATGCATAAAAAGATAAATGAAAGTAGTGGGATTAATGTAGCCAAAACTAACAGAGGTAGAGGTATTGATTCATAAAAAAAATCTACTCAAGTAAGGATGAAAGTATGCCGCATTAAAAAAGTTACAGTTTACTCAAATAAGTTACTTAAGCACAACTAACTGAGTAAATGTAACTCGTTACTACCTGCCTCTGGTGCTGGGGGCGTGGCTGTGGGCGGTGACTATATAGTTGTGACATCACAACCTTACAGAAGTCCTGATGGCTCATTTAAAAGAATAGTTTCTGAATATGGGCAGTGTGTATTTCTCTGTGGGTTGATGCCTTTGATACTTTCACAGTATTTAAAAAGCTCCTAGACAAGCTTAATAATAAAAAAAGAAAATCTCACTTTTTACAACATGGAACCTTTAAAGTCATATTTTTATCTCTGAAGAATAACATATCCAAGATTGTAAGTATAATCCAGACTCATTTTACTGTAGTGTTTACAAGAAAATTAAATATACTGTAATTAAAAATCACCTCTTAATCACCCTTTTTTATAACAACTTAGATTCTGGATTAGACCGTTTGTCTTTGAAGTGTTTGCCCGAGTGTACCGCACCAGTTCGAGTGGTCTTTCTTTGTGATTTCGTTCAAAGCTGCTGCACATTCCACTAAACAAACACAATAGGCCTTTCATAACAGAGTTTAATCTCTGCAGCATCTGATGCCAGTGGGATTCTTGGTCCAGAGCTAACCAATAAACCATTTTCTTACCCAGTAACCAAAGATGCCAGTACGAATGTAGGTGGTCTGGATCTTTCTGATGAAGGGGAGATGAATTTGTTTGGCAAAGACCAACAGCAGCAAACCCTGCATCCTTATTGATGTGACCTAGACAGAGATGGAAATAGATTTGATATTACACACCATTATTTGTATTATATGAGCATATGCATAATATACAGCTTAAAGAAAACCACAATTCATTGAAGATAACATCAAATGAAACAAAACATAACCAGTATAAAACTGCATGCACTCATTATTAAGACTTTTATGCGAAGTGACCCCATGATTATGTAAGTTTTCAGAGGCAGCCTTCAAGATACTATTATTCATACCAGTTGTTTACATTCACATACACCCATAGGACCCAAGTGTGTAACCAGTCCTGTTTCCCTTTCTCTCCATCTGTCCCCTCTCACCTTGACGAAGCCTCTGGGTGCCAGTGTGTCCATGAAGACGTGGCTCCAGGAGTCCTCCGCCAGCATGTCGGAGATGAACCTCACCGGGGTGGCATTCACCTCCTGCAGGCTGACACACACAACCACACCAGCACCAGCCGATGAGAAACACCACACTCTGACGCTCTTGACCTTTTCCCTCTTTTCTAGCCAATTCATTAAAAGGGACACTTTTATCCTTCAGTCCAATTCCTGACAAAAAAATTTAAATTTCTCACCCAATAACATAGAGGTCTGCAGGGGGCTGAACGTCTAGTTGGAGCAGAGAGGTGATGTCTTCAGGAGGCTCGGCGGTGGCCACGTTCCAGGTCACCATGTGCAGCCTGTCAGTGTTTGGTTAGTTCATGTTAATGCAGTTAATAAAGTCATTTTTACTATTGAAATTATGAAGTTTCAAACTGTAAAGAAACCCAGGTATGATCCGGATACTTTAAATGAAGTTTTTACACTCTTTTTACATTTTAGCTTTTACAACATGAGCCCTTTCCTCTCAGGTTGTGAAGACAAGAGAGTCAGAAAATTCTTCTTCCTATGATTTCTTAAACACCTCCTGTGTGTGTGTATCCGTGTAAACTTGTCTATGTGTGGATGAGCACGTGTCAACCTGAATGCGTCTGTGGGACCGAGATGCCCACAGAGGTGAAACGCTTCGTCCAGCGTGCGGGACACCTCTTCGCTGGCTTCATCGTCAGAGCTCAGGTCTTCTATGCAGGTCAGCAGCTGGGACAGACGCTGGCGGAGGAGCATCTTGGACCTCGAGCTCTGAGACGCTGAGCTGCTCATGCTGTCCGAGCGCAAGCGTGGACTGTCTGTCAGGAGGTCCATCTTCGGATCTTAGACTGAAAAAAGGTCTTCCTGGTGTTGGCTTTGTTGTATGTCAGAAAGGTCAGGAAGGTTGAAAATAAAGGCACTGTCCTGCAAGAGCTAAGAAGCCAAATCCAGTAAAAGAAGCGCCTTTGGCTTGATTTCCCCTCAGACTTCTTTGGTTGGTTTGGTTGCAGCCATTTGATGCAAGAGTCCTCCGCTCTGCCCAGGCTACTGGAAGTAACAAGAACTGATTCGTAGTTAGTCAAATCTCTCAGGCAACGTCTGATTTAAATCCAGGATGAAAAACTGAAAAGCCCAGGGTGAAGTTTGCCTGTGCTGGTGCAGTCCTCTCCGTGGCAGAGTCCGTGTGGTCATGCAGCAATGGAGCAACAACTGACAAAGCAGTGGGGTCGACTCAGGAATCTGGGCAATAATGAGCCCGACTTGGACTATAATCGCAGGCAGGAGACGGGCATGTGAACACGTGTGTGTTTGATTGTAGTCACAGAGGGCAGCAGAGGAGGACCGGAGGTTGATCCTCCATCACTGTTGCAAGACTTGGGTAACCCTTCAGATCCCTAAGAGGTTTACTACCAGCGCTCTCTCTATCAGCTGAGCACACTGAACAATGCATGTAACCCCGCAGTTACAGGCATGCATTAGTGAGGGGACAACAGCGAACAATAGCATTAGCTTCTTTTGGCCTCAATCCAGTCTCTCCTCATATAGGTGAAAGGTTATCTTTGTAAACCCACAGAGAAGTGGGAGCTTAACGGCAGTTTTGTAAGCTCTGACACAGTCTTTTTTTTTATTTTTATTTTTTGTCCGCTTAAGAAGAAAAGCTGGAATAATTGTAATTAACAAGTGTTGCAGCACAGTTAATAGTGGACAAATTGCATAATAGTTTTAGAAGCAGAGTACATGAAGCAATCAACAACACTGACGCATTTGACCTCATACTTAAATGGTTTAAAGATTTCAGAACCATAAATGCAGTGAGGTAAAACTTTGAACAGAATTAAAAGTCACCAGTGTTGGAAAATGTGTCTCTCTGGTGAAGAAATGACCATCAGTTATTTAGAAAAAAAACTAAAATGTACAAAAAATGATTTTCCCTCACATAGTACTCTTCAGCAAGCTTGCAGAAAGTTTATTTTTCACTTTATGGAAAACAGTCCTACATTGGTTGGATCACTGACTCTGAAACTATGGTCAGAATCACACCATAGCTATAAGGATGTATAGAACATTAAAATATTTCTTTATATGGACATTGTTTTGTCCAAAAAGGAGTAAAGAAGCCAGATTGCATTTACGGAGGTGGAAGCTTTCTTAAAAATGACTCAAATCAATTAACTGATTATCAAAATAGTTTGCAGTTAATTTATATTTGACAACCAATGGAGTGATCGATTAATTGATCAATCATTGCAGTTCTAATTCTTTCATTTGCGCATCACATTGTAAAATCCAATTTTGAATAGCACCACTGGTGGACCTCTTGGATGCCCCTAAAACATGATAAAACAAGTCCGCATCCTGGAACAGCTTCACCTGAGTTAAAAATCTGTATCTACTCATACTTGATATCTGACTCAGTCATTAGTGGCACAGTTCAGGCAATAAATCATGGCAGAAAGTCAACAGTGTTTTAATTTTTAGAGAGCTGTGGGGGATAATACTATATGAGGGGAAAAGAGGGATGAAAACAAGCTTGGAGGAGAGAAACAACCAGAAGGAATTGCCCCTTACAAAATAAGAAAAATGCTAATCTTAGGTGCCCCAGTTCTCCCTGCCACTTCATGTAACAGTGTCACATGCACAGACTTAGGGCACATTCTTTAGCAAGCAGAGGTGTTAAGTGGATAACCGAGGGGTTCACCAGTCCAGTGAAAAAATGATGAATGAGAAGCTATTTAAGTTTTATCACAGAGCAAAGACGGCAAAGACTCACAACCAGCAGCCTCAAAGCTACTTATGAACATTAGGCAATTCAGACCTTGTATGAGAGGGTCATACCTTCCTTCTCTGGACTCTCTCGGCCTCTACACACTCACTTTTCTGCCTGAAGTCTGTGCTTTCTCTCACAATTACTTTCATCACCATATTCTCTCTCTTGTTCCTTCCTGCTCTTTACCTAGGACAAAGAAGAAGAGGAAGAGTCATCCGCATGGGATTCTGGTCTTACCTGCACTTGTCTTTCCCACCACTTCGAACTCGTCCAGCACTCATGTCCTCCCCTGTAGGCGATCACAAACACACATACGCCCAAACAAAGTGTAAGCAAACAGGAAACCTAAATGCTTGCCTCTACTACAGCCAGTTTACCGGGAGCACAGAGCAGTGCCCAATAAAACAGAGCCTACAGGGATGCCTGAAAGTCATTTCTGAAATGGGTTTGTAATCACGTCTAATCACGGTTAGCTTCATTCACGTTAAAGTGACAGTGCCCTGAAGGTCACATGTAAAAACAAAAGCACTTCACTTGAGAGCCATTGTGTAAAACTTGATTCTGATGTGTAAAAATTATTGGAGTTTTTTTTTTTTTTTTACAAAGGTGAATATCTGGCAGATAAAACCTAAAAGTCTCGATGTCAATTGTGAGCTAAAAACACAAACTGCAGAAACATTTCAGGTTGTGTAAAAACGTTGTGGCCATGGTGGTCCACAGCAGAAAAGCAGTATTTTGAGGCCTTTGAACTGTACATAGCACAACATCTTAACAGTGCCTGGCTTATTATCAGGAACCTACAGTATTAATGGTGTGTGACTAGTGTGTAAAAGACACACTTGTTTTTGTAATTTAAAGACATTGTGTTGACTTAAACCTGCATCAGCCTTTATAGAATCTTTATCCTACAGCGTTGCCAGGTGTATGCTTATTATTGTATTTTCACCCCTGTGCGAATTGATTCCTTCAGGTGCAATTAGTTCTAGACTATTTTGTGACTCTTGGTACGCTAGCAGTTGGTTATAGTCTATGCTGTCTTGTTTTAATGCATTTCCTGACATGATCAGGACAGAAGAATATGGATCCAGGTCTCAGATGACCGCTTTTCAGCCAATCGTGCTGACATTCTCCGTCCGCCTGGTGGAGCATGACATTTCTCACAAAGGTATGCTGTGTTCAAGTCCAGTTGTTTTGAATGCACCAGTAAGTCCAGTGATTATCTTAAATAGGCCTACAAGTACACATTTGCGGCTTTTTTGTCCTTTTAATTTAAATATGAATAGCCTAATATTTCAATATAATTCAAATATGATAATCTTACGCCTCTGGTGCAATAGCTGAACATTTCCCATCTGGCAACGCTGTACAACAAACTGACATAGCCTACTAATGTCACGCGGCTAATGTGTTAGCAAGCTAGCAGCTAGTTGGCTACACATGCAGCAGACAAAATGGTAAAGTAAAATTTGGAGCTGTGTTTCTATTTACCCAACAAATGTAAGTCCAATATTCACTCACCTTTTATCCAGTATGTGTTTTTTTTTGTGTGTGCTATTTTTACCTGCTAGCTAGTCGCTAACTGTCTGTTGTTTGGTGATGGGCTGTTAGTGTTGGCCTGCTGTCGGTTTTAGAGCTTGTTTGTTTAAAACAGCTGCTTGCTGAGGCTGGAACGAGGTCGATTACTGTGAGAGCCAATTTTTAATAAATATTGTTAATATATAAATGGTGATTACGCTATTGTTACTTTAACCACAACTGCTTTCTACCCAAACCTGACTGCCCTAACATTCGCGCTAAACGTCTGGAAGCCGTAAAGACTAGTGAATGAATGATATAGGCCACTTTACAGTCTTGGACCCCATAATATTATTAAAACACACACACACCAATAAAAAGACTGGATTTGTTGTTATACTAACTACAGGCATCTGAGAGGTGAAGGATCACAACTGACAACTCTTAAAATGTCCCTAGTAGATTTTTCCGAAAACCAGTTTTACAAGCTCGTTTTAGATTTGCAAACTATAATTTCAGAATAATGCCAGGGTCCAGTCGCTGTTATAATATTTAACCCATTAGAAAAAATACTTGTTGGCCCTGTAGGACAGTTGCACTTGTGTTTGTGACCTTTGAGAACCTCAGTTCTCTACTTAGACTGAAACAAGGAAGCACATTTGCCTCCTCCACAGTGTCCTTTAACTTCAAAAAGATTTATAATATCATGACTGCTACTATTACTGAAATATCGTCACGAAAAATGTGATACCCGGCAGTAAAAATGCAGCAAGCCATGTGTCCTTTTGTGTGAGATGGTTTGGTCTTTGCGTCAACAAGAACAACACGGTTCTCTCAAATTCAGACATTTTCACTCTAATGAATCAAGTATGTCTCTCTTCAAGACTAGATTGTATCTTCTGTTTAAAGTATCTGCTGAAAAAAAAGAAGCCCAATCATCCACACAGTACAGTACCTTTGTCTGTGTGTCTTTCTTGTGGCGTCTGGAAAAAGCTGCAAACCCCCTGTGCACAGATGACGAAGCTCTCCAAAGGGGAGTCGAGAGACTGGATCTGCTTTCCTACAGTGAGTCCCGTCGTTTGACCGTTGGTTCTCTTTTTGGTTCCCTCACCCTCCGCTCAGCTGTTCTGGGTACAAGGTCCCACTCACAACCTGCTCTGGACTTAAAGCGTAACATCGGATCAAGCTATTATCCCAGGTTGGTTAACAACCCGGTGAGAAAGAATTATCTAATCATGAATGGACATGTCTGTTTATTGAATGTCACCATGACGCATGGTATTTGTTGCTCTAAAGCCGTCTTTGTATGTTCAGGAATAATCCTTTACTTTCTTAACAGTATGGAATGTGTAGGTTGCTCTGCTTTACCATGCTCCATTTTAATTAAAGTGCTGTAATTTCTCCTTGACGGCGTGAATATACTGTCTTGAGTCCTTTTTTTCACAGGATAAGCACTAATGATGAAGTTACAAGCTATTATTCAAAACCCAAAGAAGGCTTTTCAGGAGGCTCCATGTAAAGTTTGTGGAAATGTATATTTATTAATCACTTTTTTGCTGCCCGTATGTGAGCGGATGTTAACGTGGTGTGAAAAATGAGGCCTCTGTGTCGCTCTCGGTTGGCTACACAAGTTGTTTAATGCTGACAGTCCAAAGGACGTTACTTGATGTACGTCCTCAAGTGCCTCATCTCTGGAGGGGAAACTAGCCCTGCTCTGTCCAGCAGGAACTAAATCTACCTGCCGGCATCTCTAAAGCTCCGTGAACATGTAACAGCTGGTTTGTTTAATCTACACAGACGTCACTGTATCAGGCCAAGAAATAATGGCAATATAACCTGAACGTACAACCATGTTGTTTTTGCACTTCAGCTTTATGGACTGAGCAGACTGGATATAATATGTTCATTGACATGCTTATCGTGAGATTTCGTGACCCCTGGAGAGTCAGGCTAGCTGTTTCCTCCTGCTTCTAGTCTTTATGCTAAGCTAAGCTAACTGTTGGCTCTATATTGAACGTACAGACATCCGAGTGGTATCAATCCTCTCGTCTAACTCTCTGCAAGAATGCAAATAAGCACATTTCAAACAATGTTTAACTATTTCTTAAAATTTTTCAAAAGAGTACGCAATCAGGTTCCTTTACCTAATGGATGATCGATCGTATATTAATTTCAAAAGCAGATGGTGCACCCCTTCTCTGTTGTATTCTGTTACTTTGGTCTTTAACTTTCTATATAAGTGAAAGGGGGGAATTAATACCTCCCAGGTTTCGTTACCATATTTCTATGATGGTTTGGTTACAATTATTTTTCATAATTCACAGTCACAAAAAATAAATAAATTAAAACAAGCACATCTTAAAACAGGATTCATTACGAATCCTTTACGATTAGAAATTGACAAAATACAGAAATAAGATAAATAACCTTCATAAAGGTTTGCAGTTCAACAGATGTCCTCTCACACACACTGTAGAGTCTCATCAACATCTCACAAAATGTGTAGCAGCTCTGTACTGGCCCCTCGTCCGCTTCATAATCAGGATTTAAAGTAATCTTTGCCATCCAGACCCGATTAATTTAACCCTGCCACAGTGTGTGTGTCTGCTGCTGTCTGCCAAAATGTTTTTGACACTTACTCGGGGGGCGCCAAAGACAAATCCTACACATAGAGGCTGTTACAGTATTAACCTAAACCCTGTAAATGTATTGTTCGGATGGACTGTTCTGTAATCCATTTTTTCTCTATTCAATTTGTGTCCAGTCACTTTGTAAATAGGCTTTTATGTCCATTGATTAATCATCAACACCTTTTAAAAGTGATTCAATCATTTGCAAGGCTCAATAGCTCACTCATATAAATCCAAAAGTGAAAATAGTAACATTATTGTATAATATAGTACAGTCATTTTTCCATAACATGTCAAGGCCTGTTCATTTTCCCTGATAAATATTGTTAAAGTTGGTTTATTAATTGTCCTCTGGCCTCCTGACTTTCCCCTGCAAAGCAAACTGAGCATCTCTGCCGCTCGTGTCTCACAGTAGATACATTACAGTGAAAAATAAACAGTGACATCAAAGCATATGTACAGTTGCTTTGCTTCTTTTTATTCATTTCTTTACGTCTCCAATGTACAGTAGTGTTATTGGAAGATAAGATGACAAAAAGGCACAAATTCACAATAAAAGAAAGAAAAACAGGAGACAAGTTAACAGGAGTGAGAGAGAGAGAGAGAGTAAGAGAGAGAGAGAGAAAGAGAGAGAGATTTAAAAACAGTTTGGGGTTTTGTGGAATCATTTGGTTTCATATTCTGATTATAAATCGAGGAATCTAACAACAGATATCTATGAGATTGTCTCTGTTCTCTCACAAGTTTGTATGGTATCGTCAGGCTCTTAAAATGGACCTACTGTCAGTATCCACATCTAATTGTCTTTGCGTTTTTTTGTTTTTTTTTGTTTGTTTTTTTTATTGTCTATGTAGCTATAAACTTCAACCCTCCAGTACCCGGTTGAAGCGGCTCCTAGATGTAGAATAATTTCCCCTCTATCCCCATCGCTAACCACAGGAGGGCAAAATCTAACTCGCACCGAGGCTGACACCATCAGCTAATTATGTGGATCAATGAACTGACCCAAGCTGCCGTTATTTGTTCCTTTTTCGGTGAGAGTGTAGTTCAGAGACTGACAACAGAGGTACAACAACACTCAGAACAAAAATATATATCTATACACTGTCCTGCCAATGAGAGGTGGTGGTCCCTGTGAGGAGGGAGCGTGAGGAGAGGACATAGTGGGATGGGCTTTTGCTGCTTTTAATATTTTTTGCCTCCAACTACAAACCACACAGCAACTCAGCTCTTTACTGCTTTTCTGGAGCAATATGTAGTTTTTTTTTTAATGTCTACAGCTGACAATAATCCTCAAAATATCTTATCAGCACTAAATTTCAGCAACTATAACTCTGTGTGTCTGACGCTGAGTGTGTAGCTTTAGGTGGAACGAGAGGATCGAGGGTGTGCTGCTGTAGGTTTGGCAGGACAGTCTGATCTATATATATGTGTTCATCTACATTACTTTATTTACTATTTACAAAGTCAATACATACAGTACATCCACAAATCTCCATGATTCAGTTGGTAGCCCCATCACAGACAGTGAGTGAGATGCTTGATGGAGACAGAGAGAGAGGTGGAAGGGTTGGATATCCAAGAAGGGTCAGTGTTTTCTTTAAAGAGGAGGCAACAGAAAACCAAAAGTCAATCTGACATAAATATATACAAAGACATGAAAAAAGAGTAGATTTTAGTAGTTATAAAGGAAATCTGAACTATTACGCTTGAACAGTTGCCAATAATGCCCTGAGCAGTTGTTAATGTTTTTATGGCCAATAAAAGAAATTTGGATTTATTGGTTACTGTGCTTGGGCTTAAGCTATAACACATAAATGTACAGTCTAAAAGAACTCCAGTATTATCCTTTCAAATGATCCTTCAAGTTGAATTCTCCATCATATGAATCCCAGCTGCTGAACATCTGCTGTAAAACATCTGCATTTTGTTAAGTTGATGACAAAAAGGTGATATGTGACTCATTGCAATCCAGCAGGCCCAGGCTGACGTCAATGCTGCTCTCTACAGATGAAAAAAAATCCACCCTAATTCTGTAAGCAACTCAGGCTTATGGTAAACTATGTCAGTTGATACAAAATGCTTATACTGTATATTGGGCCAATGAAGACGTCTTCTTCAAAACTGGACTTGCCAATGGAAAGCCCTTAAGTGGAATTGATCTTCGTGCTGTTTAACATACAATCAGATTCCACGCCAGTGTGCATTGTACTGCTCTACTTATAGAAATTATGTACATACACAAAATGTATAGTAAATAAATGTAAGCACTAATATTTAATTTAGTCGGTGATTTAAAAAATCACATTTCATATTAACTTAAAGGTGTGATATGTAAGAATTTAAGTCTAAAACATTCAAGAATGAACTAAAATCATCAACAGAATGCAAATAAATGAGTTTGACGCTGATGTATTGTGTTTCAGATATATCGACTGAAATTTACATGCTTACCAGCTAGCCCCAGCCCGTCCTTTTTCATAAAACCTCTCCCAGCTCCCTGTCCAGACTGCTAGCTGCACGGCTATCTGAGCTAACTAGCTAATGGCAGCCACAGTTTGCAACAGTTGGTGCTTATTCTGGTGATATGCTGCCCCCTTTTTGTTTGCTTGGAGTCCGACAGGTGGCCAGTTCTTACATATTGCACCTTTAATAGAGATAGAGCAAAACGATTGCTCATATCTTCTACTCAAAAAGTAGATATGGACCTCAAATGAATCAAAGCCTTGCACTTTAAGTGCTTAGACAGAAGGTCCGCTTGTTCTGGTGGCAGTTTTTTAGCCATGACACAATTTTTTATGATTTAAATGTATTAATTGCCTTTTGGCGTTATCTGTTGCCTGCTCTTTAAAGTTTCCACACAGTTAAAAGATGTGGAGGGAAAAGTAAACAAAGGATGGAAAAGAGGATGATAAAAGTAACTGAGTGAGGACAAAGGAGGCCAAACAGACATCAACAAGAGGAACAGGGTAAGTGCCTGCTGTTATCACTCCTCTAGCTATATTACTTCCTCCTGTCTTTACCCAGCCAGCATCAGAACTCTTCAAAGACACGCCACTGTACTTCACTCATGTACACTCATGCATACACCAAAAAACCACACTATAACAAATAACAGGCTTCAGAATCCGATCCAAAGACAAACACAAATAAAACCAGCATTTAATAAATAACTAATCGACAACTTAACCATCCTCGACTCTCAGCTCGGGCTCTGCTATGCTAAAACTGTTTTCCAGGATGGGAACAAACAGTAGATTGAATTTGCGATGATACAGGAGAGACCAACGTGTCATGGTAGTTATTGCTATCGCTGGATAAGACCATTTATCCACTGGAGGTGACGGGATGGGTGACAGGGCAAGAATTCAAGCAGTAAGTTTTGCTTTCAAAGGACCATTTATCTATCTACAGCAAGTCAAAAGAGCCGTATGACTGCTAAAGGTTAAATCGCCACCACGATAACGAGTATTGCAGTTAAAAGCATGAGAAGTCTGTCGCCAGAGAGACTGTCAGACATGAAGATAAAAAGAGACTCATTTATGGCTAGTCTGCTGTGCATTTCCCCTTCACTGATTGATACATTACTTCTATCCTTACATACTATCTCTGTCTGTGTTTGTGTGTGTGTGTGTGTGTGTGTGTGCATCACTGTTTAAATTCAGACTTGATCTTCAATTACTGCATTTTCAAGCGGTCTGTTTGAACAGTCTGATGAAATTGAAGAGATAGAAATGATTGGGTGAGAGAAAAAAAAATGGCAGGAAACTGTACACAAACAGAAACACACACACGTATACAGAACACACACAAACAGAAGCGCGCACACATAAACTCACAAAGCAGCAGAAAAGCCAGAGGATGCCTCGACATACTAAAGGGGGGATACTGGGGGTAAAAATCCTGTCGGGCAGGTCAGGAGTACAGCAGAGACATCATACAGCACACTCTCAGCACGATCCCGACCTCACAGCTGCAGTTTGTAGATTTGCAAAATTGATTTGAACAACAAAAGGAAACACTGCAGAAAGCGTGACACAAATGGAGAGAAGGAAGCACGATGACAAAATCGAAAAAAAAAAAAAAAACAAGAAAAAAAAAACTCAACACTGAGCAGAAACAGCTTGGTCTGGAAAAAAATAAACATCCACAGACAAACTTACAGACAAAATCATTTTAAAAACCCTGTTTATATATATTTATATATATATTTATATATACTGTATATTTCAATACAATTATTCAGCTCCCCGATATACGGTATACTCTATATACACACCATTGGGATATCTTAAATAGAAATAAACCCTAAATCGCAGAGATACAGTAAATTACACTACTCTCTGTAGTTTAGAGACTGAGAGGACTGACTGACGAGATCTATAGTGTTGCTACTGGAGGCCTCAGAGCAGTTAGTAAGATGGGGACACTGAATGGAAAAACAAAGAGAAATGGATGGGAGTCGAGGGAGGTGGGATGCGGTGGAGGAGATCAGCTGAAAACTGGGTCCAGGTCCCTGAAAACCAGACTGTACCGGGGCGGGTGGGGGCTACAGGGGGGGCGGGGGGGTCAGGGGCTGTAGGGTTTGGACCGGCCGGTCAGGTGTTGTGTCGGTTGGAATAGAGGGAGGATGTGAATCCGCTGGTGTCTGGGTATTCTGGTCTGAAAGAGAGAGAGAGACTTATTAAGGATTATTAATTGGCATGCTTCTCAATCGAATCAGTAACTTTTTCCTGTGTGCCGTCAGTTCTCACAACCTGCCAGTGCTCTTCTCTGCCCTCTCCATATCACGCCACTGAGGCGGAAGCACCAGGAAGCGCTTCAAAGTGCTGCCTGCTTCCTTTCGGCGCCCATGTTAACCAACTGGGCTGTTTACACAGATCTGTTCTATTTATTCTGTGTGCCACAAGTGAATCAGCCAAGCAAAGACACTGATAATCTATTAGACAAACATTGTCACTGCTGCTTGTGATCAAGTGTTTACGTAGCTCCCGACTCCAGAGAGGTCTTTATGCATTTTCTAATGCAGCGGCCACCGCACAACCACCAGTGTTTGGGGTAATGCATTGCAAAGTAACACATTACTGTAATCACATTACATTTGTCTCTAATGCAGTAATGAGATGTTTTACTGTTCCTTTAATTCAGCAATCACATTCCAGTTACTAATCCAAAACTTGCTTTACGTAAGTTCTTCAATTATCTGCACAATTGGGGTGCAGAAAAAGAAAATCATCCAACGTGCCTCTCGTGGAAACTTGCACTTAAAATCTTCTGTTTTGTGTGTATTATATGATGGTAAATTGTATATCTTCAAGTTTTGGACAGTTGCTTGAATAAAACAAGCTTATTTAGTCTCTTGCAGTACATTTTGTAGCTGTAATAATCGATTAGTCCAACAAAACATCAACTTATCTGTTTAAAACAATGTGTCTACGAGGACTGTCATACAAACACCAAGGTACAATGAAATGTCACACAAGACATTTAACTCCCTCTCACCTGATGAGCAGCAGCATTCACAGTCCAACACAACCTCAGTCCTCTAGAGCCACCATCCCTTTCACTGGGTCCTTCACTCTCATCTGACACACGCAAGGCAAACAAATCAACACCAATACAAGACCACGATTGAATCACTTTATTTTACTAATATGTTTCCTGACATAGTAAACAACTCTTCTGTCTTGTTGCTTACCTCATCTAGCTCCTTGCGCGTCTCCTCCTCCATGCGGCGAATGTCTTCCATGTTCAAGTCAATCCACTTGTCGATCCAGCAGAAGAGCTGACGGTGGAAATTAGTGAACAAACGCTTCTCTTGCTGTGAAGCAACAAAGGAGGATGAAGAGAAATCACAAGGAGTCTCAAGTTTTAAGAGCAAATGGTAAAAACTGTTTGATTATTAGAGATGTCTCGTTCTGTCCTGCTTTGCCCTGTCCGTCCACTAGAGGCTGGTGCAGCCCACAGCATTATAGTGAGTGGTACTTTTCCACTATAACCTCAAGCTAGCAAAATGTCAGACAGTGTATGTACTGTGTGCATGAACAGGGTATGAGACATGCAAAAGTCTTTAACACACAAACAACTGAAATAAAGTCCAGGAAGGGAAACAACACAAACACTTTCCTGTAACATCATGTTTGCCGTCAACAATCTGACCTTGACCTGTGACTATCCGGACGTCATATTGATCATAATGGGACAATCTGGTATGTACTGCAGTTCGAACTGTAAACAAACCTTCTGAATGAAGTTCTCCACTTTATTTTGCAGACCCCACCACTTGAATTTGACAGTGACCAGTTTGTAGGCACACATGTGTGGGCAGTCTTTCTTGTTGGGGAGCTCCTTCTGCAAGTACACAAATATAGACACAGGGAATATTGAATTATTAAAAAAGATCGCTGGCTATAAAATATCTAAAGGGTCAATAGCTTCTATTCATATTTTATTTTTAATCAGTTACATTCAGGGCCATAGCCACAATTTTAGAAATAGTCTAAGAGAGTCCCCCCCAACCCCCTAACACATTCTGACCAACCACCACAACAAGTTTTTAAAATATTTTGTTTCTTCAGAGTCCCTAAAAAAAATCTGAAATCCAATCATCTTAATGTTAGGCCTAAAAATGTCTTAAATACTATCTTGACAAGGTTTATGAAGGTATGCATTGTGTTTTTGGGAACAAATTTGCATTGATGAAGCTGTAAAACCAAACATGGAACCAAAAACCACTAATGCAAACTGTGCAGCCTGCGACACAATAGTTGAGTGTGTTGTGTGCTGCACAGTTTGCATGAGTAGTTGTCTTGAATTTGAATAGATTCATTTACTTTGCAAGTATCCTTTGTACTTTGCACTTTTTTTACTGCTCTTATTCTGACTACAGCTGTGATCCATCAGTCAATCAGTCCCGTGTATTTAAGCCTGTGTCCTCCCCTCACTAGTTGTTGGTTTGTCTGTGTCCTGTGCCTGTTTTTGCCATGTTTTTTGTCCTCTGTGTTCCCGCTTTGTTCTTTCTGGCTTCTGGTTTTGCTTCAGTTTCGAATATAACTTTAGTTTTTTTCCTTGGACTTTCCTTTGCATGGATTTTGTTGTTTGCATTTTGGATTTCAGACTCCGGGTCATCATTAAAACTCGCTTTATGTGACGTCTTCCTGCCTGCCTCTGTGTCAGCATTTTGGTCCTCACCGTTTTGCAAACCTCAACAAATAGGTCTCGGATTGCATTCCTACTGATCGTAAAAGAATCGTAAATGTATCCTGTTGAAACCTGCAGAAACCCTGATTCAGACAAGTTTTCTATTTATTGTCTGTAAATTTAACTTCCCTACATTGGCTGTGCGTAAAACCTTCATTTATCTCATCATTTAGTTGTTTGTTGGCTTAAAATAGTCCAATTTAAATATATTGAGCTCAAAATAAACACTAGAATATCCACCACCTGTTAGTGGGTGGCTGGACACCGGATTGCCAAAACCCACAAATTCCTTGAAAAACACGACTTCAGTGTCCTTAAAAGTAGCTGTCGCCCTGGTTACATTATAATATTTGTCCTTTTTTACCAGGTACACTTTTTATTATCATCAACACTAATACTAACACTAATAACAACAGTAAACAGTAATGTGGTTGGTGGCTTCAAATGTATCTCAACCGACTAACACATCTACAACAAGACGCTGTACCTTCCAGTCTGGTCCGAGAGGGCCTCGTCCTGTCTTCACTGACTTGTACCTGCATGGATCCTCCTCATGCTTGTAATCCTGGTGAGAGACAGGAAAACGCAGAATGAACAACACGGATGAGCTGACGAGGACGACATGGATGAACATGGATCTTAAGCTGCACATGTTCACCTTCGGCTCCACTTGGGTTCTATCCGCAATATCAATATAGACTACATCCACCTTCTTCCAGGTTTCTGGATCCAAGCCGTGTACCTGCAAGAGAACCACAGAGCACAGATTGATACCGGCACAAGATGAGTTTTTGAAAGCCCATAAGATGACGCAAGTGAACATTAAGAAAATTATTCAGGGGAGCATTTTATTTTTGTAGATCTGCATGTTCACAGGTTTTTTTTTCATAATCACATTCATTTAAATATAGGAATATTATCCCAAATAGGTCGCGCACAAGAATTCATAGAGCAGTTTTTGATAAGAACACAAGTAAACAGTCTGTAGCAGTTTGTAGCAGCATTAGTGGTGTAAAATGAGCTATTCTTTGCAACATGCATTCTTTAAAGTCATCCCAAAAAATGACAAACATGCTCAGATCATCACAGTCTTTAATTACATTTTCAAGATGTCCAGTGTCAGGTTTGTGCCATGTCTCGATCTTGATCAAGAAGTTGTCTTTCATATACTCGTTCTGCAGAGAAAAGAGAAGTCATCATGGAGTTTAAAACAGTAAGTCGACAGAAAAATCTACAACTGAGTCAAAACATCGAACAACACCCTGCTCTCATACACAGACACCAACACAACCACATAAAGTAATAGTGTCCGACTATGCCTGCTGCTGCTGCTGTGTCGCTGCAACAGATCAAATTTCTCTCTCAACTTACAGGCTAATTTGCTTCCTCAATGGGCATCAATATGTCCTTTGTGTCAACGTACATGAAATGTGTAGGCACAAGGGAAAGAAAAAATACTCACAGTGATAACTGCAGAGCCGAGAAAGCACAGGAGCAACCAGAGAGAAAGAAAAAAACAATACAGTTGAGGAACATGTGAGAAATGTAACAGCATTTGCAGTGTTGGACATTGTACAGAGGTCAAGGGGACGTAGAAATGTGTGTGTTCAGGTTGTGCCTGTGAACATCCCGTGTGCTGGTAAGACAGATGGCTGTCAGGCAGCTGGTAGTGTGTGTGTGTGTGTGTGTGTGTGTGTGTGTGTGTGTGTGTGTGTGTGATCTCAGGCTGAAAGGCTCGAGTGATTGCATGGCTCTTCTCACTGGACATACAGTTAATTATTCAGCGACTCCTTCAAGGTGACGGAGAGCCAGAGACAGACAGACAGAGAGAGATGAAAGAGAGACAGGGGCAGAGGCAGAGACAGCTACCAGAGAACCACAATCTCTTTGACAGTTCAGCATCTATGTGACCTCGAAGTCATTTGAGTCAATCCTATTCACACTTTTTAAGGACTTAAGTGCAGATTATTTTTAGCATCATTATTTTTCTCCAGTCAGCAAAGAGGTCCTTTAAAATGGACTATGTTCACTATGTGACTATGTTATCCAGGGTTAATGGTGTCTGACTTCTGTTTTATGGTCATTAGGGGTCAGACCTCAAATACTGAATATTTAAAAATGTGCAATTTCAGTTTGTATGGTGGGTATGACTGCAGCCTCCAGAGTTTTAAGCATTCAAAAATAGCTACTACTCCAGTTTTGAAAGGTCGGGTAAACACAGATTGTACACTATGAGTCTGTGCTCAGTAGATTAAAAGGTACTTTGAAAGATGGGACTTCCTCCTGGGACCTCTTTATATAGATCGATGGAGTGCTTGTTTAGATTTCAAGCATAGTATAAATTCCTGTTTTCATTTTATTGTCGACTGAATCTCTTTATGTGCTGCTTATTTTTAGTATTTATTTGAGTTTTACTTTATTTTATACACCATATCTACACCATATTTCAACACTAATACCACCAGTGCCATAGTATGAAAATAACAAACGAAACACGTCACTTATCATCATAACATCTAAAGATGACGCTGTGTGCATTTTTGTGTGCTCATTGAAGATTTGTGTGCGTGTGTGTGTTACCTGTGCGACAGTATGGGTATGCGTTCCAGGCTTTCTCGTGGATGTTGAGAGCTGAAGCCGGAGCCAACATTCTGACGAATGACGGCACTTTACTTCATGACGGAGGAGTGAGGAAAGAACAAACAACGGTAAGTTTAATCTTATATCACTGTTTTAAATATTAACCTGAGGTACAAAACAATTAAGATTGTTTTTTGTTCAAACTTTCTAAAGCTCTTTTGGAATACACCCCAGATCCTGGCAGAAACCCACATTCTTGCAAAACCTTACTACACCAAACCTTTCCCTGACCCCAATCCTCTCCAAATTTGACCTAAACATAAACGTTTTACCAACAACCTACCTACATTACCTACAGTGCACCTTGTGACATCACTAGAGGCAGTTTATCAGATTACATCTGGAGCCACAAAAGACTTTATACCTACTACTTTTTCACAGTATTACTGCCCAAGACCTGTAAATACACCTTGATGTGTAAAATTACCATCAAGAGGGAAGAGTTACCATCTGGAGGGAATATTGGCAACTTGGGAAATATCCCTATTTGTTTTTTTTGCCTCTGATGAGAAGCACAATATCACTCTCATGTCGGTAAGCTAAAAATGTAGCTCGAGCCAGCAGATGATTAGCTTAGCTTCGCCCAGCATAAAGCCTGGAAGCAGGAGTAAACAGCTAACATGCTATACCGGCATGGTGAGCGTGGTAAACATTGTACATGCCTAGCATCAGCATGTTAGCGTTGCCATTGTGAGCGTGTTTTCATGCTAATGTTAGCATTTAGCTCAAAGCACCACTCAGCAGGCGACAGTCCCAGTGAGCCTGGCAGGGCTTATGCTGCGTTTTCAGTCAAAGTCGGAGGCCAGAATTTCCACGTGTACAACGGCAAATGTTGACAAAAAGCAACACTTGAGGTAACAGACGCCATTATACATTTTATTTTTACTGCACTTTTAAAATGAAAAATGTATCTAAATACTTCATTCACAAGCCTAATGCAAATGGTGGCGTTTTACCCCCATGGGTGCTGCCATTTTTGTGTGACGTCAGATAACCGGTAGATGGATTTGCTCTGAGTTTACAAGAAGGAATACCGACTTCAAGTGGCCTTCCACTGTACCTTTTTTATTGAGAGGTCTTAAGTTTTTCGAATTCCGACGTGCCTCGAACGCAGCAGTAGTCTGAAGTAAACTTAGGACGGAGTCAGGTCCCCTCCCTTTTTCCAGTCTTAATGCTAAGCTAAGCTAGCCTGGCTGCTGCTGTTAGCTTCATATTTACCGTACACACATGAGAGTGGTCTCAGTCTTTTCATTTAACTCTTGTTAAGTAAGCAAATAGTCTTATTTCCCAAAATGTTGAACTGTTCCTTAAAAAGCAGTGGTCGTTTGAGGAAAAAGGAAGACGACTTTAAAGTGATGCGATAACAGACTAAAATAAAGTAATGGACAGGAGCCAAGAGATGCAGCCTGGAGGGAGAAATGAATGAAATAGTCGTCCTCAGCAGAGGGACAGCTGCTTACCTCTGCAAATGGTAAATTTTGTGTGTGTACTGTCCCTTCTCTCCATCTTTCTCGTACGGTTCATTTTTAAGCACCTCCACTCCTTCTCCTCCACCCGTCTCATTCTTACTGGCCTCAGCCACAGAGTACAGCTGGCCGACCTGGTACTGGAAAAAGAGGATAGAAGAACAGGTTGAACTGAGGGAGAAGGAGTGTATAATGGGAGAAATGAGGAGTCACAATCACAAGCAGAGCAGATATCCATTTTTTCATGTGTAATTCTTCAGCTCATCTTTTTCAGTCTTAAATGGTGGATTAACTTTTTCTTCTGAAGCCACACCGTCTGTTTCCAGGTTACAGAGAGGCTAGATCTCATTTCAACCCTCTCTTCCTGTCATTCTTCCATCTCGTGCATGTGAGTGTTTAAACACAGGACAATGGCTCCTTTCATTTCTTAATCACCTCTAATCCACCATATAACCTCTGCGCAAAGCTGGACCAGAGCGAGACACACTTACAACATCACAAAGATGGAACAAGTGGATATGTTCAGAATTACAAGACTGGAGAGATTACAGTTATTATTTATACTCCATTATTTATGTAAGACCACGAGAAGGTTACACACACACAACCCTGTGGGAAATGTCATCTTTACAGAGAAAAAACTAAATCTATGAACCAGAGTGGATTTGACATTGAGAAGTCACCCAGCCTGCTGAGGATAGACAAGCTTCCTTACAACAGTTCTTTATATGTATTTTATTTCTTTATAAAGCACAATTAAGTTTGACAGAACGTCTCATTACAGAGTCAAATGATCTCCTCTCCTCCTCCTGAACCTCAAGTACACCCAGTAGACATGATTTGATATGACATTTTTTTAATATATATATAAAGATATGCTGTATATTGGAGCACAATTAATGCTTAAAGATGAGCATAGCATAACAGAACATATAGGACAGTGTGAAAAGCCAATAAATACAAAAGGGTCATTTAAAACATGACACAATTGTATATAAGTTATAAAAAATATATACCTATGTCTGTTTTGATACTTTTAAGAAAAATACTATTAAAGCACAAAAGTACAAATAAACTACACTTCAAATGGTCTTGTGGATTAAATTACTATTGGACAGTCGAAGCTGATGTTTGTGATGAAATTGGTTTATCTTTAACTTCTACAATTAATTGATTGAATATTTAAACAGATAAATGATTCCAGAAAAAGACTTTCTGTCTCTGTTACAAACCCGTAACATTAATGTTCTGGATTGCTGAAGTGTCTTCCATCAAAGACCATCATAGCTATAAATAAACTCTCTTTTATGCATGTCGTCCCCCACAGTGGACAGAAATTTGGAAGCCATTTTTAACCATTTAAACTGGAGTACAGTTCAAATGGATAAAGTATTTTTTAAATGTTCTTAAGTGTTGATTTTCCTCCATCGAGAACATTAGGTTTTTTCCTGTTATTTAATTTGACTGTCTACAGGAAATTTCCAAGCGCTAGGAGCAGATTTCTCTGACCACTTAAAGCCCTCAGGCAAGCAAAGAAGTGATTCGACTTTGGTAGTAATTTCAGATAATTCATACATTATTATAGCTGTAACTGTGAAATCAACAGGGGTGGTGAATTGAGGCCAAATCCAGGATATACTCGCAGGGAGACTGGGTGGTTAGACTTTAACCACTACCCATACATCCTTTACTTGATGGCAGCTCCCCACTGTGTTCAGTGCAAAAGTGTCAGTCAATTCTTTTGGATGTTGAGAAGGTGACCAAAACATAGCATCAGTGAACAGAACCTCTTGACATTTGTTTGCATTTAAAAGGTTACTCTTTCACAGCAACACCGACGCAGATAACTCGTGCCAAACAGGTTTAAAAAGACTTTTCCCTTAACTGCCACTGCCAACTCAACAAATGGGATGCAGGAACAACAAGGCCTCCTGGGTAACAGTGTTGGACAAATATAATTCAACCTTGGCTTGCGGGTTGAGTCCATGTCCGGTTAAACCAGAACTTCCTTCTTTCACTAAAAAAATAAAACTCAGATCGACTCCTGGAAAGACGTTCACAGGCCGGAAACTCAATTCACAAAATACTCCAGGGTTTTCAACAGCTGGAACAGTCTCATCCAACAAAACAAATCCTCTGTCCAAGAGATTAATCCATCGTTGTCCCTGGTGAAGATACAACTGATGTGATTTTTGAAAAAAACTAACTTGACCAAACTGAATTGTGGGAAAAAATGAAAGAATTTAAAGAATGGGAATCAACTCAAATCAATGATGGACTTAATGGCTACAGTCCTACAGGACTGAAGATCACTGTTTCAGAGAGTGAGGATGTAGACAGGCAGACAGAGGAGACAAAGCTCCGGAGGGATGTGATTCACTGACGTGTAGTTCCAGAGACAGGGGACATTACTCAACTGTATTCAGGCTTTGTGGATCATATTTTGGTCAAGCAATTCTCTTTTAGTATTTTTCCAGCGTCTAATTGTGACAAAGCATACTGACTGTGACTGCTGCTTTATTTAGAGAAGTGATGAGGATAAAGGCTACAAACACGCACAGTTAATGAGAAGCAACAAGTTGTAGATTTAAAGCCTCCATAAGCAGTGGAGGAGGAAGTACTTAGATCTTTAACTTAACAGAAAAATTGACACAAAAATGAGAATTCAGTCATGATCTTCTCACCCCTCCATGCTGACGGGAAGTCAGGTGAAGTTTCGTCGTCCACAGAACATTTCTGGAGCTTCACAGCAAACCAGTGTTGCAGCATTCTCCAAAACAACTGAAGCAGATGTGGACTTGGTTTTAAAACGTAAATTATACGTGTGGTATAATCCGAGTCTCTGGAAGCCCCAAGATCCCAAATTGATTTGACAAGACGTCATTTACACCCTCGACATGTGGTCGATCTTGTGCACCCACTTCAGACGAGGTGCGTGCTAACGCTCTTAGCTTAGCAGCTACAGTGAAGATTTAGGCTTCAGGTGTAAATAACATCTTTTCAAATCAGATTTGGATCTGGGGGCTTCTGGAGACTTGGATTATCCTAGACAAGCTGTATGGAGCAATTTTTTTTGTCAGTTGTTCATTCACATTTTAAAACAAGTCCCCATCTGCTTCAGTTGTTTAGGAGATTTCTGCAATGCTGTTTTGCTGTGAATCTTCAGAAATGTTTTATGGACTACATAACTACACATGACATCCCATCAACATGAGGGTGTGTAGGTAGTGACTGAATTTTTATTTTTGGTGAACTGTTCCTTTAAGTAAAAATAGCAGTATTACAGTGTAGTAATACTCTGTTACAAGAAAAAAATCCTGCTTTCAAAAACACATATGATACTTTTACTAAAAGCATCAAAAATATTTAAAAGTAAAATGATTTATTATGCAAAACTATATAATTAGATCATATTTATAGATTAATGTGCAAGCTCCTTTAATGTTGCAGCTGGTTAAGATGTAGCTGAAGCTGCTTAATCTATAATAATAGCCAACATCATGCAAAATTACATTTTGTACTGTCTTACTAATCAAAATCTGCACAACTAGTGAGTACAGCTCTCAGATAAATGTAGTGTAAAAAGTACAATATAACCCTCATATGTATGGAGTAACATAAAATAGAATACAAATACTCAAGTAAACTAAAAAAAGTAGCTCAAAATTGTACTGAAGTACAGTACTTGATTAAATGTACTTTCCACCACTGTCCATAAGCCAGAGGTTATGCAAGGGAAGGAAATCAGTGGCATGAGTTGCTCCATCCACTGGCTTTGACTTACAATAAGCACAGATTTGAGCAGTCAGACGATATTTTCATTAATGCCAGACACAACAGAGATGTTGATGAAAAAACAAGATTCAGTCACATTTTAAACCTGCGGCAAGTATTAGAAAGATTTTCCATTTTTTTCCTTCTGCATGTGGTAAAAATACGAGTATGTATAAGAAACATAAAGAGGATATGTCGTTCTAATCTCGGCTGCAAACCAGTTATCACGTCTTTGAGGCTTTGCACGCTGCTTTACACTCACAGATGAAACTGTTCATAGTGTGTAGGAGCAGATTAGGTGCTTGTTGTCTGCAGTTGTCATCAAATATTTATCTATAAGTCAAATGTCTCCACCAAAACCAGATTACTCCCATGTCAGTACAAATAATGCATAAATATGAGGGTGAGGGTGGGAGGCGGGGTTCGGTCGGAGTCATGGAGGTAGTTTCAGGTGTCTCATTTACGATGCAGGCCTGAATAGAGCAGCAAACTGCAATGGAAATGAGGATAGCACTGGGGCGGAGGGACACGGAGAGAAAAGAGGACAGTGAAAGACTGACCGTGTTCATTCAACGCTCCATCAAGATAACAATTTTCATCATGAGTTTTTCTCACAAGGTGATCGCTGCTGTGTATATTTCTATGCATAGAGTGGGTGTGTGATGCAAGTCCTGTGTATGTGTTAGCACGTCAATACAAACACATTAAAGTCCAGAGGTTACCCAAAAAGAGAGCAGCTTAAGTGAGGGAAGGCACTCGTGCTTCCCTCTTCTGAAGACAGTGAGCCGAAGAATCAGATAACAAAAAGCTGAGCCTTGAGCCATTTTAGCTAACACACACACACACACACACACACACACACACACACACACACTGAAAAATAATGAAATGAAACTTACCTCCTCCACAGAGATAGGAAGAATCACTCGACTGGGAGAGAAGAAAAGAGGAGGGAAGTTAGTTCCAAAAAATTTTTAAAGTAACAATCCAACTCAAACTTTTCTGCTCCTAAACCCTGCATGTTGGACCAGTTTGTGTATTAGCTTACATCTAAATGCTGCTGATGTTGCTGGGCTTAACATAAATGCAACAGCAGGCTTCCATTCTGAGCAAACACAGCGAAGAAAACCGAACAGTTTATTTTGGATTACTTTGCTTTAAGACTGATGCTCGTTTTAATCACCTCGAACTCAAACTGTCTGTTCTCCCTGTGATGTGATTGTTATTTAAGCCTGTGATAGATTAGATTATAATATGACATTCATCCTGCTATAATTTGGTAATAAATAACCTTATCAGTGAACTCGATTAGCCTTGAGTAATCCTGTGAATGACACACTGAGCTCTTATCCCACAGACATGCGTCTTTTTCCTGATGCTGCCTCAGAGGACACTTACCAACAGGGCTTTAGAACGAGGAACTATATGAGCTATATGTACGTCATTCAGCTCTAATACAGTATATATACCACATAAGTTGTAGAGGAATTTTACCTTCTTTCAATATAATTGAGGAGATGACCTTCAATGTTTTGGGAATTATTTGCCATGGCACATTACCCTTTATTAACAATAATTGTTGGATTACAAAATCTACCATGGATTCCCAAATGAAAAAATTAACGGCCTGTTAAGTATGAAATTCATATATTTCACTTTGACACTGTAACACTGAGTCACCAGGAGAGAATGAATAATATATTCTTCGCTATTCTGAAGAGAAGACGAAAAGAGATGGTTTTCAGGCTGAGCAGTTCTTCTCAAAAGGTTTATAACTGTTTCCACAGGAGGTTATAATTTGTATGAGGAGAACACACTAATTTTTAATAGGATGTCATTATAATTTTTTATGATATAGAATCAAGACGAGGTATTTGTACAGCACTCTGTAAAATGTAGCACTACAGAGTCATATCTTTGTATTGGGGGCGAATACAAATAAAGCATTTTTTTCCTGTATTATTAATTATAGCAACATGTAAGCACTTGTGAGGCCTACCATAAAGGAAACTATTACTTCAAACATGAACATAAATTCCATAATTTGGATATATGCCTGATTCTTTTCATCAAAATCATTATTCCCCGAAAAATTGACGACAATGTCTTAAAACGCCCTATCTCCCAATGTTAAACAAAGTAATTTAAAAATCCCGGATCTGTCCCTTCATCTGGATCGGCACCAAAAGTTAATGGGGCCTATTCTGGGCCAAGGCCCATCATTTATCCAAGTTTCGTGGAAATTTGTTGGGTAGTTTTTGTGAAATCCTGCTAACTAACCATCCCAAGAAACAAATGGCAAAACATAACCTCCTGTGAAGGTAAAAAAGTTTCCATTCAAAGATGACAAAAACTGCTTTGCCAGGTGCACACCATAACAGTCGTCAACTATTAAATTAACCGCAAACTATTTCGATAATCGATTCATTGATTTGAGTCATATTTTAAGAAAAAAATGGCCCAAGTTATTTACTTATTTCAGCTTCAGCAGAGTATTTTCTGGTTTCTTTACTCCTCTATGACAGTAGACTGTTGAGAAGAAACCAGAATACATCATCCTGGGCTTTTGGGTGCACTCTTTGACATCTGTCACCATTTTCTGACATTTTGTAGACCAAACAACCAATCAATTAATCGAGAAAATAATCAGCAGCATAATCAACAGTGAAAACAATCGTTAAAAAAAGTTACTATCTGTTTGCCCAACTCCTCTTCCTCCTCATGATTCTGGTGTTATCCATCTGTGTGGATATTTCTTCTTGTGCATTTTTAGTATTTTATGGTTTTTAATTGTTTTCAAAGTTACAATAAATTGCTTCCATTTTTTTGGAGGTCCTGTGAACACCAGCGCCTCCTGGAGGGCATAAACTAAACACGCATGTGGCCAACAGCGGCTGTACTGTACCTGCTGTTGAAACAGCACATGTACACAATCGATTTTTTTTGGACAATAACGACTCACAGTAATGTTATTCATGTAGAAAATGGTATTTTGTGTTTCATGTGTTCCTGCTGTTTTGTCCTTTGCTGTATTTAGTTTGTGTCAAACATTTTTCTCTCACTCCACCATGTTTACACAAGAGTGCTGGGAAATGGAACTGGATAACAAATGGTCACATAAGTCGTGCACCAACAAAATGACGACGTCCGTGCCAACAAACTCTTTCAGAACGAGCCAAGAGCAAATTTGCTTTTGTGCACATTGACATGGTGGCAGCCGGCCCAGTGAAACTAAAAATAAAAGATAGAGGTAAAACAGCTTAGAGCGTGCTTTTAGCATGTTGCACTACACAAACAATGCAAATAGGATAAAAGTGACTTTGTTAACCATTATAAGGGCTGTCAACAAATTGTACTGATGTTTAATTCTCTTAATTTACATTTGTGGTGAAATACATTTTGTAGCACCATTTATTTGTCTTATTTCACTGAGAAATCTACTCCCATGTTTACCATTATGATCTGATGATCAGTGTTTCACTTTTAAAGGAGACCTATTCAGCTTTTTGTTTTTTTCTTTCCTTCAGTGTTTTATACAAGTTCTTGTGCATGTAAAAGAGCTTGAAAGTTAAACAACAGAAGCTCCTCACACCCACAGAAAACACTGCTCCTGAACGCCTCGTCAGTAGCCTTTAATTCTGTGACATCACACTGTGTCACCATGTCGCACATTTGCACAATTTATGCCTAGAAGCTATTTTGGCATATTAGAATTAATTCAACACAACTGCTCTGTTGTTGTTAGCGGTGCTTGCTCGGGCATGTGTGAGCTGACCAATCAGAGCAGACTGGGTATTCAGGAGGGGGGCCTTAAAGAGACAGGAGCTAAAACAGAGGGGGAATACAGTGCTGCAGCTCTGGACAGTATGAGGAAACTGGAGTTTTTTGAGCACTAAAGCATGTAAACATATTCTAGTAGTAACCCAAAATAAAATGATGAGCCAGAAAAAGAGCATGATATGTCAAGATATCTCAAAAAAGGAGGTTAATGTGTTGATCCACAGTCAGCACTGCTGCTTTGGTTTGGAAAACCACTAATATTCCCCGTGAAACTGTAATCTAATATCTTAATGCAATAAACTGTAACAGCATGAAATGTAATGTAATAAATCCCTTATTGCAGCTTGTTATGAATTGCAAGCAGTAACAAATAAAATGAAAATAATACAATCATGCGTAGCTGGGCACAGCGTGGAATATAATCACAGTTTGATGAAACTGATATATGGAAAAAATGTGGATGGTGACAGAGAACTCAAAATTTAAACTTATTTGGTTTTAGTCTTTGCAGCTCCAGCACACTTTACAGATCTGCCAACAACATGTAAAGAAAAATATATTTTACACACACACGCACACGCACACACACACAGACACACACACACACACACACACACACACACACACACACACACACACACACTATTTCAGAGCTCTTTTACATTACATACAGATGGGAGCAGGAGCTTAAATGCACCGCACTTCCTCCTTTTCCTCTGACGCTTGTGCACATGTACAGTACGCAGCTTTGTTGATTGTTTTGTAACCATGCAATGTATGCCTAAATTCAGATAATCCTGCATCCCACTCGCCACTGAATGTAATCTGGGTCTGAGTCCCCGCCAGACAGTGGATGGGAGGCCAGATGCTGCAAGGAAGGCAGAGACACTAAAAAAAAAACACACACTGTCTCTGATGTCAAACGACAATTTTTAAACTTACAGTTTATCTTCTAATTGTCTTTACATTGAACTGTTGCAGTTATTTGTCTGTTGGATAGATAAAGTATAGATTTCATACTTTTTTTTAGAATGATTAAATCTCTAAAAGTCGTTTGCATAGCTTAACACGAGGTTAATGTTAAAAAGAGCAAATTTTAATACTAAGTAGAATTTGGGATTTAGTTGAACATGGATTAAAGTCACCTTAATGCTCCCTCTCTCTCTCTCTCTTTCTCTCTCTGTCTCTCTGTAAATCTCCTTGGTGTAAAGGTCTTGACAGGAAGATCAGGTGTCTCTCTGTTGCTTCAGAAAACAAACACCCCTCTTCTCTCCTGTAATGCACATCCATTCTGTCTTCTCATCTCATCCCTTCTTTCAGCCCGTCCCCACTCTTTTACTGCTTCTACTCCATTCTCTTCATCACACACACTGTGCTTTGCAGAGTGGCTCTTGTGGATTGCTGCACACCTGCCAAAGCTGGTGGAAGTGGAGAAAAAGTGGACCAGGAGTGATTTAGGTCAGTGGTTCAGGTGAGCAGCACAGAGTCAAAAAGAGCAGAAGACATGGATCAAGTCACCGCCTCTTGACCCCCATAATGGTCTGTTGGTGTATGTGTGTGTGCATGTCAGGGCCTGTGTGTGTTGACAGCGTGCACAAGTGTGTTCGGCATTTAATCGTGACCGATTTAATTAATTTCCAGGCAGACTGCTGAGACCCAGACTCTCCCTAATCACTTCAGATCTTTAGCCATGCCATCACTCTCATCCCGAGCTTTTTGTGGTGGGCCATTAATTGATTAAATGCATGTGGTGGAGAAATCAAGACAGTAATGAATGTCGATGAACGTGGTCCTGTTTTAGCCAGACTCTGATCAATATAGATTTTCAAGATCAGATTTTGTTATTTTGAGGCTGAAGCTGCCAAATTATAGTAGCGTAGCGCTGACCTGAACATAGGATTGCAATAAAAACAATGAAAATACATTGTAAAAATCATGAATTCTAATTATTCCATAGAGTAGATGGCACAAAATCATCTGAAACTATCCTCTAACCAGGGTTGCAGCGGTCCACCGGCTTCAAGGTATACCATAAAATGAAAATTAATGTTAATGTGCCATGTTGTTATGTTGTAAATTTCCAACTGTAATGGGAAAACCAATTTGTTTGTACTATTAAATACTAAGTCTCTTCTCTGCCATTGAATGTTTTTTGCTGAATCTTAGTTAACCTAAGATATACAATTTATATGTAATGTTAAAGGTGCAATATGTCAGATATTCAGTAGAAAACATTCAAAGAATTACCTCCAACGAACACCAACACTCGCTAGCTGCTGGCTAACTGCTTATGTCAGCTACAGTTAGCAGCAGTTAGTGGTTACTCCAGTGACATGCTGCCCCCCTATTCTTACATATTGCTCCTTTAAACCAGGAAGAAACTGTAAATTACCATTACAGCAAGCAAGCTGTAGAAAAAACAGTAATATACTGTAAATCCTGCTGCCAGTTGTTTGCCGTAAAATCCAGAAAATACAACAATGTCTCGAATTCAGTATGACGGCAACATACATTTAAAGAAGATTACAGTAGAAGTGCTGTAAAATTAACAGTAAAATGATGGCAACCCTGCTGCCAGTTTACAGTAGGCATATTTTACAGTGTATGCTCTTCTATCAAGTTTTATCTGTCAGGACATAATATCAGTGATGGAATGTAACTAAGTACATTTACTCAAGAACTGTACTATTAGTACTATTTTGAGGCGAATATTGTACTTTTTACTCCACGACATTTATTTGATAACGTTTGTTACTGGTTACTTTGCAGGTGAAACGCTGCATCAGAGCCAAAGTAGAATATTTTCTACATGTATTTATTTTTATTCTGCAATCAAATTAAAAAATAAATAAATAACTTCTGATACTTAAGTACATTTAATGTCAGATACCTCATCAGAGACTTTTGCTTAAATACTATTCCTGTTTCAGGTTTTCATTCCTTTAAGGGTCACTGTTACTAATAATAATAATAATATTAATAATAATAATAATAATAATAATAATAACTGTGTCATACCGTGATATTTCCTGACGGTTATATCATGACAGTCTCATACCGTTGCCACCCCAACAGTAACACTTAAAACCTGGAGGGAACCAGACTGGTGACTTTTTTTCCAGGAGGGTCACGAGCTCCTTCAGGCTGAATGAGTCTCGTGCACACTGACACCAGCTGAGAGCATGAAGATGAAGGAAGCAGCTTCCTGTCTGAGGTGGACCACCATGACTAAAGTGTGATTTATTGTTTTCTATTTGAAGGCCAATATCATCTGCCATCCATCGGCCTCATTCTACCCACCAGCTGACTGTGAGCAGGCCTCAGTCACTTTATCCTCTCAGCACACAGAGGCCTGCGTAAAAGCGACGTGTTAAAGTAACGTGTCAAAAATCCCCAAATCGTCCTCTTTCGCACGCACGATCCTAGTTTACATGACATCCCGTCCCTCCGGCCCCAGCTGTCACATTCTCAGAAATGTCTGGTGCGTCAAAACCTCGACATTTGCCTGTATTTTCTTTCTTTTTCTTTTCCTTTTTTTTTTTGGTCCCCATAGCTTTCCAACCATCTCCCCTACCTGCCCGCTCCCACCCCTTCTCATCCCTCCACCTTCAGGCTGCCTCTCCACCTCCTTGTCTCCATTCCTCCAGAGGTAAATGCCGGAATGCTCCCATCAGTCGTTTCACCTTCACCGCGCATCAATAACATGGCCACAGCGGCTTTACACGGATGGACGCTGGCACGGCACGGCACGGCTTAGCCCTACACCAGCCATCTCTCCCTCAGCACCACCACCACTCCTCTCGAGCATCCTTCATTTTTGCACCAGAGCAAAAGGACATTTTATCATCCTCTGTGAGTGAAAGCCTCACGACTCCACTTGATGCGAAATGTGAAGGGCACAGCCATGCCTGCGCCGGCTGCTGATGCAACTACACCCGCCGCTTTATTAGAATCGATCTATTTATTCGGTGGATGCTTGAGGGCTGATGGAGAGTTGTAAGGCTATGCATGAAAAATGATGACGGCCATGGAGACGAGCGGGTACGGGATGTCGACATCACCCTGGCCGCACTCTTGTAATTCCACTCTCGGGCGACTGGCCACAATGTCAGCGCTGCAAAAGCAGACGGATAAACGCGCACACAGCCTCCCCTCTCTCACACATGCACACACAGCTACTTACAATTCCTTTATGAGCATTTTTTTTGGCGGTGCGGTATATCCCAGAGGGGAGCAGCTCAATGCAAGGTCCAGAAACAGGGTCGATCCCTCCCTCCGATAGTCTCTTCTTTCTCCGCTTGCTTCTCTCCCACCTCTCCCCCTCTATGTCATTCTACCTCCACAGTCGCTTATTTTCTTCAAATTCACTTCCTGATCGGGGCCGCGACGCGGCGTTGCTGTTGCGCGCAGAGCACCGAGGAGGCCTGTAGAGCAGACTACACACAGAAAGAGATGGTTCACCTCAGCACGGGGTGGGTTGTGGTTGTGCTGCTGGGTCCATCTAGACTTAATCAGTCAAAGAGCCAAACTCAGCCTCAATAATAATCACAATTTATAGTTTTAAGTACACATGTATTTATTTATTTTTTAAAAATATGTTATCACTTTATGTATTTCAGTAGTAGCTATATTTTTGTTTTAATAGGCTACTTTATATATTTCATTACTTACTCTTGTATGAAATCTTGTTTCTATCCACAGTGTGATATTTTCTATTGTAGAAGGAGCCCCATGGGATCAATAAATTATTTCTGATTCTGATAAATATATCACAAAAATCCTGACTATAGCCCACATCTTTTTATAATTGGCACTGACAATGTCTGTGTTTACAACACTGCCTAAATCTGCTGACTACAGAACAGCTCCGTTCATTTCTAATTCAAACTATAGACTAATGCACCTCATACTCAACGCTTTACAGTAAGTTACACAAAAATGTGAATAGTTACTGAGGAGTGAGTGAGAAATGAATCAGGACCTACTAGTTAATGAATCGTTAATGAGTAATTACTGAATAACTGTGATTTCAGGATTATATAGTAGATAATGATGAGTTACTTCATGAACTATATTAATGAATCATTAGGTAATGATTAGTTCATCAATATCTGTGAATCAACATTGCGACCTCTCTCTTCATGAGTTGGTTCTGATTAACCATGAACTAGCCGCTGAGTGGCATGAACTAGTGACGACTCATTAATTACTAACTACTTAATCATTAGTTACTTGTTTTTGTGTACCTTCAAGTAAAGTAACACACAATACTGAGTAGTTACAAGGTAGACTCATTTATTAGTAATTACTTAATCATTAGTTACTCTTTGGTGCAACTTCAAGTAAAGTAAATACAAATACAAACTCAGCAATAAATACATTCAGGAAAATACAGAACAATAAAGAACAATATAAAACACAAACTGTAATAAAACAAGTAGCACCAAACTGATCCCTCTTCAGTAACTGTTGTTTGGTTTTGAAATTATCCCAGTCCGGATCCAGTTTGAGTTCTGCAACTTAAAATACAAAACAGATCAACACTGAATTTTTTTACAAAACAAAGCATAAACAGACAAAAAAAATCAGACATAACAGCTAAAATACATCAAAGCTACAGGCTGAATGAGTTTCTCTGAACCATTTTTCTTGAGAGTGCGCTACACCCTTTGCGTCATCGCTGTCCCGGTGACGTAGAAGCGTGGTTATTCACCATCAGAGTGTATATGGGCATGACACGGGGACCACCACCGCTGGCACAGACGCACGGTGCGTCAGCTCTCTAAGCCCTTTAAACAAAGTCCCCGAATCTAATGTGATTATCGGCCTCCAGAAATCCAAAACCCATTCCTGTCCACCACATATCTGCCACTGATGATGGCATGTATTTCACATGACAGTGGCTTCACATTATTCCCAATATCGATCAATTGTGGCGGTAAACTTGCACAGCCATCCTAACAAACACAGGAGTTGCTGATCTGTATTTCCCTCAAGGACCCCTAGGAGGTCCACTGAGCGCACTTTGCTCCTCCACCCACGGGTCTGTATAGGATGGTGTTGACGCGTGATGCGATGACAAGGCATCACAGGTCCCTAATCCAGCCCCACGTCCCGGAGATTGCGGGATGAGTGTGCGTGTGTGTGAATCTAAAATTACGTAACAGCGCACTGCTGCTGTATTTATAGCGCATCTGTATCCGTCTGCCAACATCCGCTTATCATTCCTCTGTCTTCTCATCTGTAGGAGCGCTTCAGGCTAGAGAGGCCACCTCCTGCAATGAACGTCAATGTACACTGTGGAAGACTGACTATCTATCTATCTATCTATCTATCTATCTATCTATCTATCTATCTATCTACTCAGAGGAAATACTTGCAACTTCATTTTTTCTGACAGATTTAGTTACTAGTTATTTTACAAATTAAGAGTTTTGTATACAAAACATATGAAACATTTCTAAAATATGTTGTTTTATTATAAACTACCCAACTGTATATAGGCATTCAAGCACAGTTAAAACAAATACTCAATTAATCAATTAGTCCGTTAACAGAAAAATAATAAGCAACTATCATGATGATCGTTTGAGTAATTTTATTTCTATGAAGCTTTTCAAATGTAAGGAGTACTTTTACTTAAAATACTTTAGATACATTTTCCTGATTTAACTTACATACTTTTACTTGAGTAACATTTTCATTGTACTTGTACAATGTAGTATTTGGAGTTTTGCTTGAGTAAAGGACCTAATTACCTCTCCCCCCACTGTCTGTCTAAATGTAGCGAAGTACATTTACTCAGGTACTGCATTTGAGTACAAATTCAAGGTACTTGTACTTCAGCATTTCCTTCCATACCACTTTATACTTGTACTCTACTAACAAACCGGGTACTTACTAACAAGTTACTATTTTGATAATTGTTTAAATGCATTTTGTATGTAAAACATTTCATTGTTCAAACACCTCAAATGTGAGGACTTTGCATTCTTTTGCTTAAATACTTGAAGTGTTAATGTTCTTGTGTTATTACAGCGTGGTATTTGTAATTTTACTTGAGTAAAGGATCTGAATACTTCTTCCAACACTGTCTGTGAGTCGGTCTGTCCGTCTATCTAGCTCATGTTGATTATAGGTGCAAAGTGCAGTTATAAACTATCAACTGTCTGTTGCCAGCATGCGTTCAGTTAACGTCATCTAACAGTGGCAGGATAGCAGCATAGAGATAACTTGACATTTACAATGGTTGCAAATAAATTATTACCTATGTGAAGCACTCTCTGTGCTCTATGTGTTCGCATGAATCAATGAGGCAAATTGGTAAAAAAGGAAAAAGGCATTTGGCACAAACATACAGGCCAAACCATTAATCTTAAATTATGAAATTATATCCAGATTAGTGCATCACATGGGTAATAATTTAAAAAACATACATGTAGACAATAAACACGATGAAAGGATGCAGAAAATAGTGCTGCCTTTTATCCACAGGTGGACGTTCTTTCAGCTCGTAACTGAGTACAGTGTATGTCATCACCAGAACATGAGGTGATTGGCCCACTACTTGCTTTGCAGTGAGTTTTTAAGGCACTGGTCTCGTGTTGTTTCTTTGAACTGTGTGCCTGAACACACCACAGGGGGCTGGGCGACCAACAAACAGCAGCAGCAGGCCAGCAGAGCTCCGGGAGCCACTGTCCCTGATGTGAGTGACGTCCTCAGATCTATTCTCAGGTGACGAGAGGCAGAGGCTGAGGTGTCAAGTGATAACCATCTGCTGGAGTGTAGTATCAGGTGGCAGAGCGGAGTGCTGACAGACCTGTTATAAACCAAACATGTAGTGAGAGTGTGCTTGGAACATCTGGTGGGAAAAATTTAGAAGCACTCTTAATCTCACCTCTGAACATGTCTCCTGTGGGACATGGAGTCAGGAGACACCCTTGTCTTAAACACTGTGGTTAAAGCAGATTAGTATTTCACCTGTGAGCACTTTCTGGATTCATTTAACTCATGCTGCACGTGAAAAATGTGCAGTTATACAGAACTGTGAGAGTTGAAAACAAATCACAGATCAGAAAGTGTGACTGCGTTTGTGCAGGTTTGGTTGAAATGTTTAGTTTCTGTTAAAATGAAATTAGGCCTAAAGGATCAAAACTAACCCTGGTTTCTTCATCCAGTGTGATGGCCTTCGAAACACTGACCTCTGCTGGCTGGTTGCTGACAAACTACTCCATCAACTGCAAATGTCTTCCATGTATTTGACAGCTCTGTTGAAATGATACCTAATAAAACGAAGGGACACTGTTAAAATCTTCAAAACTGAAATTTAAGTGAAATAGATCATTATAGGAGCCAGTTGCATCCCGATTATTGAAAATTTGCGTCGTTCTACTGTTCATACAACAGCAGTAGTTACAGAAGTGCTACTGTAGATAAGGAAATGTGTCACTAAAGTGTTTAATACTCAAACATAGCATCACTTTTTAAATATAGTTTTGGAGAAGAATGTTTAATAAGACGAAAAAGGTCTTCATTGACTAAAACAAACTTCGTAACCATCGCTCTTCGTTTCATGAAGAAAAAAAAACATGAACAAGAGTGAACATTTAAAGAGATCAACTCATTTTTATTAACCCCCGCAAATTCTTCCATATTTAAACAGGAATCCCTGCACAATAAAACATCTGTACGTTAGCTTTGATGACAGTAGACAGTAGCTGCCCGCACAGCACACTTAAAATACATCATGAAACTTGTTATGGAAAAAAAAAAAAAGAGTGTAAAATAAAATAAATACACGTATGAAGGCAGGAGGAGCTCAAAATTAAAGAGGGACTATTTCTCTAGAAAGGGATCGGGAGAGAAGTGCTGAAAGGAGCTGATGTGTGTGAAATGTAAAGGGTCTAAAAAGTGCTGAATTCTTCCTGACGGTAGTATGAAATACTGACCTTAAGCTAAGGGATTTGAACGAGAGTGATTTATCGATACGCTTCATAGAGAATATTACGTTTCTCCGAAAAACTTTGATGTAAAAATGGTATGTAAAAAGTTCAATAGAGCTTACTGCCTAATTAACAAATCTACTCGGGTATATTCAAAAGGCATCCGTGGTAAAATCTAAAAAGAAAACTAAAGAAAGCAGGAAATAAAATAAATACTCTAACATACAAGAACTTCTTGCTTTTAGCAAAACATACCGGTCTGTTTGATGTCCCTCTCACAGAATACACTCCCAAAACTACAGCGTCATTTCCACTCAGTCGAGAAACATCAGCAATAAGGCTCTTCTCTCCTCCCTGTCGCTCATTAATGCCATTTAGTCCACACTTACCTTACACCATCTATCACATAATCCAGTTTATGAATAGATATGAAGCACCACATGATAGGATTTACAATCAGGACGATTTAAAGTCAACGTGTCAGACAAAAAAAGAAAAACAAGATTTATATTAGTGGACTGATTCACCAAATTATGGTGAGGTCTTCTTTCACAGGTGGAAATAAACCAGATCTCATTTCCCTTTTTTCTGCTCACATGGGGAATATCGAAGCAGTCTCGTGTGGCGTGCAGCTGCACTCGTGTGCCGCTCGGAGAGAGGGGAATACAAAGAGAAGTCAGAGGATTTTTGGGGGGAATGCAGAGGGCTGACGCCTCTTTCCTTTCACAGTCTTTTCCTCTCTCTTGTTCTTCTTTTCCCACTCCACGTTTCAGTTTCCTCCTCAGCGACGGTCCAGTAGACTCCAAGAAAACTGCAGCATCAGATTATCTTGGTGGGATTCTGGCAGTCTGTTTATGTGTGTGTGTGTGTGTGTGTGTGTGTGTCAGTGTGTACCCATAACAATTACACAGTATGTTTAAATGTGATACTCTAAACAGTTAAGATTTCAGTTGTCTTTTTGTATGCCAGTATAAAATCATTCCTCATCCTCTGTTCATCTCCTTTTCTCTAGACGTAGGCCTCAGGGATGTCGGAGCCGTTGATTCTGATGTAGATCTTAGCGTTGTCCTCCTTCTCTCGTTGCTGTCTGTAGAGCGTCCGTCTGTAGCAGATCAGGTAGAGAGGCAGCAGGAATCCCAGCATGCTGAGAGCGAGGAGTCCAATGTTGACCTGCGGGACAACACCAGAATTAGCCATGATGCCAGAGGGCTTAATCTGAGTGTGTGCTTGTGAGTGTGTGTGTGTGTGTGTGTGTGTGTGTGTGTGTGTGCTTGTGAGTGTGTGTGTGTGTGTGTGTGTGTGTGCATTCATACCCAGAATGGGTCTCCCCCCAGGGGTCCCATCATGGCCAAAAACAGGGGCTGCTGCAGGAGAGCAAACACAGCGCTGACCAGAGACTGCATGCCTGTTAGACTGCCAAACTGGGAGGAGGGATACCTGACGAGACGGAGGAGGTAAATTTAGTTTTGCAGTTTGAAGCCTCGTCAACGTACAGTACACAAAGCTGTTGTGTGTGTGTGTGTGTGTGAGTGTAAAGCACAGTGAGACTTACACAGCAGCATAGAGGCCACCGACAGCAGAGTGAATGAAGCCTCTCACCACAGTGTGCAACACAAATGACACAATCTGAGGAAAAATGAGAGTAGAAGCAATCAACATTCATTCATTATAAGGGCCTTAAAGGAATAGTTCAACAATTTGTTGAAATTTGTTTTTTAAAGTAAAGATCAGGCCTAGTAAACTACTTTTTTAGAGGTTTTATCATATAACAAAGTTTGAAAATCTCTGAAGATTCAGATCAGATAGCCACTCAACAAATTATATCTATCTAGTCTATGCTACACTAAGATAATTGTATGTTATCATTTATTTTAAAAAATGATGAAGAATTTAATAGAATAAAACACAAAAATGTACAAATACGTTTTCTACACTACTTGACCGACAGTGAAACAATAAATGGAAGCTTTTTAGATACAGTGATAACCACTCACCTGCAGGGGGAGATTGGGCACTAAGCAGGTGATCCCAAATCCCACTAAAAGGGTGTTTGTGAGGATGAATGCTCGCAAGGCATTGGTCACCTTCTGCAGCTTTTTGTCTCTGGGCTTTTTCTGGATCTCCCTAGTGATCAAAATCAGACAGAAGAAAGAGCAATAAGATAATCAGTCAATGATATCACAACTCAAAGGTTCATTTCTTGGTTTTCTTCGTCACACTGGCAAATAAACACTCCAGTCATGTCTGGGCTTATAAATAGAAAGGGGTTATGGCGGTCGAAGGAACAACTCAAAGTTGACTCACTTGCTGCAGGGCTCCTTTTCTTCATCACCATCATCACAGTCCTTCAGCTTCCAGTCCATGATCTGACCAATCACGGGAGTCGTCATCAGGCAAAGCAGCTGCAGCATGCCGAAGATGGAGGAGTACAGACTCACTGAGAGAGAGATCAGAAGGAGGATGTAAAAAAAAGTGCAATGAATATAAGAAAATGAGGAAAAACAAGAAAGGAAGAAAGGTCAGCAGGAAGGATAAAATGACGATAAGATGGAGGGTTCAGGACCTTTTTCTACCTGGTGAATGATTAGGATGGTTTAGTTAATTATTAGTCCTGAGCAGTAGAGCCACATTGAGTGAAACAACAGTGGATACGGGGGAAACGGCTGTTCAAAAGTCAATTTGATGCCATTATGAGGGGACTTATGGCCGGGGGAGAAGAACGGTGCGTCATGTGAAAGTGCTCATATGAGCAGGAGCTGAGGGGCAAAGTTAGTTAATGAGTACAACTAAATGATACCTGAAGCTGAAGGACTGGGTTATTGGAAAACAGTCAAGGTCAAATCATGAAAAACAACACTACATATAACAAAAGACAGCTAGTAGTGGTGGTAATGGATGGTGTGCAGTATTGTGATGGCAAATCTATACAAGGCTACAGGTTAAATTCTAATCTAATACTAAAACTACACGACTTTAGTCTTACCAACTTCCATTTTCTCCACTGAAAAGTCAATTGAAAGCAAGTAAGTCCAGCTGTTTAAGTCAGTAATCACACCAACCAATCTTAAATTGACATATACTAAAAAATACAAAGTAATATATTAAAAATGCTATTTAATATATGGAAGGAGACACATATAACTGACAATACATGACAATATGATGTCATTTTTGCTTCAAGAATATATGACAAAATATTAGGTAATGAATGTAACACATTTGTAACAAAAATGTTGTCATGACACTGTCAAACACTGCCACGGCTTTCATGTTCATCAACACGTAGATACAGAAACACTCTCAAACCAAAAAGCAGAGGGACAGACCTGTGTTGAGATCTCCGTCGGTGAGTGACTCCAGGACGCTGTTCATGGCCCCCATGTAGAACAAGAGGCGCAGCTGAGTGATGGACATGGTCACCAGACTGAGCATGAACATCGGGGTGGTGATAGTTTTCATGAATGACTGGGCTGCAAAGAAGAAACAGAGTTTAATGACGTGCACTGAAAACAGGGGGATTGAACTTTAACTGACGTCCTGACTTCTCATTCTTACTCTCTTTCTGTGGCTTGCAGTCCATCTCCAGGTCCATGGTGGAGAGGCAGAGCTTGTGTCCGTCCTTGGTGGCCAGCTCCTTCTGCTTCAGGCTGTTGCCCACACTGAGACGGCGGCCCACTGTGGTCACCTGGCTGTAGAACTGCTTTCCGGTGATTTTATGGTCAAAGCCCAGCCAGCTGAACTTAATCTTCACACTAAGGAAACAGAGGAAAGTTAAGTGATAATGTTAGGGAGGAATAGAAAAGTGTAAAAAAAAAAAAAAAAAGGAAACATGGTAATGTTGCATTTGCCACTAACACTAAAAAAGGTTGAATCAGGCTTCTTGGTAATCCTGGAAGTCATGCACAAATCAGTCTAGTGGAAAAGTTTTTGCTGAACAAGTAAGTCAAAACTGTGATTTTTAATTAACCCCAAGGATGACAAGAAAGCAGATAGACTTTAACCTGGCAGCATTACACCGCACATTTTTGTAGATATTACATAAAATTTCAGGGGTGATGATAACTACTCAAGAGACCGCTATTGCTTTATGAATCCAACTGATTTTGTTCCTGAGGCACTTAAAGGTGCCAAAATCAGTGACTAAATGTGAAGAGGACTTCTACTGTCAGTGGTATCCATGTGCCACTGTGTGTATCTGTGGTACTAACGTGTAGTCCATGTCATCTGGTCCTGGGAACGGTTCCATTGGCCAGTTCAAGTGGCAGTTCAAGAAGACCAGTCCAGCACAGGCGGCCCACACCACCAGAATGGTGATGAAAGGTATGCCAAGGTCATAGATCACCTGTGAAAATGAAAAACATAGTACAAAAATCAGAAAGGACACAAGAAACACCTGAAATCAGAACCGATCAAGAGTGTATACACCTGCCAAGCCTGAAAAATCCTCTAAATGGGTTTTTCAAAGGTGCAATATATAGTTTAAGTTATAAACAATTGAAAATTAAGTAAAATTGTGAGTGTGAATGTGTCATATTTATGTGTTGTGTTGTAGAAATATCTACTAAGTCAGCATGCTAACCAGCTAGCCCTCTTGTGCCAGTGGTTTTAACACCAACTCTCCCAGTCTGGACCGCTAGATGCACAGTTAACCGAGCTAACTAGCTAACAGAGGCAACAGATAGCAGTTACTCTGGCAGTATCTGCTGCTCTATATAGGTGGCCAAATCTTACATATTGCACCTTTAGTAGTAGAACATTTTCAAGTTGTTCAGCTTCTGAGTTGAGTTTTGCATCACAGGCAGCCATAGTGGTTATAAAAATACCAACATTGTTCACACAAGGGTGAGCTGAGTTAAGTGACATGTGTTGTATTTATTCATCCTTTACACCATTACCCATGGTGGTACAAAATCTCTTATTCCCGGGAGTCCTGGTCAAAGCATCAGACTTTTGCAGGATTGTAAGTAAACACTGTGTTGAGATACACATACGGTATAGTGTCAGTGCAGGTGTATGGATGTGTGCAGGGTGTTTCTTACCTTGACACCAGGGAAAGTGACAGCGGATGAGGCATAGGAGCCAATCATCAGGGCGATGAAGGTGGAACGGAGGTCCCCAAACATGTTCGGGAGCTAAAGATAAAGAGAGGAAAAGAGATACAGCTTTCAGATTATGAAAGCATCACATCCCATCTTTATTCTTCTCTATAATAAAGTTGTTTCTGTGAAAACTTGCAAGAGAAGTGACCTATACCGCACTGTGTATGTAAGTATAAAGGTTAAACCATCTACAGCCAAGATAATGGTGATCTCAGCTGCAGTGTAGCTGCTCTAAGCTCGAGGCTGGGGACAGATTGAGGACACTGTGAGGATGGTGCCTACTGACACCGGGGTCAGAGTGGACAGTGGGAACCAATTAGCAAGCAGACATGGCTGTACAGAAAGAACATCAGAGAAAACAAAACACAACAAAGTGACAGGGAACGCCAGCAAAAGCAGTATGAAACAGCGTCACATAACACACGCAGCTGTCCGATCACACGACACGAACGCAATTCTATACAGCTGAAACAATCCGAGGGGGCAGCTGAGGTGAGGCGACATTTTCTCTTTCTTTACTCCCGTTTAAGGAATGAGAGCAGACACAACAGGAGACGGTGGGTGGCAAAACATCCAGATACAAAGGCGTTCACAAGCTGTTCTGCTTTCAAGAGACTGCACAACAACAAGCACATTCAATTACATAAGAGTGAGGAAGCAGGGGAAGAGGTGCGTGTGTGTGTGTGTGTGTGTGTGTGTGTGTGTGTGTGTGTGTGTGTTATCACCCAAGTTACAATATCTCCCAGCAATATCACCGGGAGGTCTTGTAAAACTGTTCCCTTAGATTTTTTGACACAGATACATTAGCGGCTGCTGGGTGAACCTGAAGGGAAAAGGTGACCTGACAGCTGACACTGGCAGGAAGCCTGTGGAGTATTACCCAACAGCCCTCAGCTGAGAATAATTGCCTGTAACTCTAAGGTGGAGTCATGACCAAGGAGTCAAGGAGCTGTACAGAGTGTAATGATTAACCCAACACTGAGGCCTTCACGTATAGTATATCAGGTTGTGAGGGAGATGGAGTGAAAAGCGGTAAAAGGGGAAAACATGGTTTTATGCACAGCTTCTGGGGGCCTCCATGAACTGGAGTCTATAGAAAGAGCGCAAACAAAGCCCTAAATTATGGTTTTACTACATCACTGACATTCAGGCCAGTGGCAGCAACTAATGAGAGATTCAGTTAGATGCAACAAATACCACAGAGATGAGATGAGGGACGTTACGTAAACAGCCTGTGGTGGTATAGAAATGGGGCATTTTATTGGGAGATTTAGTGGAGTAGAGCCCCTCACTAGTGAACAGCATCACCATGGCACTGCCCAGGACTCCTGTGTGAGTCGCAGTAGGCTGAACGGATGGCGATGGAAGGGCACAGGAGGATGAAGAACAGCGGGGAAAGAATGCAAAGGAATGGTGGGAGGTTGAACCTGTGAGCCCTGCTAATCATAAAGAGCATCGGTTGTTTTTCTGTGGTTCGGCTTATACTTAAAGGGGGACTTAAAGATCTCAAGAATGCCTGCGAGAGGTCTGGCTGCGAAGAATTCTCATTCTGGTTTCGGGGGAAATGGCTCTGGCTTGCATGCCTTTAAACCAATCACAATTGTCTTGGGTGGCACTGAACCCAGAATGCCCGGTGATGTTGGCAACAAGAAAGATGCATTCAAAGAATAAAAAAACGAACAAACTAACTCTGGTTGTTCTACATCGATTTTAATACTTCGCTACTACATGTCCACTGTGAGTGTTACAAATTAAATGAGTTTGAAGAGTCTCTTAAAGGGGCAATATGTAAGAATTGGCCACCTGTCAAATTCATACCCAAAACAAATAGGGGGCAGCATAATCACCAGATTAGCCACTAACTGCTGCTAACTCTAGTTGCCATTAGCAAATTAGCACAGTAAGCCATTCAGTTATTTGTTCAAATTTTTGGACTGGTATGGGCCGGGGCTAGCTGGTTAGCATGCTTACTTTAACAGATACTTCTGCAACACAATACATAGACATCATAATGTCAAAACTGCTATTTCTTCACATTCTGTTAACAATTTTCGTAGATTTTTGAATGTTTCTCCACAAAAATAATAACATTTAATTCAAGATGGCAGCGCCCTGTCCGGCTGCGGCTACACTGGCTCATGATAGTTTAGAATATTTATATTCAAATCTGCCACCTAAGATGCCAAAACCCAGCAAAAATATCTACAAATTAATATATGATCGCCATCTCTTGCTGGAATTACGATCATCCAGTGACTTCGGCTTCATAGACACGACTACTCGGGAGTGTTTACATAGCCTCGGAGTGCTATGCCGACAAGACCCAGTTGCTATGGACGCTCCCAGCATCACAAGGCGACAGATAAACGAAGCGGAGACGGTGTGACTGAAGGCAGAAGCGCAGCTGTCGAGGAGGACTAACAGCTAAGCTAAAAGCTAACCCCTATAAAACACCACTTCCATCATCTTCCTCTCAAACGTTCGTTCCCTGGAAAACAAAATAGATCACCTACAGTTGGAATTAACAAGTAAACGACAGATGAGGAACTGTTGCGCGATAGTTCTGACAGAGACATGGCTAAACTCATCAATCCCGGACAATGCTGTCATCTTCGAGGGACTGGCTACTTTTCGTGCTAGCAAATCCATCACCACCCGGGCCAACCAAAAACCCTGGATGACTGATGAAGTACGGAAAATGCTAAAGGCACGGAACTCAGCATTCAAGACTGGCGACGAGAAGGCACTGAGAACAGCAAGAGCCAACTTGAACCGTGCCATCAGACTAGCAAAGCGTGCTCACAGTCGAAAAATCCAAGACTTTTTCCATGATCCCGCTAACACCAGGGATATGTGGCAAGGCATATGGACTATCACCAACTACAGGATTACCCCTCCTGCGTGTGACGATGACGTGGACTTCCTAAATGAACTAAACAACTTCTTTGGGAGGTTTGAGGCACTGAACAACACTCCTGCTGTGAAAACTGTTCCCCACCAGGATGAAAAGCCTTGACATAGCTGAGGTGTGAAGGTCTCTGAGGAGAAACATACCTGAGCGGGTGCTCAGGGAATGTGCAGATCAGCTGGCTTGTGTCCTAACAGACATGTTTAACACCTCACTGGATCAAGCCAAAGTCCCATTATGTTTCAAAACTGCCTCCATCATCCCAGTGCCAAAGAAACCTCAAATCACATCACTCAATGACTACCGGCCCATCGCACTCACTCCTATTATGATGAAGTGCTTTGAAAGACTAGTAAAGGAGCACATCACCTCCAGACTCCCTGCCACGTTTGAGCCCTTCCAGTTTGCCTAACAGCCAAACCGCTCCACTGAAGATGCCATCTCCACCGCTCTTCTGCGGCACTGGTCAAGAAGGCACAGCAGCGTCTGCACTCCCTGGGAAGGTTGAGGAGAGCCCTCCTGCCCCCACCCATCCTCACTACATTCTACAGGAGCACCATAGAGAGCATCCTGACCAGCTGCATCTCCATGTAGTGTGGAAGCTGCGAAGCCTCTGACTGGAGGAATGTAAGGAGTGTGGTGAGGAAAGCGGAGAAGATCATTGGGACTTCTCTCCCCTCCATTCAAGACATTGCTCCCAAGTGCTGCATGTCCTGAGCTGTGAATATTATCAGAGACTCCTCCCACCCTCACCATGGACTGTTTCCATGCTGGCCTCTGGAAAGAGGTTCTGCAGCATTCGGTGCAGGACCACAAGGCTCTGTAACAGCTTTTTCCCCCATGTCATCAGACTGCTCAACTCTAAATGATAATTGTCATTTTTTGTGTCGATACCTTGTTTTCTCAAAATATTTGCACTACCTAACTCAACAATGTCACTTTCAATAATTTGCACTTTCAGTATGTTTCTGTTTTTGATATTTATTTTCTTATTGTGGTATTTTTTTTATATACTTTCATATTTTAATTCTATGCTGAGCCTCTGAAACGAAATTTCATTCTGTGTTCATTTGTTGCTCACTGAATGACAATAAAGTCTGTCTAAGTCTAAGTCTAAGTCTAAGTCATATCGCCCCTTTAACTTCCATCACAAAGTACCTTCATGTTGTTATTCCCTTTTGAGAGAGATTGCTAATTGCTGGTCGCTAATTCAATTCCAACAGCTCAACAGTGGCTATGATGTTCTTGCTAAGGCACAATAATGAATGCAGTGAAAACTGATAATGAACCATTGCTTACTCCCGCTCTTTCCAATCAACCCCCCCTCCTACCCTCCTGCTACCCAAAGATCAGCCTGGTTGTCTGCAGGAACACAGAGTGCAGTGTAATAAGCCGAAAAAAAAAAAACGAACCCAAAACAAACTGCCAGACAAGAGGGGTGGGAGAGGGTGGGCAGGCGCGGAGCCAGCAAGCTATTATAAGAGAGCGGTGACAGCGAGACAAAGACGTATGAAGATAAAAAAATAAAAATACACACTACACAGCAGGTGCAAAGGCTCTGAAGCAGGAGGATTACACAGCACACACTTACTGTGAGAGAGGTGAAGGTCATGCACATGCCCCCGAAGCCATTGAAAGTCAGGGCAATGAAGATAAGGACGGAGAGTTCTGCAAACAATACAGATGTTAGCAACAGCCAAACTACTGTACGTTGTTTCAAATACAGTAAAAAAAAAAAAAAAGGGTACTCTTCATTTGGACTCACCATTTGGTCGGTAGGCTCCATATGCAATCATTAGACAGGACAATCCAAAACACGTGCTGAAAATAGACAATGAGGTCAAACACTTTTTAAACTATTCAAGTTGCAACCCATCTTGGCCATTTTATTTGCTTCTTAAATGGTTTCACATATTCCCATCTAATAAGTCTGGATAATCCCTTCTCTCCGGACAGCTTTCTATTCTATTCTATTCTATTCTATTCCATTCTATTCTTTCCTTACCTGCCCAGCAGTCGCAGCTTGCGAGGCCCGTATTTATCCATGACGATCCCCAGCGGCAGTGTGATGGCTGAGAGCAGGAAGGAGCCCACTGTGAACGCCAGGTTCAGCATCTCGTCCTGTTCTTTGCAAATCAGCCAGCCGTTCATCCTCAGGGGCCCATCCATAGGGACCAGGGGCCTCATCTCCACTCCGTCTCCCAGACCAACCACGACACCCTCGCTTTCATAGTAATCAGCAAACTCATTGGTTGGTGGCGGCGTCACAGCAGATTGGGACAGATTGTAGCTGGAACTGTTCCCTGAACGACAATAAATGTTGAGATGTGTGAATAGTCATATGCCTGTGTAAGGTTGAGGGAGTTTAGTCTATAGAGAGCTGTGGTTTCTTGTCATACAGATGAAATTTGAAGGCGGCAGTTCTGCTTATTCACACCATCCTGATACATCGACACATTGTGGCCACACGTGCACTGAGCACGTGCAGAGTTAGGTGTGTGAGAACTCGAAGCCTCATATCAGGAGCAGGGGCAGGGGAGTTAAGACTTGACAGAAATATCAAAAATCATTTATCAGTGCGTCGGAATGCCAGGGTTAAACACGATAAGCTGACGCTGGCAATAAACTTCACACTATCACAAGAACTGGCGAGGAGATAATGTGAGAAAAGAACAGTGCAGAGTCCAACGTGAGAGACTTGTTGGTCATGCATGAGCTGATGTTTTCTGGATCACACTCACTCGCACCACGGGAGGCGGGTATACAGTCTGTGTGGCATCCCTGTGTGAAACATAGTGACGCGCTTCACAACAAAGTGCCAAAGTTTTCTTCATACGCTGAGCAGCAGAACAAAAGGGAGCAGCTGGTTGAAGATTTGATCGGGCAGGATGCTGCAAGATGTTCACACTGACTCATCCTCCGCTAAAAATAAATCCTCTAAAGGTGCAATATGTAAGATTTGTGACTGAAAACACTGCAAACTTAACAGAGATTATGAATAGAAGACGAGGGGAAAATACAGTTTTGGCTAATGGCAGCTACAGCTGGCGAACTAGGTGGCCAACTGTCACACATTGCACCTTTAAGCATATAGCATGTATAAAGATTCTGGCTAATATGTATTATTTGTTGAACTGTTTCAAAAATACATAAATTGTACATTTTGAGTCCAGGCTAAACCACGTGGTTTCCCTCCCACGGTGACTCTTCCCTGCTGACCTACCCATAAAATATCAAGCTTTTACCATCCCTCCAACATCTCTGCTGCACATGCACAAAAGCCAAACCTCCACTGCATCATCATCATCTTTTTCTAGCCACCATTTTGTTTTTACTGTCCGATTTCTGCAGCTCATCACTTTACTATCTTCGTCTCTCCCTCCCTAAGTGTCCTCTATCAGTGGACTTTACACTTCCATATTACCAGTAATAAAACCGCCGATCTCTCTGTCTCTCTATCACATGTCACATGCCTGAAAAGAGCTGAGCTGGTGCTGCCTGCCGTCCTCTCCCTCTTATGTCATCAGAACAAGATAAGACGTCTTGTGGTGGCAGCGCTCCAGGAAGTCACCTAGAGCTGCGGATGCTCAATTGTTACTTGAGTGGTGAGTCAGCATCGGAGCTGGAACATTTTTTAATGTGTCCCATAAAATGCTGGTAAACCAGGCTAGAATAAGATTGCGATTAAATGGTTTATGGTTGAATTATGTTTCTAGTGATGCTAAAGATCAGACAGACAAGATTAAGAAGACGGTGCCAGACACAAGGAGCTGGAAAAAACACCCTCCTGCAAATCAATTGTGCAAACTCCTTAGGTGATACTGCGGCTGCTATTGAGAGAGACACACTAACTGAGCGAACCAACAGCAGGATTAGCAAGACTCGCCACAGTCAGGATGCCTAAATGTCCAAAGGATAAGTCTGGCCTGGTTCCTCTCTCACACTGCTCTCTATTGCCCACTCTCTTACCTGACTGAGGTCATTGTGTGCATCAATTCCACCTTTGTACTTAAACACACAAAGCACCTTCCTGACTTTAGGTCGAAATGGAGGACGAGGAGAGAAAGAGAAGAGGCTTTAAAGATGAGCAGAGGTGGAAAGTGACAGAGTAAAAATACTTTTTCAGGTATCTGTATTGTACTTTACTTAAGTATTTAATTTTCTGACAACTTTTACTTTTCCTCCCCACATCAAAACAGGCTCATTACTTTAGTTTAAATGCATTTGAGGGGAATTACTGATCGATTTATCGATTTATTTCAAAGCACGGCAGACGTAGCAAGAGGGAAAGAGACAGAGAGGGAGACTCGAATGGGGAGAGACACTTTACACTTTACCAACCCAAAATGTCAGTATTTGACGTCCTGGGAATGAGAATCTACAATCAACTATCTTTGTGGTGCGTTTACAGGCAGCTCAGACAAATCCTAATTCTAAGTTTAATTGTCTTTGAATGATATTAATATGACATGAGGTTCAGTTAGCTTTGCACAGAAATGTTCTTCCGAGAGACACTTTTCACTTTTATGCTGCGACTACATTTCAGAGCCTGTACTTTCTTACTTTTACTCCAGTAAAGAACTTGAGTCAGTACTTCTACTTTTACCAGAGTCCTTTTTTACACAAGTATCTGTACTTCTACTTGAGTAAAGAATGTGTGAACTTTTGCCACCTCTGGAGCTGAGGGACAAAAGGAGGATGGGTAAAAGGGCAGCTGATCCAGACACTGGTGTAACAGTCACTCAGTTGGCTGCCATGCCTTCAATTTAGTTTGGAGTCACTGGAAACTTTTTGTCTTTAACTTTGGAAAACTTTGCCAACTGTTCCCTCTTTAAGTGATCAGGTTTAATCTCTGGAGTACCTAAAAAAACAGCTCACAGAAAAGTGATTCTTCTTAGAGAATAGAAGAGGCAAAAAGGCACCGACTGACCCCTCGTCACCAGTCCTCAAACTTAAAAAAGCTTAAAACATACAAGTTCTGAGCCATAACCTCATGAAGGCAGATGCTCAACACTGTAGGAAGTGAAACAAAACAGTCGTTACTCACCCTCCTCCCCGTTGCAAAGGTAAGAGTAGAACCCTTCTGACTTGAGCATGATGAGGAGCGACCCCCATCCCAGCAGCACGGCGGAGAACAGCAGATTCTCAATGATGGAAGTCACTGCCATCCACCAGCGCCTGGCGAACGCTGAGGCCAGGGTCGGAGGCATGGTTGAAAGAAATGCAAGGCAGGACCAGAGGAGAGAAATGTAGAGAGTGGAGAGAGGGAGAGACCACCAGAGAGGGAAGAAGAGAGCGGGCTGGACAGAGCCTCCCTGACTGACGCTCAGGATGAAGGATCACCGATCACTTATCTGTGAAGAGAAAGGCACAAGAGGAAGGGGGAGGTTTTATAGTTAGCCTATCAGCAAAGTCACTGACGGACAGGAAGGTTCAGTTTTTTTATAAGATCACAAGATAGAACCACTTAACTTTGAACCTAACTGGCTGCACTTGGTGAAATAAAGTGTAAATGAAGCTGATATCTGAATTACACACATGCTCTGTAACTTTTTCATTTATTTAGGTTTTCCTTCTAATAAGACACAGGTACAGTAATAGCAGCTGCTCCGAATAGCTAAACTAACTAATACTAACGACTGATGGCGAATTATTAACCGTCCTGCTGGTGCAAAGATCATCACATCACTCAGCTGCAGGGACAAAGCTCTTACATCACATTATAGGCACTAATAACTGAGGAAACATCACAGAGATTCTGCTGTTCGGTGGGGAGGGCAAACTGGTCCGAACTGGATAAAAAAATGGGGCTCCCTCACTGCTCAGCTCAGTGGCCCCTGTCTCCGTCGCCCTCCCCGAAGCCCCTAAATGTCCTCTCAGACCCATCCAACCGCAACTTTGCTCTGCAATTACTGTGGCGCATCCAAAACATAAAGGAGCTGCCAGACAAACAATAAACAAATCAGCTCACACAGCCAGCCTCTCTCACACACACACAACACACACACACACACAGTACTGTACATGCACCCACACACAATCTGCTCCACCAGGAGGAGGAAAGTAGTTGAACATCTCATGGGGGGAAAAAAACAACAACATATAATTAGAAATAGCCTGTTTCTGTTTATCTGCGCTCTCATTTAATTAAAAAGAAAATAAAAACAAATACCATCCCACATTTCCTTCATTCTCCTACAATACAAAGTCAATCTAAGGTATAAGAGCTCCAGACAAGTATCAGCCCTCCTTACCTCTCCAGGCTCCAAGCAGCACATCCAGCTCCAAACTTCCTGTTGTACTCTGGAACAGTGAAGTGACCAGTTATCTGTAAAACACCACGTTTATATACTCAGGCGGGCCTCACATGGCGCCCCCTGTTGACCAGTGTCTGCCTGATGTCTGCACATTGTATGCAGACCTGTCATGCTGTCATATTTGTCTAATGATAGGGGCTTGTAGATTGAGAGTCAGTTTATTTAACCGACAGAGAACACATTTCTAAACATTTCCCTCTAATAGCTGCAAATTAAATAAAAAAGCGTGCGTTACTGAGAATAACAGCACTAGTTTGGTGTTATCAAAGCGGAAAGCCTCTAACTGAGTGAGTGGAAGGGATTAATACAGCCAAACAGAGTGTAGTGGAGGACATGATGGACTTGTTCAGATAAGGGATGTGTTTTTGTCCGGATCAATAACGGGGATTGATGGAGAGATGACTCCCCTGTTGTTGTTGTCCCAGTTGTTGCGTAAACTGTTTACTGATGTTGCGTTCAGTGTCCACCGGCGATGAGGTTGGAAGTAGACAGCGGTGCAGACATTATATAGCAGCTATTGTTTATTTGCCCGATCAATACTGCTTCGTCTGTCTTCATGGATAAAGCCGGAATGATGCAACAGGAACTCACATCCAAACATATTTCAATCTTTCGTTTTAACCATTTTGATCTTCTTTAATATTTAAATGAAATATATATATTAAAATGATGGTTATATCTACAGCACACTGACAGTCAAAGTCTGTGTTCCGTGCGGAGCTCTGTGCTGAAACCGCCGATCTATATGCAAATCGATCACTGAGTGGTCAACAGTGAGACATCTACATAAACACTGATATGGTAAGTTGTGCTGTTGTTGTGATCAATAGCTCAGATTAAAGGTACAACCCGCAAAGAAAACCCCGCCTAGTTTGAAATTCAAATGCAGCCTGTGAAAGAATTCATCCTGATGGGACATTTGATCTATCGATCCTAGATTAACCAATCAGACTGTTTGAGTATCAGCCGTTAACTGATCAATTGATCCCGCGCTGCCGTTTACACACTCATTACGACACATCAGATGCAATTAATCACTGGTGTGGTGTTTAATTTCCTGCAGCTTATCAAACACGTCTAATGATCTGATCAGCTGCGTTACATCAAGCGCCCAGTCCACCACAGTGTGAAGTCTGAGAGGTTACTAGACTTCACATGTAGTCTGGGGAGCTGAGTGTGAGTAGGTAAGGCTAGAGTTGAGGTGGCCTGCTTCCTTGGCAACTTTCTGTTTTCAAGCAGAGTCAGCGCCCCCTTGTGGCATGAAAGGAACACGACACACTGCCACAAACATCCCAACACATTTGAATACATGTCTTTATTGCACATTCATAACTGGAATCAAATATTTGGTGAAGCAGTTCTTTGCAAAACAACATCAAACACAGTGCAACACGCCAGAAAACGGCGACATAGAAACAATCCACCAATATAAAATGCTTCTTTGAGTATGAAACTGAACTTTACACGATTGCACAGTCGTTAAGTTTGTTCTGACTCGCTTGATCATTGCTCGATATTTACATACAGAACCTCCAGAACCTATTACAACAGTGATTTTGCCCCTGGATTTTGTTTTTTAAGTGCATTAATGAGCAGTGTCGTGGTCACACACACACATTCAGCTCAGTCCCTTCTTCATAAGTGCAGTCCACCCGCAGCCACGAGACAGAGCGCCAGTGACAGCAGCAGCGTCTTCATGGAGGCTTCAGTTCCTGCTGCTGCAGCTGGAGAAAGGAAGTGAGAGACAGCAGGGCGTGAGAAGAAAATGGTGAGACAATTAACATGTAGAGTTTAATGCAATATCCGTCAGTCCTTAGTGCACAACCTGAGTCAAAACCCAACTTGTGTGTGTGTGTTTTGGTTCACTCATTCAGTGGTGCGCTGTACTTAAGTACTTCACTTGTGTATTTCCATTTTCTGCTAATACTTCAGGTACTGGTTATTTTACAGACTATGTGCTGCATCAGAGCCCAAGCAGCTCATTTTTAAAGTAATTTATTTTATTGTAAAAAAACCCAACACTAATTCTGTAAACAGAAAATGGTGATAAAAATATAATAATTTTAATATAAATACGACTAAAAATAATCGTAAAAATGTTGAATATCAGATCTGATAATCGGTGGTCCCATACAAACCAGGACATACTGTACAAACATGTAAATGTATGTATGATTTACTTTTACCTGTACTTTTGATAATTAAGTTCATCTATTGCCAGAACATTCTGATACTAAAAAACATTCAATATCTGATACTTTAAGGGGATTATTTGTAGCTATTTACGTGTATCATTCACTTTATTATTGGCCATATGAGAGCAGATTGTAATGTGACGTGAAAAATTAGACCTTCTGCGTCTCTCAGTTGTCTATACAAGCCTTTGGATGATTTGTTGAAGTTGTTTAATGCGGCTGGACTGTGGATTTCTTTGCGAAGGACTCGGGTCGGAACAGTCCAAAAGATGTGACTTTATGCACGTTCTCAAGTGCCTCGTCTCGGTGCCTCTCTCTGCTCCACTAACAGAGAGCAACAGTAGCTGACGTAAGTTTTGAAATGGAGTCTGCTAACGTAAACTGGTGGCTTCCAGCACTTTAAGACTTTTACTCAAGTAATATTCGTACATGATGCATTAATGTGTTCATAACTTCACTCTGATCTTCACCTATACAGGCCTCAAAGGTCACAACTTAAAATTCTTCCACAAATTTGTATTCTTTAATGTCTAATCTGGGCAGGATTTATCTGCTGCACTATTTTTTTCTATCAAGTGTCACAGCTCTGGAGGAATGCCAGACCAAGTGATATATTTATTTCCCTCTAGCCAATACAAACTAAGCAAAGACAGCTAGCATTCAGCAGAACATTCCACATCTGTTACATAACAGCACAGACAATACCTCCTGTCCTGCTTCTGACCTGTGTCGAACTACACAAGATAAAAATGAATAGTACGCTACGAACGTGACCAAACTAAAGAACCAGTGCATGTTTTATATTATTTAAAAACTCATGTTTTTCATCACAGCTCAGAATTTTACAGACCAGGTGTATTAGTCATTGAGATGCACTGTATTTTGTCGTTAGTTCCAGGTTTCATCACTGGCTTCTTTTCATCGCCATGTGACATGAAAATCTAATAGCACACTATTGAAACATGATCGCGTTGTACACTAATAATATATAACAATCTAAACTGTGTGGCTAATAAATAATATAAAATGTTCGAGCTACACTACAGTTGCACAGTTTTCACACTTAAATGTCAAAATATGTGTTTTAAAATCTACCCTAATATCAGTGATTAAAGCCAGTATATGTAGAATTCTATGGTATTATACATCTCTCAAAGTTATTCACTAGAAGCTACACTGAATTAAATTGGTGTTATGGTTATTTTTACTAATATGTAATGATAAGCTGCAAAAAGTGACGCATATATTTTAAACACAGCACTGAAACAGTACTTTTCACCCCGGGCTGTGCGCTGTGAGGTGTTTCAATACTTTGTGCATTATTTGACCAAGAAAACAGATCTTACCCGGTCGGGAGGTTTCTGCAAATGAAAAAGATAAAAAGAGATGTTCAATAACTCTTCTCCATAAGATGTTTATGCACATGTACATAGTGAAGATGTAAACACACACACGCATACACATACATGCACCCTCTCACACACCTTTAATGGTGAAAGTGGTCTCCATGCCAGCATGGATGTGGTCGGCCACGTGACAGTGGAGCAACCAAGTCCCAGGGATCCCTGCCACCATCTCCACGGTCTGGAATGTCCCGGGGAAGAGGTCAAAGACGTCTGCACGGTGCACACGGTCCGTCTGACACACACACACACACACACACACAAACATACACACAAACGAAGCACAAACAAAGCACATACAGTACAGCAGAGGGGAACAAAGAATAGGAAATAAACATTGAGTAAAGAACTGGGCCAGCTTCACTTTCCGTTTACACCCCACATCCGACATCAGAATGAATCGTGATGGAATTTTTTGTATATGAGTCATTTGCCTGGTGCTGTTTTCATTATGAATAATAATAGTAAGGTTTGGTTGTGGTGCTGAATGTCACCATGTTACCTTGTAGGTAAAAGTCTCAGCATGGAAGTGAACAGTGTGCATGTCCACCTCGTTGCCCATTCCCAGGAGATACCAGTCGACTTTCTGGCCCTGTGTCATCACCAGTCCATGGAGGTTTCCGTACAGCTTACCATTGATCCCTTCAATAGACACAATAACACAGTGACATTACCACACACACACAGAATCACAGACATGCAGACAGGTGTAGCAGCAAACAACAAAAGAAAAGTATCATGAAATGTTATGCTTTTCCTGTTGGTGTGATCCAATTTTTCTCACAGGGATCTATAAATCTGGAGGGGGCCCAGAGTTGTAACAGGGGTGCGCGGCAGAGCCAAATGACGGAGGCATGGTTCTACATCGCTAGCAAACCATGGACGAGTTTGTGACAGGACTTCCAGGTAAACTTAAGCAAACACTTAATCTACACCAAACTACCAAAACAAAGATAAGAAAATATCAAGAGGCATATCGTGAATTTCTTGCAGAGAAAATGTTCAGGTTTTTGTTTGTTATCAGGGAGTGAGGGAGCAATTCTTGTGCAGAGAGGCAATTCTGAGAAAATCTATTGAAAGCACTGAATGAAACTTTAGAGAGGATGCACTGTGCACTTTTAGTACTTCCACTATAAAGGTGATTTGTTTCTACTTCCGGTTTTTTCAGTAAGATGTCAAACTGAAGTTGCACTTCTGTGTTAATTACAGACAACAATGTCCAAGCAAAAGGCTTGTAGATGTGTGTGTGGGTGGACCCTGCAGTTTGGGAACCAGTGCTTTCATAGATAAGACAGTCTTCCCCTCTGTGCCTCTCGTCTTGTCTCTTACCGTGCATCATGTTACTCTCCTCAAATTCGTCACTCCATTGAAAAGTATCAGGGTTGACGCCGAGGTATTTTCTGATGTTGTCGTCAATGTACCAAGACTGGTTTTCATCATGGACCATAAAGAGCAGAGCGAACTCCTTCTCCACGTCGCCCCTCTGTCTGTCGGGCCCCTTCAGAGTCCCGGGCCTGCAGATCACCAGCGGCCCCAAGAGACCGCTGTACAGATCCTGAACGTTAACAAATGTCACAAACATCCAAGTTAACACATTTTATTACAGCAACACTGTGAAGCATGTGATCCATGTGACTGTGGGAGAATGTACCTTAATGAAATCGACAGTGGAGTAGTAGGCGTAAGAGATGCAGTTAGGATCTGAGTCCCCTGGACCGGAGCGTTTAGGAACATCCCACGTCAGCTCGATTATGAGGCCTGAAGGCGAGTGAACAAAAAACAAACAGATATCAATCCCACTGCTTCTGAGAAGATGCCTGTTGTTTTGAAAACACCGGCAGCAGCTTGTGTTTTCTTTATCTTTTCAGATATAATTCTCACCAGGTTTGACATGAACATGTGCGCCGCTGGCCTTCACTCCATGTGCGCTGATGGAGTACGGCCGGCTGGCTTTGTTCTTGAACGTGATCACGATCTGCTCTCCGACCTCCGCTTTGATTATTGGACCTGCAGGGGACAAGAAAACCCCAAGTCTTCTCCAGTCTTTTCTTGGTAAAAAAAACCAAACAGCAACAGAAAGAGCAGCTGAACTTACCGATAATTCCCAAGTGCTGCTGGTCAGGCTGCCGCTTCTTCTGAACTTTGAAGGAATCATCAGTGTATTCTCTGTACACCACCTTCTTATAGCGCGAGCCGATTCTGTTTTTCCCTTTCTCCACAAATATACTGCCTGGACTGAGAGACATGTGCCAATTTGCTTCCATTAACAAACAGTAATAAGTAACGCCACTAATCACAGGCTCCGGTTACAACCCTGAAATACATCACCGTGCAATTATATTCACACACCTGTCTTCTAATGTGGCGTGGTGCTTCTCCAGCTCCCAGTCTCTCTCAGGTGAGTAGTCCCACTCGATTTCTTCCGCACTGATAAAATACTGCACAATCTTTGTCGGCTGTGTGTGCGTGTGCTTCACTTTGCTCTGCGGGCAGAGGTTCACTCTGTAGCGCTGCCTCATGCCGGCTGAGTAGTGGTCTGTTACTCTGCAGCTCACCTCATACAAACCTGTGAAGAGAGTGAAAAGAGGTTGAGGATTTTGACACATGAATGGATGTATTTGTGGCTTCTCTTGCTCAAACACATAGCAGTTAAGAAAAAAACCAAAACATTTGTGTTACTGCTCTCTGAGCACTCTTCTGTGGTTTTTATCTCGGAGGGTTGTCCGATGACAGCTAGTTCTTGTTTCCTTTTGACTTCAAATTCACTTTTGCTTTGGACAAAAACATCTGCCAGAAGAATGTAATGTAATGTATGGCACAGATGTTTTACCTGCAAATGCACATGTCACAGATTTCCTGCTGAGGCCAGGAAATGAGAAAGTTTTATTTTTTGCAGTGGTTTGCAGTGTGTTGCACATCGCTGCATATTTGATTTGCTTGAAAAACCTCAACTGCATATTATCCCACCATTGTTTGAGCTTTACTGTGCAGAAGGATGTCTGTGCAGAGTTTGAAATGAAAAATATTTGCATATTCTTAGCTAAAATTGCTAACTAATTTATTGATCCTTTTTGTTGGAAAAACATATCAAAAACATCTTTATTATTTGCCAACTCCAACATGACCATGCTGTGACAATAAAAGCATTTTATGAGTTCAAAGAAGAGTGCTTTGTAGTTTTCTTGTGATTTTTGAAGTCTACATGTATCAAAAAGCACCTCTAACAAACTGAATTTAGGTCCAGGAAATGCTCCTACCCTTTAATTTTCTCATTTTTTGGACATACTTTTCTTTTCTGTAAAAAATAACCATGCAGTATCTTAATGATGACACATGTACAATGTGTGTAGGTTTTGACAGCACAAGTTCAAATGTAAAATGGAAATTCTATTAACTGAAGTAGCTGATGTCAGATGTGCTACATTTCTTTATGATTTCTCCATTATAGACTAAGTGGCTCATTTTCCACTTAAGAAACTGCACATCTAAGTTTAACTAATACTGCTACTAACCAAGGAAACACAACAGAATAACCTTATCTCGTAATCTAGATTTGCAAAATAACAACTTCACCATAATTTATTGTGGGATTGTCTTTTAACTGGGTGAGGGTGAGTGAGATTAGATCTCAGGATACTGTAAATAAGACAAAGATAGTTCTGACATTTCCTGTTTGCATTTAGTTATGGATGTTTTCCTGTGAGAGTAGTCGACATGTCACAGGAAAACACTCAGACAAGGTTGTGTGAGCATGTTGCAAATAATCTGCAAACAAAACCTGAAATACAGATGAGCCCTGACAATGTGTATGAGAGAAAGGGATGTGGCTTGGGAGTGGAAGCACTGTGTGTGTGTGTGTGTGTGTGTGTGTGTGTGTGTGTGTGTGGAAAGTGACTAACCAGGAGTGTTTGGCTGCATGGCGGCAGAAGTCGTGGTGTGAGGGAACAGGTTCATGGTGTCTCGTGTTGTGCTCTGCTTCTTGAAGGTGTTCCCCTCGAAATAAACACCGTGGATGTCCACCTCTGTACCTAGCCCAAAGGTGTACCACGTTACTTTGTCCCCGGCACACATTTCCAGCCCGGGAAGGTTCCCATACATACGTCCATTTACAGCTGAAATCAAAGGGAGGGTTTCAACAGAAATCAGTATCATTCAAATTATATCAAAATGAAATACATTGAGAAAATGCTGCACACATGCCAACACACACTGATTACCATGCATCTTATTGCTCTCCACGAATTCCTCTTCAGAAGGGCTTGTTTCGGTGCTGGCGAACAACTTCTTACTCTCCTCCAAATACCAGCTCAAGTTTTCATCCATGACAGAAAACAGAAGGAAGAACTCCTTATCGACACCTTTCTGTTAAACAAAGCAAACATAGTCACAGTGAGGATGTCTAGAGGCTGCAGATTGCAATTAACAGCATACAAACATACAAACAAAAATGTATTACATTGTCTTGAAATTGTGTGTGTGTGTGTGTGTTTAAAACAATAATTATAATCGTGTTTTCAGTGAAACTAAGAATTGTTGTGTTTTCATTTACTTTGTAAAAGTGGGTCCCCCATGCTGTTTGTACATTATCTCAGAGTGGACAAACCACACAGAGGCTCTACATTTTTCGCAATTCTAGCGGGAACGATAGGTGAGGGTGAGGTAAGGCGTCTTCATTTGGTTGCAATTTCCACCCTCACCTCTGTTTAAAGTGTTAATATTTCTTTGCAAGTCAAGAGTACGACTACAAAGAGACACATATTGAGCAGAAAGAGACAAAAGATAACGACAGAGACATAAAAGTACCACAAAAGCACAACAAGCTACCAGGAAGAGGCTCAGAACCACCACAGACACACAAAACTACCATAAACGGAAACAAAACCACTACAGGGACACATGAAGTAGCACAAAGAGACACAAAATGACCACAGGGAGAAAGAAATCGACTATGAGTAGATATATAACTACCACACAAAACACACAAAAGTACCACAAAGAGACAGAAAAGTTTCCAAAGAGACATAAAATGACTACAGAGACACAAAGAGAGTCAAAAATAAAGTAGCACATACATAAAACTAGATATAGACATAAAGCTACCATAAGGAGACAAAAAGACTGAGAGGGGACACAAGACTACCACAAAGAGACACAAAGGGACACAAAAGTACCACAAAGTCACACAAAAGTACAACAAAGTGATGCAAAACTACCACAAAGACAGAAGACATTTCTTAAATGTGTGAATTTCCTTCATATCTCTGTGAATGGATAACAAGGCAGCACCTGGGTTCCGTTCTTCTCCAGCGCTCCCTTCTTGCACACAAGCAGAGGTCCCACTAATCCAGAGTTGGTGTCCATGGTAGGATCAGTGGCAGAGTAGTACAGGTAGGGGATGCAGGGAGAATCAGATGACGATGGACCTTCTAGCACCTGCCAGACGTAGGTGAAGCTCTTCCCTGGGCCAACGTGAGAGCCTGGCTTGTCGACACCTACAGCACCGTACACAAAGAACTAACACGATCAGATCAGAATGTGTGGCCATTTTTTTTTACCCCCCCCCCCCCCCCACTTCTTATCACTCAAGCTTAGTCCTACTCTAATAATTAAAAGATATCATATCCAGAGAGGTTGCTCTTGGCAGCTTCCTCACCGTCTTCATAGCTGCTTCCCTGGAACTGTTTGTCGTAGTTGAGGCCATGGGGCTGGATGCTGTAGTTTCTATCAGCTCTATTCATGAAAGTCACTCTGAGAGTATCTCCTTCCTCTGCCCTAAGGACCGGCCCTGGATGAATGCAGAAGACCATTGTAACCACACAAAAGGTACTGAAAGAACTTGGAAGAAAGACAAGACACTATTGTAATAGTACAAAAGAGAAAGTATGAGAAATCAGGAGCCAGGCCTTACCCAAGAGTCCTAAGTGTTGGGAATCAGGCGTCTGTGGTTTTGTAGTGGTGAAGGTATTGTCTGTGTACTCTTTGTATATCACTTTCTGGTAGAGACCTCCGATCCTTCCACCATCTTTGCCAAAAAAAATCTCAGGTGCACTATGAGAGGAAAGGGTGGGGAGCGGGGGAGGAAGGAAGTGATCAAGATGATATACATAAGTGAAGGGAGCAGGGAAGGAGTGAATTAGATCAGATAAGAGAAAATAGCTGGCCAGTCAGAGTAGTCTTACTATGTCAGGTCAGAGTACAATAACAAAGACACAATAACAACTGAGTCACTGCATCACTCTCTACACTGTTTACTCTAGACACCACAGAACTGCCTCACCACAGGAATGATGAGCTCACGTTCAACCAGCCTGGTCCAGAGGCCGTACACACAGACAAGCAACTGTGTCCAAGCATTAAAGGGATAGTTCACCCCTTAATGAAATACTGTTTCATATTTGAGAAGTTAGTTAGCTCCTTCTCAGAAACTACTAAACATGTCCATTTGATACATATTAGACTTTTGGACTCTAGCTCCCGGGCTATAAAACACCTAGATTAGTTTGTACATTTGATCTAATGGTTTAATTATGTCATATAACTCCAGACCTAATGAAAGATTAAGACACATTTTCAGTTTGTTGAAGAGCTTCAAATTTAAAGGGACAGTTTATTTCTCCAAAAATAAAAATACATATTTTAACTCTGACCTGTAGTTATCTATTTATCTGTTTTGGTGTGAGGAACCAAGTTTTGAGACATCGGCCGCAGAGATTTCTGAGAGAACTAGATGGCACTCGGCTTGTGGTGCCCAATGTGCCAAAAAAACACACTGAAAAAGTCAACAGCAATGTCTCTTTCCCTAAATCATCACAGCTGTTTATGTGGGAACTATTTTCTTAATGTATGACCTCACTGAAGGAAGTCTGCATCTATTTAACGGACGAGAGGCTAGCTAACTAGGCTAACTAAGGTAACTAACATTAAAGCTCAAGTGATGACCGCACCATTGATATTTACGTCTTGATAGCACGAGTAGATGCACGCTTCCTTCTGTGCATGATACTTGATACGTTGCACGTAAACTTGGCAACTCACACTAAAACAATGGATAAATAGCACTACAGGTAAGAGAAGAAAAATACATTTTTGATTTTGGGGTGAACTGTCTCTTTAAGGTTTAAACGGTCTCTTATTGTAAACTCGAGCTTCTGTAAAACTGTATACGTTTGGCAACAGTTACATGGAGTAAAAATTGTGTCTTCTTTGGCAACATTGGACATGAAACAGGCGAAATTTTCAACATCTTCTTTCAGGCCGATTAACTGCGATGAACAGACCGGATTTGGCAATATGCCCTGCTATTACTACTGATGAGGTTGGACACAGCAGTATGTTGCTCATAATTAAATAAGCTCTCTGCCCACCTGTCGGCCTCAGTCAGGGATACGTTGTTGATCAGATCCTTTCCTGAGGGAGCATAGTCCCACAGGACTTTCTCTGCTGCCAGGTAGTAAATCCTCTCAACGCCGCCCATCGCTGTGGAGCCGGCCCCACTGTCACATGAATTCACTTCATAAAAGGCCTGCATTCCAGCTGGAGTAGAGAGATGGACACAAACCTTTCACACGCCATAACTCACTCAAGTAAAAGCTTGTGGTTAAACTAGACCTTTACAGCCTTTTAGGAAATCTTTATGGCAGAGAATCAATGTGAGAAGTCTAAAAGGTTAGATTTATGAGTCTATAAAATAATCAATATTGCAGAGTTCACTTTTCCTTAAGTATCAGAATTCACTTTCAGAGCCTGAGAGGACACACAACCTGTTAAACTACCAAAGGTGTCATTTGTGTAACTATAATATTTGTATATCTTTCTTTAAAAAACAAAGACATAAGAACAGGCCATTGAGAAATTCCTGGTATGATACAAAGGAAAGGTATTCCACAAGTGTGAGCATCATTCATCACATGTTGAGCAAGCATGTCTCATTCAGTTCTATGTTCACTGGACTTTGGATAACTTTGAAATGCAAGTCCTAGTGTGTTAAGAGCAGACATACAGCCTCTGTTAGCATCTCTCTTTGACAAAATAACAGTGTGAACCTCACAAAAATGCGTTCCCCCCCGTCAGCAACTCTGCACAACCAGTTAAGTCCCAGAGCAGAGATGAAAGGTGAGGTCAAAGGTTAGATGTCATACCCTGCAGGTGGTCATTAACCTGGCAGCTCAGCAGCCACTTTCCGCTCGCTTTCGGGACCATCTGAGCTGTAGCGAACGTGGCGGGGAACAGGCTGAGGACGTCGGTGCGGTGGCCGCGGTCCAGCAGTGTGTTCCCGTGGAAAAAGGCAGAATGGATGTCCACCTCGTTACCCATGCCAAACAAATGCCAGGCGACTGCACGGTGCTGGCATAGCTCGATCCCGGGCAGGTTACCAAACATGTACCCATTAATAGCTGTCACACAGAAAAAGGTTAGAAGAAAGGACAAAGAGAACAAATAAAGCCATTAAACATTCTTTTATGCCACTTATTTAAGGAATTACTAATTTGAAGTGGCTATCAATTTATATAATAGAGGAAATTAAAGAATGTAGGTGCAGCAGGATGCATGTGAGTTAAAACTTCACTTTAAGACAACAAGATCCATCATGTCAACAAACCCACAAATTTCTTACCATGCATCAGGTTTGACTCCTCAAAGTCCGGGTCTTCTTGTTCGACTCCACCTGGGTCAGCGCATTTCTGAATGTTGTCCTCCAGATACCAACTCAGGTTTTCATCCACCACGGTGAACATCAGGAACACATCCTGGTCCACATCATTTCGGGCGGACTCAATAACAGACTGGACTTGATTGTTGGTCTCCTTCAAGATTCCTGCGCTCACAGAGAAAGATGGGACGCAGAGAAAAATGCACGCCGTGGTTGAAAATGCTACGAGTTTATGAAGTCAAGCGCAGGCAAAGGGAGACTTTAAAGGGGCAATGTATAAGGTATGGCCACCTGTTGAATAAATAGGGGGCAGCATATGATAAGAAAAGGCTGCTGACTGTCATTTTCCCTAAGATATCCCAGCTGACACTACAGGGGCTGCGGGTTTATCACTGCTTGAGATACAAAGTGGTGTTATGAGACAGGGCAGGCCGGGACTTGCTGATTAGCATTGCTCACTTCAGTTCTGCAACACAGTACGCAGACGACTGACTAAGGCATGAGGGGAAATCTGTTATTTCTTTGCAGTCTGTTGATAATGACAGGTAATTGTTTTACAAGCCATATTTCACACATGCACCTCTAATCTTTCCCAACATCTCAGCATCCACTGAATGAATGACTGGAGTGAATCCCACCGTGTTTGTTTTTCTAAGGAAGCTTTCTTTGTCAGTTTTTTCGATGTAGCCATTTAGGGCTCAGGGCGAGGAAGGGGTGTGTATTTCCTTTGGGTGTGGAGAAGCTGTTGCTAAGAGATTACTAATACATTTGATTTGACTTGGCATACAGAGAGAACAGACAACAACACACAGACACATTAGAGAGAAACCCTTCTTCTGACGTAAAATCAGGTTAAATAACATGTAGCCACATATCTTCATACCTTTCTTGCAGGTGAGCAGAGCCCCGATGAGTCCTGAGGCGATTTCCCTGGGGGCGTCCAAGTGAGAGTGGTACACCCAGGTCAGACAGTTGGCGTCGTCATCTGTGGGGGCAAAATCTGGCTTGACCTCCCAGCGGTAGGTGTAGCTGCCCCCCGGAGGAACACAGTCATCCTTCTTCAGCATGTTTGATGTCCCATCTGGATAGAGTGCCCCTGGTAGACAAATAGAAGATGTTTATACGGGGATCACTTTGTTTCCTCTGAAGTCTACAGAGCAGTTAAGCCTGTATGCTTTCCCATGGTTAAAAAGCACAATTCTGCTTTTAACTGTGTATTAAATAGATTCATCAACTGCAAAAATGTTAAACTGTCACATTCTGGGGGATTTGCCAAATCAAAGGTCATATCCATTTCCTTTAAGAATCTTATCTCTGTTAAGCTTTAAGACACCACGTGTTGATCTAAAAACACATAAATGACCTCATCACTGGTGACCTCTGGAACAGTTCGTACTCAACACATCACATGGTTAAACACAGAATTAGCTGATTTGATCAGTTTGCTGACACTACTTCCTCTCCCTTCTCCTCCTCTTCTCTCGCCACATCTCTCTCCCTTCCTGTCCAAACTAGCTGGTCTCTCGACAGACGTTCCACGTAGATACAAATCCTGTAATACAGTATGACAGCTATAATCTTTTCCAGGAACTAATCAAAATTTTAGTTTCAGTTTCAGTTCATAAAAGGCTCTGGAAATTCCTGGGCCAGGATGCAACTCCACCCTGGAGCGGGGGTGGGAGGCCTATTGCGTAACTAAGAAAAGAGCTGTAACGTTTAGAGACAGAGTGTATCTGACAGGAGGATTGAAATTATGCTGTCTGCTCAGACAACAGCGAAGCAGAGGTGCTAAAAACAAGATGCCATGTTTTCTGGACTTACACAAAGTCACAGCTTTTGGGTTAAAACAAATAAATCAGACAGAAGACATGATTTTCATTTGGCTGAATAATGTTTCTGAATGTGAAGATGCACACTGAGCCTTGTGCAGTTAAACCGTCCCACTTTTCTGAAGTTATGCCAAAACTTTGAACTGTCCATTAAGGCAAATCTCTTGATAACTGCTCCTGTAAGGTATTATTAAAATACACCAACCCCCCCCCCAATATTATTCTTTCCAAGAAAAATAAGTGATGGCCTAAATATAATACTTACTTTAAATAAGTTGCTTCAGCAGTACAGTGTGAGACTTACTTCCTCAGACAATAATATCCATATTACTATCATTAGTGAAACCTAATAGGTTGTTTTTGTCACACGTTAGTGCACAAACTGATATTTAATTTGGTGGGAAATCCGTTCATTCAGCATTCTTTGTTTTTTTGTGAGGTTAGCACCAGTGCTCTGACCAGCTGGTGCATTATCCAACATAAATGTTTCCATGTAAAGACGAGATGGTCGCACTAAGGATATATGTCACACAAAATGTTTTTGGCCCACTGGCCTTCATCAGTGTGTACAGTTGCCTTTTTGAGGGTGCCAACTTTTGAACTTTTTTTCGAATCACTTTCGGAAGTTATCGCAGAATACTCAAAAGGAACTTAAAAAAAGAAAAGCAGAGTTTTAATGCACACCGATGGCCGACTCTGAGGTTTGGTGTGTCCCACTTTGGGTGGAGGCAGTGATGGTAATATTCACCTGCTAACTCTGTCTGATTCCATTCTGGTCACACAGTAATTGGGGATTTCATTCACCTGTTAACTTACCTGACACCCTCAAAGAGGGATTGTATCCCTGCCTACTGATGAAGAAAATGCCACCTTCTCTTTTAATATGGATACATTTGTTGTTTTTAGCATATTTGCAGTCCGCTTAGCACTTTTCCATCTGACAAATAATGCTACTTATTATGCTTACTATCGTCAATACAGGTATCATTTCTTTTTTATCTTAGGTGGTGAGAGCTGAGAAGAGACGGGGAAATCAGGGGAAAGAGAAAGGTGATGACATGTAGCAAAGGTCCTGGGCCACTGTGGTAAGGACTCAGCATTAATAGATGTTACAGGTGAGCTATCTGGTGCCCCACAGGTATCACTTTCCATGAACAGATGTCCCTGCTGTCTGAGGGACGTCTAATTGATTTTGCACATCTTGTGTCTTGTTTTTCTTTGAGCATGTGCTGTAAATGATTTGCGTAACACTATACCCTCTGAATTCTTCTCGTAGAAAACTCCATGGGGATGCATAGAGTAGTTCCTGCTCGCAAAGTTCTTCAGGTGGACCACGATAACATCGTCAACCTCCGCTCGCAGTATGGGCCCTAGGAAGCCCAACCAGGGAGGCCGGGGGGCCTGCAGGCTGTAAGTAGCATCTGTATACTGTCGGTACATGGCCTTCTTGTAAACACTGCCGATACGGTGGGGCCCTCTTTCCAGGAATACAGATGCATGCCTTAGATAGAAGTGGAGAGAAACACAAAGAATGATAGATAGAGACAGAGCAGTGGTTCCACAGAGGAAGGAGGGGGCTGCAGCTATAAATCCTGTTTTGTTGGGCATTTCTCAAGGTCAAGGTCAGGTTACTGTCACATTATACAATGCTGCATTGCACAATGGCATGCAGCTTTATTTCCCTATCATGCTGCAAGTAATTATTTTTGCACAAAAGAAACAGTAGCAAGTGTTATAAATGTTGAAGCACAAATAATAATAATAATAATAAAAAAAGCAGTAATCACAAAACATCACAGCAATAGAATAAATATGTTTGTGAGCTAGTCTATGAATACAAGTGGGAGGAACACAGCATCTACTGTATGACACCACCATGACAACAGTGCAACTGTCTAATTATTGTCAAGACACGGGCTGTATGACTGTAACCAACTATAGAGCTATAAGCAATTAATACAAACAAATAGAAGAGGCATTATAAAGTGTATAAAAAGTAGCAAAATGCAATATGGCAAAGAGATTTCACAAAAGGCTTTGATTTATCTTTGAGATGATTTAATTTGAACTGTAGACACAATGCTGCGGAACAAATTGTATCTGGTTGCAGGTCTCTAACAATTAGACTTGTTTTTATTGTGATTACATGTTTCTGTTGGCTAATAACCTGTTACTGGAGCTGTGGCAGACACAGTGCTGCTACTGAATACCCAGCTCATTGGCAACAGGGAGGAGGAAAGTGCAATAGAATCACAAATGGGTCATAAGATAACTAACAAAGGAGATTTAACTGAGCACCTGGTCGGAGCAATTTAATACTAATGTGCAACCTCATTTACCCCCGTTAAGCAGGGCGAGGTGTATGAGACATTGGGTGCTACACTAGCCTTTTTACAACAATTATATAGGTGTACTTATCTCAGTATAGATGAGATTTGAACTTCTCTATGTTGCAATCTATGTACCTTTGTTATTGCAACTGCACCTCAGGTACAGTGACACACGCCACGTCTTGTTTTTCCTTCGGCTGGTATATATGTGTTTTCATGAGGGGCTACGAGAACCACAAACCGGAGGGAGTGTCCGTAGTAGAAATGATGTGCCATTCGATTCAATACTTGATAGAAAAAACAAATAAACAATATGATGTTTGGGGAAAAAAAGAATGATTGTTTAGTGTATGCTAAAACATCTCGGCCTGAGTACAATTATTGGTACTGGTCACTAAGTGTTGGCTAAGTCTGGAAAGTCCAACATTATGCAAGGATGTAAGAGGAGACAAACAGCTGCGTAATCACAGCCGGCCATCTTTGGAAATTTATCATAATTATATCCATCATCCGCCTTCATATGATGGTGGGCTTTTATCTCAATTCAGACTTTTCTTCAATAACAAGCCCATCTGCTTATCCTCATATTCCATATTACATTAGGACTGCGTAAACCTCACAAACCTTGCCATCTGTTCTTTACTAAATACATTTCCCCTGAATCTGTTTGGTACTCTTAATTATAGGTTGATCAAACGAGTGGATGGTGTTCTGTGCTGTTTTAAGTGTCAACAGCTGAAACATCAATATGAACACAATGGAAGGGAAATAACTGTTATCAGGGTTAGGGTTAGCCTCTTATTCAAGAAATCACCTTTAATCTGCCATCTAAACACACAAATGATAGCACTGACTATAGACAGCCCAGAGGGGCACCACGCCAGCAAGGTTAACAGTATCGGTATCGGCTCGGCAAACTACATTAAAGGATAAGGTCACAAAAAATTAAGATTTAGTCATTATCTACTCACTCCCATGCAGATGTAAAGTCTCCCGGAGATTCACAGCAATGTGAAATGTTAAACACAATAAAAAAAAATTAAAAATTAAATGAATTCATATAGCTTACTCAGCGTAATCATAAAGCTCTGTTTTTAAGACAAAAACTTCACTGTAGCTGCTGAGCTAAAAGCGTTAGCGCACATGCCGTCTGAACTGCATACACAACCTCCACTGCGTATTCAGGGTAGAATAACATCTTTTCCTATCAATTCGGGATCTCTGGGCTTCTGGAGACTTGGATCACCTCAGACGAGCTATAAGAACCATTCTGTGTTGTTTTTTTTCTGTCGTATTATTTGGTTTTAAAAACTAGTCCCCATCTACTTCAGCTGTTTAGAAGAATGCTGCAACACTGTTTTGCTGTGAGGCTCCAGAAATGTTTTGTGAACTTCAACCGACTTTCTATCAGCATAAGGGTGAGTAGATTTTCATTTTTGGATGAGCTTATCCTTTAAATGATCACAACTGGGATGCAGTCTCACAATCCTCAGGAACTAACCCATTCACCTTCTGTTAACTCGTAAAGTGCAGCGAGTCATGGTGTTGTGATGCAAACTCTTCTCTCTCTCATATGGGGGGCAGCTGTCTGTGCTTCCTGTTTCATTTTGGCACACTGACACAGAGCAGAGGAAGTCTCACCTCATGACAGAAGTCACTGTTAATAACTCCAGTAGGAGAGACCGGGTATGGTTGTAACATGGGGAGAGTCGTAACACGACTATTTGTGTGCCCACTTCCTTCCCCAATCCAACATGGGGTTTTTTTAAGGCCGGAAACAGGCGCACGCAGATTCTACAGATTCTAAACTATATTTTGTTTAGTACTTGAGAAAGTTTGTTCTTGTAAACTACATTAGACACACACACACAATCCTAAGTCAAAGAAGAAGTGGATTTGAGTCATGGTCAGTCACAGAAAGACAGAGCCGTTGTTCTGAATTGATCATTTATTTCAATAAACCTAATTTTGGAGCACATCGTGTGGTGTGGCATCTGTTTTTGCTTCTTTGTCGAACTACTACAACTCACCCCAGCATGTGTCACCACCTACCCGGTAGAAGGAACACCATGTATTTGACATCAGCTCGCGAGGTCTGTGTTATTCTTGCAGAAGTTTGAACTGGTAGTAAACAAACCAAGACAATTTGTATAAAAGTTTGAGAACAACAGCTGAAAAACTCAGTGAGTCACCAGTGCTGAAACAGAAAGTGTTTCAACCATACCCGGTCTCCCCTACTGTCATCTCTCCTGTGGATCTGCCAGACTGCCAGTAAAGCACACACCAATGATTTTAGAGATTTTAGAGGTCTAGACACTGTCACACCCTGAAAACATGTCACAGAACTTTCGACCTGTGACTTAAACCTGGATTGGGGGTCTTTAGGTTTTCATCACAGCCCTCGTAATCACTTTAGATCGCCCCCAACCCCCCCAGGAACTGATGCGACGTGAATAATCAAAGGTTAAAAACTTCATCACAACTCACTCATCATGTTGGACGTCTCTCCCGTTCAGCAGGTTTTTTCCACTGGGCGCATAATCCCACGCGTCCTCGATGATCCCCACATAGTAAACCCTCTCCCTGCTGCGCTTCCCCTCCGCTCCGGAGGAGACGAGAAGCAACAAACAAGTCGCAAACAGCCCCATAGTGCGTGCCATGTTTCTCAGGATGGCTCCGTTACACGCAGGTCGGAAGTGTGTGGCGGGTTTTGGTTAAAGAGCGACAAGTGGGAAGCCTCCGCTGCCTCTTCCATGCGATCAGCGTTAGCGGCGCTCCTCGGGGGCTGCGGCAGCGCTTATGAAAGTCTGCGAGGGGAAACAGTCGGTCCATTGAGCCGCCACGGTGTGACCGCCTCCTGTGGCATCACACGTGCGCGGATAATTACCGCTCGGCGCTCTCGCGTTAATTATTATAAAGATGTTATTGAAATCGCCCGCTGGGAAATTAAAGGTAATAGATGTACTTAGGTCAAAATGCAGACTCAAGCGCCATGGGGCGTCTGAATTGGCTGTCAGTTTTCCACAGGTTAAGCACGTTATCGTGTCATCAGCTTGTCTGTGTGTGTGTGTGTGTGTGTGTGTGTGTGCGTGCGTGCGTGCGTACAGTATATGATTTTCATTCAGGCAGGTTAGTAGTGGTTTTATTAGGACAGTGGCTGAAGTTATTCATGGCATATTGATCAGTTTTTGTCAGTTTGGGTTCTGGCTGGTGTTTCATCCTGTTTATTAGGTAATAATGCAGCTTTAAAATACTTGTAAGTTACACACTTTCTATGAGGCCAACAATGCTTAAGTCAAGGTAATAAAATGACTTTGGGCCAGATTAATCAGTTTTGGGCAGAAATAGCAGCAATGGGATGTTATACCCTCATGAAATGGTGTAATAATGACATGTGTTGGCCCTGTAATAAGGAAACATGTCTGTTTTTCATATGGTATGGAAATGCCCCAAGACTGCAAGAACTTTGGAAGAACGTTTTATGCACAATTACTAATGAGAACATCCTTTAGTACCTAAATTATGCATTTTGATTCATATGGACGACAATGATTGGCCACACTTTAAGAAAAAAGATTGTTTCTGTTGTTTTTATGAATACAATAAGTTAGAAGAAGAGTTATAGACATCAACAATTCACATTATCAAAGAGAAATCATGGTTACAAACCTTTAACACACTAGTGAGTTTGTAAGAAGTGTCTAATCCCATACTTTTACACAAAATAGTTGTTTGTATCACCAATAACCTATAATCTATAAAGCATTTAAACTGATTTGTTAATCATAAATATAGGTATTTATTGGTGGTGATCTTGTCTGACTAATCTTACTGTAAAAGAAAACAAACAAAAAAAAACATCTGTGGAAACAAAAAAAACATATTCCTACTTGAGCCAAATTTTTAAACTGGTGAAAGGTGCAGTCACAAGACAAGTTGCGAAAAAACTCTGAGTCATCTCTGACTCATAAACACACTCAGTGAAACCTATTTTAAAGATACATTACTGGCACATTTAATGTAAGGTAAAAAGTTTAAAATATGTATAAAACCAGTACATTAAATTATGTTGTGTTTTTTTCAGGGATTTGCAGCAATTCTTTGCAGCTACTGAAACAAATGGACATTTTTAAACCGTGCACCAACATCCCCACATCTTTCAGACTGCAGTTTTGTGTCATCCTGTATCAAAGAGGTGAGGCTGACACCTGCTGACCACCTCTTAGCATTACAACCGTAGACACCAAAGTGGGTGAACTGATGTCTCTGCCTTTACAAAGTCAATGCAGAACACCTTGTTAATACACAAACAACATAACTAGCCACTCTGGTCTTGTCCCCCTCATTTGGTTGGGTGAGTGTGATCCTTGAGGTCCCTATTGCTGATAATCCCTACAAATCTCTCAGTACAATCTGCACCCCAAGCACTGTAGAGATATGCAGTAAAGACATGTGAGTAATGATGTGGTTCTACAGGAAAATAAGGTCCTTAAAGCAACAAGGCTGAACAAAAGTACATCTTATATTTATATAATTCTGTTTTGTGCTTGCAGGTTGCAGGGTCAAGTCAAGTTCAGCTCAGGAGCTGACTGTGTTCTTTTGTCTTGTAGCACCCTGAAATATAAATCCACAGGAAGAACACATTGTTCCACCTTCAACACAATCATCGGTGCTTTTTATTCTGATACAGGCCCCAGACCAGCACTTTACTGTGGGATGGAAATTCCATGTGATGTCCATATATTTAACGTAAACCATGCTATTCTCAAATTGGTTTGTGGCTCTGCATTGTTTGTGCTGTTCCTTTATGTCACAGTCAAATGCAGGGTATAATTATCCCCACTGTCACCAGATGTATGGAAGAAACACTGAGTTTACATTCACATGCATCAATTTGAGCACCAACAGGGCTTGGCACACTTTTTACAGTGGTGGTTAATGCTTTGTGTCAGATTAAGCCTAATCTAATTCCAGATTTAGGCATTTAGTTGAAGATTTAGGCAGATTTACGTATTTAGTTGGTCTATATCCACAGTGAGAGAGCAGGTGGGGAATAGTAGCATTGTAGCAGAGAACAAATCTCATACATCTTGTCACACAGCTACCCACCTCTTTCATACTAATCTTTCTAACTCTGGTTTTTAATGAATAATGGGCTTTTTGCCCAAGTGCCATGTCTCCTAATATTGCATTTTGAGACCTCAGGTTTAGAGAACTAATATTATACGAGCAAAATCATTTTGAAGGCAGACTTTAAGGCATGATACATTTATTCATACTTATCCAAAAATGATCCATACATTTTGTAAAATTAATTTTGACTGTAGCTGTGCCACCTGTCCCTATGGTTTTTAATACTAATGATTAGATGATTAAGTGACTTCATATTTAAATCAAGGCTGATTCGCACCAAATCGTAAAGGAAATCTCTCCAACAAACCACTGGTTCATTATTTATTTGTTGACCAGTATGATGGTCCTGTGGAAGCCCAGTTACGGCAAATTAAACAAAAGATAAAAAATAAGCCTGATGAAAAAGAATTATGAGATAAAAAGTCGACAGTTATCCCATAATTATGACTTTTTTTAACCTTTTTAGCTGATAATTACGACTTTTAATCTCATAATTTTGACTTTATATCTCATAATTGTGTCTTTTAATCTCATTATTATGCCTTTTCATCTCACAATCATGACATTTTATCTAATCATTTTGACGTTTTGTCTCATAATTATGCATTCTCCTCTCAAAGTTATGATTTTTACTTTTAATTAAGGCGTTTTCATCATCAGTTTTTCTCTAACTAGCGGAAATGGGCTTCCATACAACCATCAGTGTACAGATCCATGAGTCCAGTCTGACAGCGCCGTGCGCGTCCACAGCTCCTTTGCGTGACCGCGCTCCCCTCACAGTGCACGCGCACGGCAGCGGCTCGCTGTCTTCCTGCTGGTGCCTGGCCGTGGCTGTCTGTGTACAGACATGGCTGCCCTCAGCAAAATACCGCACAGCTGCTACGAGATCGGCCATACGTGGAACCCGTCGTGTGTGCAGGCCGCTGTGGACGTAACCAGGGGTGCTCTGGAGGTCTCCTTCAAAATATACGCCCCTCTTTACCTGGTAAGTTTCACCGCTTGACCTGTAAATATTTGGACACTCTGAAGCTAAAGTTAGCTTGCTAACCAAGTAAAGCTAACTAGTTACTACTTAGACAAGCAGTAAACTGACATGACGCTAGCTTACACTCGGGGGCTAAGGTCAAGTTCATGCACGACAACAAAGTCTGTAAAAGAGGAATAACATTGCACCAGGTTGCCTTTACACAAAACACATTTTGACACAGTCATGAGTTACAGGCTAATTACCAGTGAACTGAAAAACATCATCTGATAAGTTCTGCAAACCGCTGAATTCCGGAGTTAACTCGTTTGACCAGTCAGCCCTGATCCTTTCACAGATTTTGGTGCACTATAAGCATTCCTCAATGCTGCTGAAACCGCCAGTACCCAGTGCAAAGTTCATATAATCATCCCATTTTTAAAAAAAATGATTTTGCAATGTTTGGCAACCAAATGTGTGCTGTGTTTTGCAGATAGCAGCAATTCTTAGGAGAAGGAAGAAGGATTACTATTTAAAAAGGCTTCTCCCTGAGATCCTGTGGTCTACCTCTTTCCTCACTGCCAATGGAGGGCTCTACATTGTTTTCTTCTGCATTCTCAGGTTAGTTGGTCCAGCAGATGTCACACAGATGCACACTATCGATCACACAGCTCAGCTGAAATAACCAAGATTAGATGCAAGGGTTTCAGAAGCTCAACAGACACAGTTTGACTGTTAGTTATTAAAACTGAAGATCTAATGGTTTACACAGCAGCGTGAAATAAGCTAATTCACACACGCCTACAAGCTAAGCAGTCACGTGTCTTTGTTCAGACTTGTTTAAATGTGCCCTGTGGATTTTTCTGGTAAACAAAATGTAATGTCAACATTTAATGTTCCTCACAAAAAATCAGTGGTGTGTATCATTTAGGTCCAACAAAAATGTGTTGTAGGCATTTCCTTCCTTATAAATCATTTGCAAACCATACAAATATTAAAATAACATTTTTGCTTTTGATTTAAAAGGAAAAGAAAGACTTACATTTGACCAAAGCAGTACTTCTTTACAGAAAATCTGGGCTGACAGTGTGCTTGAGTCTGTTCACTGCTTTCCAGTTGACGGAAACAGAAACCACCAAACAAACAGTGCAATAATGCTGTACATTCCTAACTTTAGGAAACTTTTGGGAGGGTTTAACTCCTGGTCTGCCGGGTTTGGCTCGGCGCTGCCTGCCTCCTATATTGCCATCCTTGTGGAGCGCAAGAGCAGGTGAGATTCTGTCTGTTGACTTTCACTCGACTTTTCTTGCCACTCCTACTCTCTGAAAGTATGTTCATGTTTTGTACTAAAACACAAAAAATGGCACTTTCTTTTTTGGGATCTAATAAAATTGTTGGATAAACATTGATTCTGTGTCTTTTTCTCCCCTCCAGGAGAGGGCTGCTGACAATATACATGGCAAATCTTGTAAGAGCCACTCTGTTCATTTAAATGTTATTGTTATACCTGATGAGATATATCTGCTTTCGCTACATAATGTATATGTAATAGTATAATCTTGTAATCTTGTTGTCAGGCCACTGAGACTTTGTTCCGCATGGCAGTGACACGAGGCATGGTCAAACCCATCAGACATGGCGAGGTAAGATGAAAGGGAGGTCTGGGTGAGGTGAGAGTGAAGAGAGCTTAATTGTATCGCACATAATATGGGAGAGTCGTGTCTATCGTCACAGGCTCTCAGGTCTGCTTTAGCTTTCTGTGATCAGATAGCCACGCCTCCGCACGACTGTTTTACCAGCTGGAGAATAATATTCGAATGTACAGTAGATTACGCCACATGTCCAGCAGCCCCTATTTTATTGCATAGTGTAAATATTCATATGCATGGCCTGATGATTACGTTTCACCTGCTTTCCTGATGCCCTTGTTCTGTCCCTTTTTCCCATTAGGTGCTCCTCTTCTGCATCACTGCATCTCTCTACATGTTCTACTTCAGGTCAGACAAACTCTCACAGCCAAATGTGAAACATTCATAAAGGAGAATGCTCACATTTGGAGTTAAATGTGTTTTTTTGCTGCAGGAGTAAAGATGGTCTCAAAGGCTTTGCATTCTCTGCATTAAAGTAAGTGGTCCCTATTTCCACTAATGCCTTGATTTAGATTCCTGCTGTGTTGGTAAAACTCACAGGTGTGGTGTGCGTTCTCTGTGGCAGGTTCATCATTGGGAAAGAAGAGATTCCCACTCACTCTGTCACGGCAGCAGAACACACCTGCACAAGGCCCCTTGAGAGGACAGCTGCTATAGAGACTGAGGACTCGCCGGCGTCAGCAGAAAGGCCCAGCTCCAGGAGGAAAACTCTGCTAGCCTACACCAGGGAACTGCTAGAATCCATGTGAGAGAATGCACACCTCAACACCGGCACATATGGGTTTTATAAAGAGTGCCCAGTATTTACTTTTTTTTTTCTTTTTTAATAATTCAGATGCAAAAAGGGTCCAAGGCACAGATGTTGTAAACATTACCAGGATAACTGCATTTCCTACTGCATTAAAGTAAGACACTGATTTAAAAATCCTCAAATTCTGTATCATTAAATGTATCATTAGATGCACAGTATTAAATACTTTTTTTCTTTTGTGGCATTGTGCAGGGTTTTGTCAGGATGTTCAGCGTTGGCTACCTGATTCAGTGTTGTCTTAAAGTGCCCTCAACGTTCAGACAGATGTTCACTAAACCCTCACGGCTGCCCTCCCTCTTCTACAACAAAGAGAACTTCCAGCTAGGGGCCTTTCTAGGATCCTTTGTCAGTATCTACAAGGTACATTTCATACTTTCTTCTGTTTTCTTTCTTGCTTCAATTCTTGCATATAGGTTGGTAAACAACTGCCTCCAAGTACTAGAATATATCAGCTGTACAACAGATATTTCTGCCTCCCATCACCTTATAGACACATTTGATTTGTAATATCTGATTTCTATTTTTGATAGATTTTGATTGATTTACATTTCCCCTCTTTTGTGTTGTCATGTGAGTTTTACATTGTTAAGTTTTATCTGTGTGTTCCTCTTTCACACAGGGAACAAGCTGCTTGCTGCGCTGGTTGCGAAACATTGATGATGAACTCCATGCACTGATTGCTGGTAAGGCAGGATTGCCTAAACTGTCAAATGAAGTCACTGTAGGGCAATCCTGCTCTGGCCTGTTTTTATATCCCAGCTGATTTACTCTGTGTGATAGTTGTCTGTTTGCATTTCTCGCTGTTTTTCAAGGCTTCCTGGCTGGTATGTCAATGTTCTTCTACAAAAGTACAACGATATCCATGTATCTCTTCACGAAGCTGGTGGAGGTAAAAGAAAATATCTAAGCATGAAGCAGACAAATCATTTTCTGATAAGCACCGTATTTTCGTCAAAACAGATAACCAAAAATTGTTTTGCAGGGTGGTGTTATTGTACTTGTCTGCTTATCTGTATTGGACAGTTTATCATTAACAGCACATGCACTCTGTCTCTCCGTCCATAGACCATGTACTTCAAGGGCATTGAGGCCGGACGGTTCCCCTACTTCCCCCATGCAGACACAGTCCTATATGCCGTCTCCACTGCTATCTGTTTCCAAGCTGTAAGTAACATGTACACAAACACGCATACTGACGCCCGGCTCTGTAGTCTGGTGTTATGGCTATGGATCCTTTTGTATTGCCAGACGGCAGCAGAACAACTATCTAATAATCTAGCATTTTACGATGGCTTGTTGGTTTATTATTATGAAGTTATAAAATTACTAGGGAATACTGATAACTCTATCTTAAGCTTAACAAAAAATTTCTATAACTGGGCAGCCACATCTGTAGGATTACATGTGACGTAGGTGTATGAAAGCTAACCATCATTAATCTTACATAGCCATAAATAGATGCATTAAGTCACCACTGTGCATCCTACAAACAACTGTGTTGAAAAAAGAAAAAAAAAGTATTAAAGATATGTCTCATCATTCTTTCACTTGCTCAAAAAAACAAAAAACAAACTGGCATGCACCAGCCAGATCAAGATCTTTGTCAGGAAATGATGGTGCTCTTACTGCTTTTGTCCACAGGGGTCGCCAGAATCAACACAAACTGAGTTTCTCGTAGCTGTTTTAAATGAATATGTTTTTTTAATCTTATTTCATCTTCACATGACTGGTGCTGCTCAACACATTTCAGTGTACTGATGGCCTTGTGTTAAGCTACATATGACTAATAAAACTGAACTGAACCAACTCATAATTATATATATTTCTATATTTTTTTTTTTTTGCTGAGTAAGGATATAATGTATGACACATTACTGTTACACAGGCCGTCATGGAAGTGCAGAACCTCAGGCCTACATACTGGAAGTTCCTGCTGCGTTTGACTAAGGGCAGGTAGGAGTGGTTTTTTTTGTTTTGTATTTTGAGAATCTGTTATAAATAACAAGTGAGCTGAAATGTTTTATTTTGAAATTGACCCATAGCATGTAAACAATTTGATCTAATCCTGTCTTGATAGATTGTCTATAATCGGACTCTTTCTGTCCTCTGTACAATCCGCTGAGTTGTAATTTTCATGATGGTACAGAGATGATTTTCTGTCTCCTCTCCTAGATTTGCTCTGATGAACAGACAGGTTCTAGACATGTTTGGGACTCAGGCCTCCAGGGACTTTAAAGGCTTTGTGCCCAAACTGGACCCTCGTTTCACCACCATGCTCCCACCGGGAGCCGACATCCAACTCGGATGATTTGGGGCCGAGCTCTGGGATGGGTTTTAGGGTTACCTCAACAGGAAATGGACAGTTCTGACTGTTCTTTCTGAGTAACTTATGGATTTTTTAAAAGATGTTCTAACAACTCAGAAGTGGTGATGTTGGTGTTATGTGATGGGATATGCTTTGGAGGATGTAAAAGGCCTGTCCAAAGCAAGGTGTAGCCAGTGTCAAGCGTGGTGTTGCGCAAGCACATCGACTGAAGGGGACTATATGCATACAGGTAACTGGTAAAATAAATGAAACGCATCATTTTGAGGAAATAATTTGCAAAACATTAAAGATTTCACTTTGGATCCAAAAACATTCCTTTTATCCTTTTAGTGTAATGTTTCTTTATTTTGCAAGTTACCTGTTTGAACTGACTGAACACAGTTTGGTTAATCGGATGGTTGCTTATGTCAGCGGGTGAAACTCACTAACTAAACGTTTTGGAATAGACACAGTGATATCTGAGGAGGAATTTGAGATTATTCCCTGATCATTTCTGAATGTGTACTTTTTCGAGACGATGGATGCAACTGATGATATTTATAATTATGTAGCCTTATCAAATATTTTATTCTTCATTAGATTATGGGATTATGAGATGTATTTAGATTGTGGTCTGTGATGTGAAATAGGATGTAAAACACAGGTGGAAAGTCACCATTTTTAACCTGTTGCAGGTGATTTTTTTTTCCAGCATTTCATTGATTTCTCAATGCGGTTGAGTTTTGTTTTCCAAATCTGCACTGTTAGACACACTAGGGTGTTTCTTTAAACAACACTTGACAGAAATTACTACAGTAGAGCATAATGGGGTAAAAGAAAGCATCAAGGACCATGCCGAATTTGGACAATAATTTTATGGGGAAGATGGTGATTAGAATATACAATTTTTTTTATGTCGTTTAATGAGGAAAAACAACTAATAATTTTACATTGAAGACACATAAATCTACAATTAATACAGCTAATGAAACATGTAATAAATCCGTTGTTTACTTGTAAGCTATATTGAGACTAATAATGTCAATGAATGCATTCACAGCACACAGATCACTAACCTGATTACTTTAAAATGTGGATTTACAGGTTGCAGAGTGTCACTAATCACATTTCTCTCCCGTAATCTATTTTTCAAAGAGACTGGTATATTTGAAGTGTATTAAACATTGAATGTTGAATAAGAAACATGTAATCATATATTATAAATGATTTGGCCGGAGGTGGATGGTGCAGTGAGAACATGGCATAGAACAGATAAAATAGGTGCCTCTGGTTCACAGTCACATACACATGTAGCTTCTATTTACTGCAGAAACGGTTCAGATGTGATAAGAAACCTTTCGATCAGAGAATGGGCTTCTAAGTTTTTACGCAACAGCCTTTAATTTACAAATGTATTACATGAGCTACATCACTGTAGAACACTGAACAGCCAAGTTTGTTATGTGATGCACAGGATGAATTGCAGATCCATGTAACGCTCTTTAAAATCAAAGTTCTGCACTATAAAGAACATTTTCTTCACAAATTTCAGAAAGGCATCGTTAAGGTCAACCTGCTCCGTCTTTTTCATCCCACTCTCGGGAAAGTGTTTGGATTAGAAATGACTTCAATGTTAAATATTTACTAATACTGCTAAACACAGTTTGAATTAAATATGTGGACGTTTCACAAGAGCTCCAAGAAAATGGTGTTGGCTGTTTGCATTTTAATTAATATTTAGTGTCGGTTCCGAGTGAACCCCGTTGCTTAAAATCCACATTAGATTGAAACACAGATCGAAACATTGTTTACTGAAGAATTTGTTGTCACACTGACGTGTTTGCCTGAAGGCAACAAGGAATCGGTTTCTGTGAATAAAATGCACACAGCTCAGTCTGCTTTTGTTTTTCATTTTCGTTGCTGAGAGATGAGGATGTCTGCCAAAAAGATGTTTTGACTTGAATATTTCATGTTGACGGAAAAGTACGCGTTACATCTTTCACTAAGTGATAAATAGTCACAGTGGTTCTGCACTTCATTAAATAATGGGGACAGTGGGCACTTCAGTGGTTCCTGTAAAATTTCTGTGCTCAGTGCAAATGACGTCTTTTCCCTTTGGCGCCATTCAGAACACTTTCATTCCAGATGTGAAATGATTGCGTATAATTAGACTGTAAAAGTGTAAAATCTTTTGGTACACATCTCAAATTTCTGGCAATTATTTACTGTTTGTTGATGTGAAATTTTGCTTTCACTTCTTTAACACAACCCAGCTTTAGACACACCTGACCTCCATACATGAAGCCATGATTGTAAAGAATGCAGAGCAAAATTCATATTTATAGACAAGGTGTTTAAAAAATAGTGACATATTAACTAAATCTACTCAATTATAATACAATTCTGTAAATGTTTTTGATTTATGTAAAAAGGGTGTATATTAAAATATTTTTTAATTCTAAGTGTGACTTGTTTGATTTCTGCACTAATTTTGGTCTCGTATCATTTTAATGATGAGGAGAAAGATAATGTAAAGAGCAACCATTAGGCTTTTGATCCTCAGGGCAGTAGACAGTCGACATTTCTTCAAGTTAAGTTGTTGGGAATACGGCACACTGACAATCCACACGTACTCCTCATTCACTCTGTTGCATTTCTGCATATCTCAAGGTCACAAGAAGATGGAAGAGCTACAGTTGATTCTAAGCTGTTTAACAAAGTTTCAAATAAACTCTTCTACATATGAAGCTTGCTTGTAAGTTAGTGAAAGAGTTATAGGTAAGGTACGTGTACTGTGTCCATGTGTCGTCCTCTCCTCATGTTGTCATGTCACCTCACATTGACAAGTTGAATTTATATTGTGTGTCATTTAGACAGTTCATCTTTCGATCCATTGATGTAGTACAGATGCTGGGACATGGTGGAGGCTGAGCAGTGTGATGCTCTGTCGATGTAATATGTTATTGTAGATCTGTAGCCAGGTCCATTAGCTGTATAATCAGAGTGCTGGGTGTTTCAGTTGTCAGAGTTCAAGATAAAGCCAACTTCAGCTTCTTCAAATGTCAATGCAGTTTTATATTCTCGGGTCCCACTATATGATTTCTCATGATTTTGGAAACCTAAAGCTTTCACCTAACCACACTATCATAAAATTCCCCTTACAAGCCAATACTTGTCTGTGATAAGGTTCCTTGAAAATGGCTGAATTTCCATGAGCTTGGATGTGATGCTCAGAGGATGCCTCCTAAATGAGCAGGATGCCATGACATTTACTATGAAAAACATCACTTCCAATAAGGAGGACCCCTTTTTTTCTTTAAACATCAAGACTCCTGACCTTAGTGTCTGCATCAGGCCACCCATACACAAATAATCTAGCCTGACAGACAGCAACTGTTATGAAATGTACTGACTAAATTTATGGTCTGCAGACGACACCTGAAGACCTTCCCTCTGCAGACGACACCTGAAGACCTTCCCTCTGCAGACGACACCTGAAGACCTTTTGGCCTCTCAGGCCAAAATGAACTCCCCCTTGTCTGACAAAAAAGAATCATGTCCCATTATTTACAGGGCTGCAGTGTCTGCAGTGTGTCAATGGAGGGCAGTGATGAGCACACAATGCTTTCAGTTGACTCCAAATAGATGAGGGGAAGAAATCCATACCGGAAGTGAGTATCTGTGTCAAGTAAAAACATGTAAGTGCTTTTGTTTTCTGAGTTCCTATTCAAAATAAAAGCGTGTGATACGTCTCATTTAAAAAAGAGAAAAAAACAGTAAAGACCCGATAACCAGTATGGCGTTATGGTGCATATCATCTGTATAAAGGCAAATACTTGATTTTATCATGGAATAGTCTTGACTATTTTGAATATATTGTACTCACTTGTACTCAAATGTACTAACACCATGTCATTTTAAATAATTATTATTGATTTAAGGACTATTTTTGACTATGCACGTATTTTCACGTACTTCTGGAGAAATAAATGAATAAATAAAAAGCGGAGCATATTATTGTAAAGTATAGCTACTTCATGTCATACACGCGATTAATGTTGAGGATGACGCTTTATTTTGAAATATTTCGACAGGAAGTCTTCAGTTGTGCAGCATGAGCACGAGCAGTAGCTTCCATTCCCCAGCATTACTACTACCAGAGCTACTCATTAATAAGTTACCTTCTGAAACGGACACTTTTAAGGTTAATGTGTATCCATGGGGGGTAAGAATAAACAGCGAACCAAAGGAAATGTTCGGGTAAGTACCGGTTTCTGTAAGTTAACGTAATGTGCTAAAGTAAGGCTGCTAGCACAAGCTAATATAAACTTCATGTCAGCAGCCAGCAGGCAGCTAAGCTAACCCTACGTGTGACTGATGCCCGACCCCGAACTGTTTCATAATCAAGACACATCCGCTACCACATTTTACTGAGATTTTTTTGATAACCAATAGTTTCTCTTCCCGTTACCAGCCGTCCAGTAGCGGCCGAGCTGCTGAGGTACTGACCCGGGAGGGTGGTGTCATCCCGGGGTTCGTGGGCTTTGACACAACGGTCAACTCAGAGCTGAGTTATGTCCCTGCTGTCCACGGCGCGGAGGAGATAGACAACCTGGTAGATGCTGATTTCCGCCTGGTGCTCAGGAAACTCTCCAAGAGGGATGTTGTCACCAGACTTAAAGTGAGTAAGAACTTCAAGTTGTTCCAACTTACTAAACACATGTAACAACCAGGTACTAACCATGTTAATAAATAAAACGTATGCAATTTAATCTAACACTTCAAATGACACCAATAACAATCTTGAATTGGGTTTAAGTCTGAGGATGTTGTATGGTTCAGATGTGTGTTTTAATACTGTGTACTCTCCACAGGCTGTGCAGGACTTTGGGTCCATGTGTCAGGAGCGGGATGCCGAAGAGGTTAAAGGTGTATTGCCATACTGGCCCAGGATTTACTGCAAGATATCAGTGGTGAGCTGATCCCTGAAATCCTTCTTTCGTGTCACATTGATAGTTATTTATCCCATTTCACAGATGCATTAAGTTAATGAGATTTAAGTGTGTGCGACTTCAAGTGTTTGAGATGTGTCCACATAAGAAGAGTTTTGTCTTCATTATGTCTATCAGGACCACGATCGCCGGATCAGGGAGGCCACCCAGCAGGCCTTTGAGCAGCTGGTGCAGAAGGTGCGTCGCAGCTTGGCACCCTTTCTTAAGAGCTTGATGGGCCACTGGATTCTGTCCCAGTGTGACACATACACACCCGCAGCCTCTGCTGCGTGTCAGGCCTTCCAGGCTGCCTTCTCACCCACCAAACAGCCTGAGGCTCTCAGCTTCTGCAAGGATGAGATCCTTAACGTGAGTAGCTGTGTTGGCTTTAGTGTGGACAAAGGGAATTGAGCTTTAATCTAATGAGCTAAATTTAGCATAACATTTTGTGTTCATATATTGCAGGTGCTTCAAGATATTTTGTTAAAGGAGACAGCAGACACGCTGAGCGATCCGCAGTAAGTTAAACTTTAGCTCATGATATCTCTGTGTCCATTCCTCTCACTGTGTTGACACAGTGATAATATATTCTGTCAGAGTCACTGGTTCCCTCTGTTCCCTAGAAGTGTAACAGAAGAGGAGAGAGAAGCCAAATATGTGCGCATGCTGACCAGTTCTCTGTTGGGGGTGAAGAGACTGCTGTCCCTGCTGCTCCAGGATGACAGGACCGCCCTGGAGCCACGACTAGCACATCTTGTTAACTCTGGGAAGTTCTGGAAGTACAGCAAACACAAGACACCGCAGGTACTGGCACCGAACTGAACTGTTGTACTTATAGCAGAACTTGAAATGCGTAACCATGTACAACCCTGATTCCAGAAAAGTCAGGACTGTAAGTAAATTGCAAATAAAAACAGAATGCAATGGTTTTCATCGAGCTTTATTCAATTGAATACAGTACAAAGACAAGATATTTCATGTTCAAACTGAAAAAAATAAATAAAAAATTGATAAAGTGTAAATAAATCAGAATTTATAGTATAATAGTAAAAATTAAATGTTTTAATCTTGCAAAGTTAACACCTCCTGAGCTGACTGCAATATAAAATGCAAAAAATGACGTCTGTTTGTGCTGCCAGATATACAGTAACAATATTGTTGTAATAATAATAATCATAGTAATAAATATATATAATAATAAGTGATCTGTCGTGAAGAAGATAGTTGCCTTACTACATTGTGTTGCTCCACAGGTGCGAGGGGCATTTTTCGAGATGGTGTGTGCTCTGTGTGAGTACACTCCAGGACTGGTCCAGGCTGAAGCAGCGCGACTCTGCCCCGCTGTTCTCCTCAGTGTTGACGACACAGATCCTGTAGTGCTGCCTCCTGTGTGGGAGGCTGTTCTTCACGTTGTGTCTACGATCCCTGTAAGCTTGTGTTGAAAGGATTACCTCTCACATTCTAATGCATTTTATTATCTATGACATATGTTAGTCTGTCTGATATATTAACCTGTGCTAATCATGTCACAAATGTTAAGACACCGATGTAGATTCATAGTAAGGTTGCGTCTAATTTTGTATCTTTCTGTTCCTATTTCAGGATTGCTGGACACATGTGAATGCTAAAAAGGGCTTCTTACCAAAACTTTGGGCTCTGCTAAAAGATGGTGGCAAAGGCATGGCTAAAGCACTCCACCCTAATCTAATGCCGCTCCTCAGCAAACTGCCCCAAGAGGTCACTGACCCAATGTTGGACTTCTACACCACCTTCTTCACATCATTCATACAAGGGTGAGTTGTCTGTGTGTGTGTGTGTGTGTGTGTGTGTGTGTGTGTGTGTGTGTGTGTGCGTGTGTATGTATGCTTAGGCTAAATGCTAATTTATTTTTTACCATATATCAAATTTAAAGGGAAATGAATATTGACTATATACTCATTGTCTTTTCATTTTCAAATCAAATAAACGATTCTATGCACATTTTAATCGGAATATAAAAAAATTGATAATTTAAATTCTTAGTATACACATTTGAAGAAAGTTTCCTTTTTTAATGTGGAACACTGTTAATTGCATTGAGCATTCATTTTGTATGTGAATTTACAAACGTTTACATTACTTTAGATATATAGATATAAAATGATGCACTTGCTGCTCTTGTTAGACAATATAAATCAACATTTCTGATTAATTTGATAGTTGACAACGAATCAATCATTAATTGCAGCTCTACTGTATAACCTTAAGTGTTTGTGTGTTTTCTCAGTCTGTCTAGTGAGCGTGCAGCAACAAGCCCATCAGAAAGTGCCGTTATAGTGACTTCTGTTGTTGAGTGCTTGAGGTACTGCATACTGCAGCATACAGAAGAGGAGGAGGATCAGAAAAAACTACGGACCATGCTTATTTCACAGCAGGTGGGATCACACAATCCTAAATTTTTCAATCATGTTAAATCTACTTAAGTCCTTAGCTTTCTTACATTGTTGTGTTTGTCTTTTTGTAGCTTCTGCCACTCCTGGAAAAGGCTCTGGCAAATACCTCCCTTCAGAATGGTCCTCTTTTCCTTCTGGTCACTGAAATGCTCGTTTCCTGGGAGAAAAGAGCAGGGTTACACAGTGAAGGTGAAGCAAATGAAGGCAAGGATGTCTTTCAAGGGCTTCTTGCAGACTTCTGGGAGGGGCTTGGTCTTATGTTTGTGCGTTATGTCGACAACAAGGACGCAGATCCACAGGCTTTGGAAGGGGTAGCCACCTTGCTGCAGGTAAGTTTGTGTTTTTGAGAATTCAGGGAAATTCTCCATGTTGGCACAAAGGATACAGCAAATCAATATGGCTGTCAGAGCCACTCATGTCTTAAAAAGTGGCCAAAGTGAAACAGAAAATGCCTAAATAAATCTATTCCCTTCTATTCTGCTTTCTATCCAGGTAATGCGTTACCCCGAGAGAGTAAAAAGAAAGCACGCCCAGAAGAAGAAATCTGTCAAGATGTGTTTCTCTAAGCCAGAGGACAATGAGAAAACTGGAGCTGAGGAGGAAGGTGGTGTTGAGAGGCCTGTGCAGCCGGCGTCAGAGCTTGTGAACGAGAAGGCACTTGGGTCCCCACAGACCGAGCATTTTGAGGATGTAGTGTGCCAGCTGGCCCAACTGTGCCTGGTGCATGTGAATGAGAAAAAGTCAGAGAGACATCTTGTTTTCCTCTCCCTTCTCTTGCGGTCTTTCCACACACCCAGGGTCTTCAGTGTAAGTCATGTTCGATGATCAGTGGGAAAGAGTGTATTTTAATTTTCGTGTTTGTTATCTTTTGAAGGTGGTTCTAGTAAAACGGATGAGATCAGTATAAAAAAAACATGGTACACTTTAAGAAACTCTTTGAAGAGAACAATTTGAAGTATTTGCAAACACTGGTCCTTTCACATTAAAACATTAAGTATTAAGTTTTAACAGCCCTGAGAATTCTTTAATGCAATTGACTGTTTCCTCAAAATATGCTTGGCTTAGACCTTGGTCGAGTTGGATGAAAAAACAACAAAGAACCGTGAGCAGCGGGACGAGCTCAGAAATCCAGCGATGCAGTTCCTGCTGGAGCAGGTGGTGGTGTGGCTGGCTGAGAAGGGGCGCCAAGACACTGAGCACCTGGTGGAGATGGTCTTCAGCGCGCTCTACTGCTGCAGCCGGCAGGAGACCACCCGCATCCTCAACCACGTCACCACGGTAACATAAAATGCAGATGTCATAACATTTAACCTGTTGTTGATTTACATGTCTAACGCCTATAAGACGTGAGGATCCTTCTTTGGTTGTAGATTCAACTGTTATTGTTGTTTCTGTGTTCACATTCGTGCTCTTCACTCTGCTTTCCAGATGGATTTACAGTGGGGGATTATCCTGCAAATAATACAGAGGGTATGTGTCATTTTGTTTGGAAAGACTTTCATCAAAAGGTTTACCTACTTAATAGGGCTGCAACAATTAGTTGATAAACTTATTAGTCAATCGCAAGAAAATTAATCTCCGACTATTTTGATAATCAATTGATCGCTTCAGTCATTTTTCAAGCTAAAATGTCAAACATTTGCTGGTTGGTTCCAGCTTCTTAAACGTGAGAATCTGCTGTATTTCCTTGTCATTTCTGATAGTAAATGAAGAGTCTTTTGATTTTGGACAAGAGAAGCAATTTGAAAACTCTGGGAAATTGGGATGAGCATTTATCACAATTTCTTGGACATTTTAAAGACTAAAAGATTAATCATGACAATAATTGGCTGATTATTCAACACTGAAAATAATCATTAGTTGCAGTCCCACTACTGATACCCCGCATTTACATTGTTATAAATGTGCAACTCCAATGTCCGTCCTATCAGGCATGTGCAGATGCTGACGCTCTTCAGAGCTATGCTGATTGGCTGAAAGGTTCAGTTCTGGGTGAGCAGCTCCTGGGATTGACTGAGGAGCTGTGCAAGGTGGGACGCAGCTCTTCCTGCTCCACCTCTTCTACAAGCAACCACAGTTGGACTCTTATCAGCCTGGTCCTCTCTCAGCACCATAACAATGGTGAACACAAACACACACGCCCAGCAAAAAAATCTTTTCCGTCTAGAAATGTACATTTTTGTGGATTTTCTTATCATCTGCTATCTGTTCTTACTTGCGCAGAGCCTCTGATAGGGGAGGTGTACATGGAGAAGATCTTAGAGAAGCTCCACTCCACTCTGTCCGAGACCAAGAGTCTGTCAGATGCAGGCAACATGGAGCCACTCATCTCCTTCATCTGTGATGTGGCCTCCACATTCTTCTCTTCAGTACAAGACTGTCTTCTGCTACTCTCTGCTGAGGAACTCTTGCTCACTGTCTTCCAGCTCACTGCCCAAGATCAAACACACAGTCACCTGTCTGGTAGGTACCGGCACAGTTCACAAACATATATACCTGTCACATAAGCTAAATAACTAATGTTTGTTGATATTGCTTCAAAAGACTCTCTTTTAGATAAGCTGAGGAAAGTGTGTGCAGCTGGGGTCCAGTCATTGGTCCAACACTCTGAGTATGAGGTCAAGGAAGGAGGTTTCTTGCACAGTGCAGCCCTTTGGGTGACAAATCAACTACTCACCGTCTCTCTGGACATCAAAAGGTAACAAAACACCTTCCTCTGATGTAGTGTTTATATCGATTTGTGTTGGTATAGGTTCAGCCATTTCTTAAGAATCTGTCTCAAAACTTTGTTGTGGCTCCAACTAACTCTTCTTGGCGTACGTTTTAGTCTACAGGTTCTAGTTGTGGCTGTACAAAGCTTAGTGGAGACAATCATCTCTGTCTGCGATCAAGACTCCCCCCTCCTCGTCCAGTTCTTTACCCAGTTGATGCCCAACCAGACAGAATGGACAAGAATCAGACAAGCCTTACCTCCTCAGGTGAGCTGGCAAATAACTCAGGCACCTATTAGTTATGAAGAACTATCTGTGGATGGATACCGCTTCCAGGTGACATTTACACATTGGTCTTTCACTTTTTTATGTCCTCTGCAGTGGGTCAAAGCCCCCTTACTGGCCAGCCGTCACCGAGGAGTCTATGAAAAATCCTCCATGGACACCTGGAAGTTTAGGGTGTCAACCAGGCTGCCGGCCCACCTGTGTGCCTGCGCCCTGCTGGGGAGGGTGGCCCGGTCTGTTGCATTCATACCTCCTGACCAAAAGGAGGTAGAATGTCCTTCACACCTGCCAAACCTCAGGCACACAGGTACACAAACACACAGGACATTTGTCTGTAGCTTTGTGTTTATTTACCCTTTTTACAAATATGTTAATCTATGATGTGCTTTAACATGTTTTCGGATATGTATATTTTTCTTTAACAGTTTCAGAGCTGTTGTACGCACTACAGTGGTGTAAGGAGGTCGAGTACAGCCCTGCTATAGTGTCTGCTTATCGCAGTCTACTGACTGACTGGGGCCTGTCAGAACGTCTCCACAGCCTGGTTCCAATGAAAGATCTACTGGAAAAACTCTACTCAAGGTTAGCTACACTCATTGATTTTTGACGAAGGAGGAATTAACTTAAAATCAAGATTACACGAGATCAAGATGCGTAATGATTTTCTACATAAGCAGAACTTTTAGTCACCTTGATCTGCAGAGCCCCTGAATAATTTGTCGGACTTAACATGATCTGGAAATCTATCAAAACATAACTGATTACACAGATGGATGAAAAGAAATGTAAAAAATATAAACCCCCCCTGATGAAACTAGATGAAAAATGTATCTGCACTGATTTTTGTGCATCATTACTTTCCTAGGCAATTATTTGAACTATCCACTGAATATATGCGTATTGTTTCCCTGTAGGTCAGTAGAGGATGGAGGTCTATGGTCTTTGACTCTAGAAAACTACATCTTCACCAACAACTTGGCAGCCACTCACAATGCGACTGTGAGGAGGCTTTACGGCAGCGCTGACAGGTTAATAATTTACATGTTCGTGTCATTTAATTTTCACTTTCAAAGCCTTTATATGGCTACTGTTATCATGATTTTACATATTGAATATTGTCTGTCTTTACTCAGTTTGTTCCCAGTGTCTCAAAGCAAACTGAGCACGCTCCAGGTGCTCTGCCCCACCATGACCAAAGAAGACAGAGAGACTCTCGTTGCTCTGGCTACTGCTGGAATAATCAACTGGCAAGAGAACGATAGTGAGAATACACATTTAAACACACGCACACAAATGCACATGTAGGCATTTTGAACAAAGCAAATAATAATAATATTTTTTGGCTGTGTGTCACAGATGTGTATGGATGTCTGGCGGTGCTGCTGTGCTGTCTAAAAGCCAACACACAAGTAGAGGAGGAGGTCCTGCAAGCAAACCTTGCCACCGTGATGGAGTGGAGGAACAGCAAGGAGGACTGGTTCCTCTTTGGCAGGTGATGTAATCACTAAAACATTTACACATTTTTATATTTATTAATATCTCCTGAAACATTGTTGAAGTATAGATAATCTTTATTCATATATCTTTATTTGTCTTTGTATTTCAGTGACCTGTCTAAAGCAACTCCAGAACAGTTGAACCTGACTGTGGAGATGATGCGTTTCCTGTCCTGGCTGGTGACTCATCGTTCGACAGTTCTCGGGGGCAGCCAGTGGGACTTTTTGCTCTGCTCCATGTTAGCCTGGTTGGAGGTGAGACAGAGATCATATGCTTTGTGTTGTTTTGTGACTCTGAGGTCAGGGTCAGCCGTGGAGTAGTGTCTCCATGAGCTTGTAAGGATTTAGTTTCCAGGACAATGAGGCAGGGTGGATGCCTCCTGTCATGGGGTGTTGAACTGTTGAGCTCAGGTCTATTGTTACTCAATATGCTACTCTGCTGCTTCCTCATAAAAAAGAATGCTTTGTGGTTTAAATATCACTTCTACATATTTTTGGTGATACATTTTCACCCACTTTATTTGCTTTCTTTCAATCTCAGGTTGCCAGCGAGAATGTGCGCAGTCTGTGGAACCCATGGGTGCAGTTGTTTGTGTGTGAGAATGCGGCCTTGATAGTGAATCTGAACCAGTTCTTCACATCATCTTCGCCCGAAGTCCTGGAGAAGCTGCCGTCAGAACTGGCTGGTGAATGGGCGGACTTCTTCGTAGAGGGAATCTACAACCTGCTGCTGCCTCTGCCCCTTAGTATCACAGGTGTGTGTGTGTGTGGATTTTATTTTAGGCGGTATGGCATAATCTCTGAGAAACAAATTTGACAATAATTGCTTCTCATTTACCCGTTCGTAGAAGTGTTCAGATCATTTACTTCAGTTAAAGTACTAATACCACACTGTAACAAATCTCCACTACAAGCTTAATGTACAGAGATGCAGTGGAGTAGAGGTAAACGATTGCATAAAACGGAAATACTCACGGTTGTATCTCAACTTTGTACTTAAATACCCCTTCTGTAAATATACGTAGTTACATTCCACCACTATATTGAGCATATTGCAAGGTATTACAACAACAAATCCTAAATGAACAACATTTACATGTTTGTCTTCGTTCCAAACCTGCCATTACAAAATAAAAGCAGTTAAGACAAATTTATATCATCACTGTGTGCAACAGTCACAGTCCTTCTGTCTGTTTGTTGTCTAAATGCAGATGCCTTCACTGAACCCGACGACCCTGTGTTCCCTTTGGCGGTGCTGCAGTCAGTCGGTGTGGCTCTGACATACGTGCCTGTGCAGCAGCTAAAACAGAACTCCCTGCCCCCGCGCTTCATCGTGGACCAGAATACAAACCTGCCAGAGCCCCTACAGACACTACTCAACACTTTCTGTCCTCTGCTGCTGTTTAAGGCCAGGCCTTTGCAGATGACCGTCTACCACTTGTTAGAAAAGTAAGGACTTTTTTTTGAGAGTATGGATAACTTTTCCTTTAAGGGCCAGTTTGTAGGATTTAGGCACAGAAATGGAATATATTATTTTGTAATCATGTCTTCATTAGTGTATAATCACCTGAAACAAAAACATTTTCCGACAAGGAAAGTGGGTTTTCCGCCATGTTTCTGTAATAATCTTTCTAGCCTTTCACATTTTCAACATTTTTATTGACCACCGTATGGGAAGTTAAGGAGAGGGGTATCTCATTGGTTGCAATCTGCAACCACACTGCTTAATGCCATTGAATCCTAGACACTGGACCTTTCAAGTTCAAGTGATACACGTCCTCTGAGATCTTTAAGCCCCTGAGAATCATCACCTCATGCTAACCACAAGATAAAAACCTAAAATGAACATACTTGCTTATTGTCATTACAGGGTGATGCCTCAGCTGCCTGAGTGTGATGGAGAAGGAGACAACAGCAAGTCTGATGATGATAGTGATGAGCCATGTCTGTAAGTCAATGAGGGAGATCATATTACTGTGGGTTTTACACATACATGATAGTTGCTTGATTCTAAGTATTGTCATGTGAGTTCTTACAGTAGCAGAAAAAATATGTACAGGATACAGTTTATTTTTGTGTTCAGTTCTCCTCCAGCGTCTCTGATGGCCGCCCTGTCGACCTGTGAGGAGCTGTGTGACAGCATCCTGGCAGGACTTCAAGTAGGAGAATTTGCAGTGGTCCAGCCTCTCAGTGTGGAGTACTCGTGCATCCTGGGCTATTTACTGGCCTGGAAGCTGCTCCTCACCTTTTTCAAATCCTCACCCTCACATGTGAGTCATGATAAGGCCTGCTTCAGATTAACAGATGCTTTGTACAATATGTCTGCTGTTTCTTCTTCTAATTATCTTCACTTGTTTAACTTTCATGAAGAGAGTAGCCATGTTTCCATGTGCAGTTTGGAGTATCGCAGTGGTAACGTTCTCTCATTTTGCAAAAAGGTTTCATGCACGCTCAAGGTGGTTTTTGCTGTTTGTGGAAACGTGTTAATGCCTTTAATGAGAAATGTAAAAAAACTTCTCCTAACATCCAACTCATATGACTTATCAGCTGTTTCCGCTACCAGAGTATAAGAAGAAGTTTTCAGGGTCGACAGCGTCAACACAGATTCTTTCCCTCCTCTTGATTTTTGTCTTGTAGCTAGCCAAGGCGAATAGTTTTGGTTCTATTACTATTTCTTTGTCCTCTTCTTCTTCTCATCCTTTCTCTTCTCGAGGTTTATTGCCGGTTGGCAAACAACTGGTTTTGTTTTACGGTTCACAACCTCTGCCTCTTCTACTCTTATGGCAATGTGCAATGTAGTCTAAACTGCCAGTTTCTGATAAAACTAGGCATTGCATTGCTTGTTTTATTCGCTCCAAACAGTCCATGTAAACAAACGTGTTTTCTTTGCGACGTTTCAAAAGGTCACTTCAGATTTGCTTGACATCTAGATGAAAACACAGCAAGTCTGTATGATGTCTGAGAAGACTAAAGTTAATAGCAAATTATTGTCCTAGTATTGACTGCTCCTCTGATTTATTTCTAGCTGCGGGCCCATTATGCTCAGTATCTTAAGAGAAGCTGCTCCCTCAACAAACTCCTCCTCCACCTCTTCAAACTGATGCCCGAGAACCCCATCTACCCGGGCCAGGGTGCAGAGACGAAGGAGACCAGAACCTTCTTCACAGAGAGCCTGTCTCTGGCTGTTGACAGTAAGTTACACTCACACACCTACATGACTTCTGTACACGGGCTGTGAAATGTAAACAAGCTTAGATTTCCCCTCCTGTGCGTCTTGCCCGCAGAAAGCGAGAGCGTTGAGTGGGAGCTCCCCCATCTGGCCTGCAGTGTGTACTACAGCACAGTGCAGGACCTGCCTGCCATGGTGCGGCTGTGGTGGAACGGCCAGGAGAAGAGAGTGAGCGCAGCTGTGGAGAAGTTCACTATTAGATACATCAGTCCTGTTCTTTCAGCGCAGGAGATCTCATCGGTCCACTCCAGCACTCAAATGTTTGACAGCATGACTGTAAGTTACTAAATACAGTGCGTGTGTGTGTGTGTGTGTGTGTGTGTGTACCTCTAAATACTTACTAGTTTTTAGTGCCAATTTCTTAATAACCTCAGCATACCTGATCGTTGCATTTCTCCAGGAATAAGGCAGATGTTAAATTGTAAAGCAGATGTCTGATTATTAGACTGAAAGACTGCCGATAGCAAAGGCAAACAGTGTATTTATTTATTTATTTATCTTCTTTCCCCAGGTGAAGGCCCGCTCAGCAGCTCGGGAGGTGATTGCTACCTATTCTGTGGATGATATCTTCATCGAGTTGGTGATTCAGCTACCACAGAACTACCCTTTAGGCTCCATCGCTGTCGAGAGTGGGAGGCGCGTGGGGGTTGCCGTTCAGCAGTGGAGGAACTGGATGCTGCAGCTGAGCACCTACCTTACACACCAGGTAGAAACACAGACACACAGTGGATATAAACTCGAGAAGCTGTTTTTTATAAGTAGTGTCTGCTCTTGGATCTGAAGACCTGAAGCTAGGTTAAATCCCTACCGGTGAAATTTTCTTGAGCAGTACAGGGCAAGAGGGTGGTGAAGATTATTTTGAAAAAGAAAACAAATCAGAAAGATGTAAATGTGTGTGTGTTCAGAATGGCAGTATAATGGAGGGCCTGGCTCTGTGGAAGAACAACGTGGATAAGCGCTTCGAGGGGATCGAGGACTGTATGATCTGCTTCTCTGTCATCCACGGCTCCAACTACTCTCTGCCCAAGAAGGGATGCCGCACCTGCAAGAAAAAATTCCACTCAGCATGTTTGGTGAGACTTATGTGTAGAGATCATGTTACATCCAGTGGTGGGCTGTCTGGATCTTATGATATGATGATAAACTTTAAGCATTTTTTAAAATCTTTGATAAGAGAGAGGGAACAATAGCAATGGCAACAAACTGCAGCTCGGCTATGTATGAGTAATCTTGCATAAATTATGTTTTATGAGGATTTGAAGGCATAATTCATAAATCCTCAGCCCACGCTGGTTATGTCACGCACACTTTCCCTCTCAAATCACACAAATACCAGACACAATTCAATGCATGACAACATTTAGTTTAAAGTCAACATACTTTGCTCGCTGACATTAATTTGTTGTTGTCTTTAACATTAATCTATGTTTTTTTTCTCATCTTCCCACAGTACAAATGGTTCACTTCCAGCAACAAGTCCACCTGTCCACTGTGCAGAGAAACCTTCTTCTAACATGCAGTCGGCCAAAAGATTGACACTTCTTCAATCAAGCAGTATTGTATCGGTTGTGATTACACAAAGGAGGTTATTGAAAGTTTATTAGATCACAACGCCGGGGGGCATTGTTTGGTTCAGAAAATCATGTTTCATGTGCTGAGTGGAGGTTTGAGCGAAGGTACAGTAAAATCTAGTGAGAATTGGTGACTTTTATCTCCACAATCAGCAGTGAGGGTTGATAAACTGTCAGCAGTTTTTTACCAGTTCTTTACTGTGCTGTAAATGTGCAGCATCAGATGGTCCCTGCAGTTGTTTTTTTTTGTTATTATTAATGAAGTTTTTATCCTTTTTCTTGACTTAATTTTTCTTTGTAACGTGCAGGTGTGTAGAGGCAGAATCACAAAGTTGGGAACACCAAAGCTGTCCAGGTGCTTCATATAAACACCAGTTTAAGTGAGTCGTTTTAAAAACAAACAAAAAAAGATAATCCAAGTACTGCAATGCCCAGGTTTCACAAATCTTTCCTAATATTTAGGAGTGTAAATAAATTATGTCTGATTAGTGACATGCCTTATTATATTATGACATGGAGAGATCACACATGAAAAGCAAGAAAGGGAGCTTCTTTAGGGTTTAGGTTTTTCATTTCTAAATGCCACTGCTCACAAATATCAGAAGCTAATGTGATATGTGTCCTTCCCTGTGCCTGCATACAGCTGTAAATGATGCTGGAAAGTAAATAAAATACAACCAGGTGGATATTATCAACAGATGCATGTTGTCTTTGATTCAACAAAGCACATAGACAGAAAATATGTAAACCACGTTCCACACAGAAACTGATTTGTAAAAATGAATTGTAACGTGCTTGAGCTGATCTGAATGTAATAGACTGCAGCGAGTTATGTCAAAGCTTTATAGTTTTGTGTATTACCATTAATTATCATCTATGAAGACTCATTTAATAGCTTTGTTTAACAAGACGACAGGCTGAACTAGCACGCCCTACATGACGTTACAGCTACCAGACTGAGTACAGAACAAAATACAGTGTCTACATTTCCCAATGGCTGCCTTACAGAACAATGCATATGCAGGAGTATATAAATATCTGGCACAAAGACTGTTCATGCATATTTTTACTTTGTGCACACACAGACTTTTACTGTTGAACTCACAAAGTTTTTATACATCTGGCCCCAGGTGTATTGTTATGCTCATGATTCATTAAATCCCTTTGTCAAAAGCTAGCCTCTTTTATACCTTGATGACGATCATTATCTAGAATACTGCAGTTTTGATGAATTAGTTCTGTAAATATAACGACTTAATGATCACAAAAGAAACAAACTGAAGAAATGTACCTAGTTTAAAGGTAAACCTACTGGGACTGCAGAGATATTTGATTCCAACTGGGACCAGCTCGGTGCTAAAAATGAAGAAGTGGCTATATAGGTCAACAAATGTGACATTTACAATATGCCATCAATTTAGTCAAAGTGAACAGTAATGAAGCCCAAGTGCTTCCGTGAACTGTTATGTTAACCTGAGCCTCCAATTACAGTTATATGATATTTCCATACAACTGTTACTGTAAGTTAACCTGTGCTAGTTTCCAAGAAAAGACTGTAATTAGCCTCAGCCTGTGACTGCTGGCTCCAGTCTCCCACACTCATTTATCTTGGGTCCACCTCCTCCTCCTCATGTTGAATAATTTATCTGTTTAATGGAGGCGTGCTCTCATCACAGTTGTTCCTATGGAATTAATTATGACAGATTAAGCATGATCAATGAATTAATCCCTATCGTTTGCTTTGCCGTCTATGCCTGGGTGTTTGTGCATTTGTAATTTATTATTGCGGTCAGATTTTATCAATACATACAGCCCGGCATCCATCATCATCTGCCCTTGACCTTTTTAATAGCCATTGATCTGTTTGCCGGGCATAAATATTTATACTGAAATCCCCCCGTCTCACAAGTTTTGACACACAACACACCCACACACACACACACATAGACAGCTTCAAATCTTATTGCTCATTATCTGCTTGATTAAGCAGTGGTGCAAATGTTATGAACTACAGTACAGTCCTCTGTGCAGCCTTATTCTTTTCACAATGTAGGTCAGCCCTTACCAGGAGATGGCAGCATAAGCCCAAGACACGGCTGTGGGGGACAAGAGTAAACTGTGTGGAGATGTGTACACATTAACCTGAGAGAAAAGAGATTACTGATCCGGACTATCTAGGGAGGTTAAATTACTAACAAAGATCACAATTTTATTGTTACGTTTTCTGTTTCATTTAGCTCTCCTGACAAATAAATTCCCAGATCATCCAAATAATTAATGGGGAATATTAAAAGGGATTTAATAAGGGATCCCACAGGGATTATTAATGTGCCATCTTTAATTACTCAAATGGATTTGATGAATAAATTCAGACACAATGCTGGAACCTGTCGTTTGTGACATTCAGAGACCCAGATTAAATGTTGCTAACATACCTGACTAAGAGGAAGTATTTTTTTTTAGACGGCTTCCAGTCGACGCGGAGATAAGTGATTTCAGATATTTTGAAAATATCTGAAAATGGATATAAAAATGTAATAAAAATGAAAACTTATTAAAAAGTAATAAAAATTAAGTGCCTTTAAACTATTTCTGTTTTACAAACTGAACAGTTTAGAGGGTCACTATACAGTCATTCACTGGAGAAATCGTCTACACTTGCAGATCCTTCAATTAGTCAACAAAACATGTTTACGATGCAATCCTTGTATTTTTTGTATGTATTCCCATGGGAATATTTTTCATCAAGCTTAGTTGTCATCTTATTTCCTTTTTTTCTCCAACTGGTAGAAATGGGCTTCCATACTTACTTCATCATGAGTGAACATTAAATCATTTTCAGGCACTGAATGAAATGAAGGTCTACAACACAAACAACATTGCGTGTCCTGTTTTGTGTTCACGTAGCTTCCACCACTGTCCCATGGATCCAATTTCCCTTTAATGAAATTCCTTTTGTCTGTTACATTGTGAAGTATACCTTACCTCTGAATTCGCAAAACTAACCTTTAATAATTGAATATAACCAAAGGATCAGACGTTAAATAATGAGGTATGGGGTTTGCAGGACTGTTGTTGATCAGCTAATGAAGATTTGATTTCCTTCCTTCCTTCCATATACAGACACTTCTTGACATGCCACCCAGCCATTAACCACCCTACGCTGACACACTTGCATGAAACTGCTGTACTAGTAAAAGCTAATTAGCAGCCAACCTGTCTGCAACCAGTCAGTTCACTGGCCTTCCTGGCCTTCGAACTGATTGGCTGAGGCTTGGTTACTTCATAATTAGCCAGGCCTAGATAGCTCTCATTTAGCTCTCCCTGACCCATTTGTGAGCGTATTAGCATTCCAAGCCATTTGTAGGAGGCTGGTCCCATCCTAGTCACGCCACTCCTCAACACTGCAGGCAATTGCTCAGCTCTGGAAATGGCTTTGAATTAGTCTGTGTGTGCGTGCGTGCGTGTGTGTGTGTGTGTGTGTGTGTGTGTGTTTTGCGTGTACATTTGCATTGGCCTATCAGTATGACTCTGCTGATATTAGTTCTTTTGAAATGAATCCCACACAGTCATTTTATTTGCCTCTGTGAAGCCAGTCTCCCTCACCTCCTCCATCTCTCTCTGCCTCTCTGCCATGTTCCCCAGCATATAGCTCGCTGTATGAAATTATAAACAGCACACAATCAATATCTGAATACGTTGAACGTAATCCTGGGAATTTATCGGGTTCATTTATCCTAAACTAAAGCAGGGAACTTTACAATTCTATCGGGGCTATTTTCTCAACTGCACTCAAAAGCAAAATAATCAATTTTATTAACATTTGCTGTTTTGTATAATGAATGTTATAAACAATGATTATTGACCTCAATCTACTGGCTCCCAGACATGCATTTGTATTAGTCATTATGGCTGGGAGAGGCTGCCTGGTCTGCCACAGTTTAAATCTACTGTTATTACTCTGTCATCACGTACAGGCCTTTTATGGTTTTCTATTACCGCTGCCATGTTATAGCAGCATTGGAGGACACCAAAGGCTGGGTGGCTGAGTGTGCTGTTTTCAAAAGACTCTGGCCGGGATTCAGAGCCACAGTGGGCAAATTTGAAGAGAAAATTCTGTATTTTTAGACAAGAAATGAAAAGGAGATGGTCTATAAAGAATAGAAAATTGACAGAGACGGTGTGGTGACAGTAAAAAGAAGAATTGTACAGTCTTGTCTAGTTTTATTTAGAAATGGTTTCAGTAGCCTTTTTTTTATATGTATATTTTATCATTTTATATTGAAACATTTCATCAGAAAAACTGCAAAGAGGCTAAATCCACCCAATATCTTTGAATCATAGCCGCAACACTTTTAAAAGTGCTTTTTAAGCCCAATTGACCTAACTCTTTCCCCGTGATGAAACTTATCAGTCCAGGGGGCAACGCATGGCAACAGACTATTTAAGTATTCTGAAGCGCTGCCTAAGTTCACAGTCAAGCACCAGCAGCACAAGTCTGCCTACAAATAACACTGGCGGTGTACTTTTTGTCCTAGCAGAAAACCTCCTGCTTGTCGCTTCCCTCAGAAAACCCTAAAGTACTGCCCTGGTCTACATGGAAATAACAGCACATGAGAAATGTAAAAGCAATCTGAGCATGACCAAATCCTTTTAAATACAACTAGGACAAACACATGAGTGGTACCTCCTGAATATTTCAGGCTGTGAGTGTGTGTGTGTGTGTGTGTGTGTGTGTGTGTGTGTGTGTGTGTGTGTGTGTGTGTGTGTGTGTGTGTTAACTCCTGCACACAAGCTAACTAGAGGCAGGGAATAGGGACTGTAAGGCTTCACACTCCTGGCAATAGCTCTTTCTGCAGTGTTATCGTTATATAAAGTCGCAGGGCTGGATCCGATGTGCACTCTTTATGACTCACAGTGCAGGGGTAGCAATTAGGTACCAAGAGTTCACACAAGACAGACCTCTATCACAACCCATTCCCTAAATTTAGAGAAACCCACAGGCGTGTTCATATATTGTACAAATGCTCTATATATTGTGATAGAGGGTAAGAAAATGGACTTCTTTTCCCAGAGGCAAAATTTGATTTACTGTTCTATTTAAATGGCCACACTGTTTCAGAGAGGTTGGTATTGCCATGGCTAAGCCTAAGGGTGTTGAGATACATCATGCTGTAAACTAACCAGACTTTTAACATACAGCATAGAAAGCACACTGAGCAGAGGAAAACACTGCACTTACCTCTCCCAAATCATTTTGACGCTGTGTTGATAATTATTTACATTTAAGAATGGCAAAGCCTTGAGGTCATGAGTTAATTTCATTTGATATCTTGAAATAATAATGCAAATTTTCCTCTCATGAGTTCATTTATCTCCTTATCTCAAGAAAGAAAAGCATATTTCTTGAGTTAACGAGATCATTTCTCGCAAGAAAACAACTTGTAAAACTCTTTAAAACATTTTAAAGCAAAAAACTGTGAACTTCTTGCAAGTGTTTTTTCTCTAGTTACTCGATGCAAGAGTTTTTACATTATGACTGATTATTGTAAGGCGTAGGCTTGCGTACTGTAGCCTTCGGTGGTGACTTCATGTGCTACTTTCCATTAGGCTACAATCAAAAGGATTCTGGTTGGCATACGGAAACTAGAAAAGAAACTACCCAACATTATTGGATGTTTGAATAGTTTAATAGATTGTATATATAGATGAGTATAGGATAGAAGATTAAAGTACAGTCAGATAGCTTAATCAATAATGGGTGGTGGATTGATCTGACATTTACTGCCTCAATCAGTTGCTTCACCTGTCAAGATGCCATCTATGCACGCTTGCATGGCACTCCTGATCTCTGATAAACCTTAAAAGTAATAAGAAGAAACTACCTTTCTTTCCTCAGATAACAGGTTGATTATCTTGTTGTGACAAGAATACAAAGCTTGTTTTCTTGAGCTAATGAGATAATTAACTTGTCTCAGGAATTAAAATGTCTCAGGAAAATGGCAAGGGAAATTGCAAACTGGCCAAAACTTGCAAGCAATTGTGGTGGTCTATAAGGAGCTAAATAACAAAACAAAACAAAACAAAACAAAAAACCCTTTTAGCCAGGCTAGCTTTGTGGCTCCATGGATGGTAGGCTGACATAGCAGTCTTCTATTGGGGGGCATTGGGGGGCCCCCCAAGGTTAAATGTAGAGGTGTATAAACCTAGGAAATCTGACATAGTTGTAATTTCACTGCTTCCTGATTGATCACCAACTGAAAAGATAATGGATAGTCAAAATCTGGAGGGACATCAGGCCATATTTGTAGGTAAAACAACATATTTTATTACCAGATGTGTTTCTTTTGAGCTGGTGATCAATGAGGAAGCGGTTAAATAAAAATAACAATCATTGGCAATATAGGTCAGTTGGTTAGATTACTACTGTGGTCTGAACTGAAATATTTGACTAACTATGTTATCAGTGTACTTAGCTAACATGGGCTGATTAGCAGATGTTAACATGCCAACGCGCTAAACTAGGATGGTGAACACGGTGATCATTGTCTCCTAAACATCAGCTTTTTAACATCACTGTGAGCATGTTAGCACGCTCACATTAGCATGTAGCTCATACTGTAGCAATGAAGCCTCACAGAGCCAGTGGTACGGCTTTAGTCTCTCAGTCTTTTTTTATCTCAAAAGACAGATCTTTTTGCAGAGACAAAGACGCGACGCTCAAACTAAACTTGTCATTTTGTCACCTTGACATCAAGGTTGCCCTGATATCTTTGCCGACAGCGATAGAGACATATGTTTACCTTTTTCAGTTATTGGACTACCTGTGCTTCGGCTGTAGTATTTATTGCGGCGAGTATATCAAAATCTGATCCAGTCTGGTTCTGCTTGTCCGCATCCATCATCAGAATGGCTCAGCTGATAAACAGGTATACGGCGCGATAAGGCCGGTGCAGTGCCACAGACTAAGCGAGAAAGCATCAGATCCTTGAAGTTTTACACAATTAGGGTAAATCCTAATTGGCAATTACTTTGATTTGTAATCCTAAAGGTATTTAATGAGCTCATTTAATGGTGCCATGGAGCATGATAGAGTATGGTAATTGGTTTTTATAAGAAGTGTAAAAATCAAGGTGCGCTCGTGAGGTGGGTGGTGCCACTTATTTGCCAAGCTATTATGGGGCATTAGGAGAAAGTTTTCGACAAAAGAAGTTTGGAAAAGACTCTCGAAACCCCAGCTGTAGTCCTTCGGATAAAAATAGACACACATGGAGTTTTGAAGTGAGATGTTTTGGTGCTGGCAGCTCTCTTCTTAATGATCATCCCCTGATGATGATGTGTTTATGTACATCCATCTTCCAGGGTAAAACTAAAAGGTAAAAAAAAAGTCATCCAGCTGCCCTTGCAGCTTTTTGCAGCTGTAAAAGTGGACGTCTCACTCTCCAGTTCTAACAAGGTCGGAGCTGTCAGGAAAGAGTGAGGCCGGGGAGCTAATATACTCAGGCCAGGAGGAAGAGTCATCTCTCATACGCGCAGCAGACGGAGGACTGGAGGAGAGAGAGGAGGGCGGAACAGTGTGAGACCGAGAAAAGAATGGAGATGAGCGAGCAAAAGGGGAGAAGGGGGAGATTAGGACAAGCCAGACAGGAAAGACAGAGAGAGGAGGCAACGAGATAATGTAAAAGTGGAGCAGGGAGTCGGGGATGAAGGGTGTAGAGGAAGAGAGGGGAGCTGGCTGCCCTACCCTAAAGCAGTGTTGATATGACAGTTTTCTGAGGCCAAATCTGAGGCCAACTCATTCCACTGATGAATGCTTCTGGCTTCACCAACCTTCACACTCTCTCTCTCCTTTTCTCTATCTGAGGGTCTCTTTCGTAACACTACTTTAGTTTTAGATATATCTCAGCTATCATTACAAATTCCCTACAAAAAGGAGGCCAATTTTGGCTGATCCGAACCATAATTCATTCTCATATGCTATGTTCTGACACAGCCTTTATCTTTGTGACATTAGCGCGACTCGGCCATGCTGGCACCAGTCAGCAGCATTCAAGGCCGTACACTCAAATGCCCTGCTTATCATTTCTGAGCTGGATTGGAAGCATTCAGCTAATGGCTAATAAATAAAACTAATTAAGCATACGATAATGGAATGATAATTCAGCATCATTTGCTCACTCACTGCACAACTAGGACACTTTGGTATTTCACTGAGTCAAGAGCAGAGAGAGGGCAAAGAGAGATACCTGAAACCAATGGTGCCAGTGGGCTAATACTCACATTATGTCTACATTATCTCACTGTGCAATGGAGCCATATCAAGGCAAGAAAAATAACAAGGTAATCAATTAAGTTAACCATGCAATTAGGTTAATTAATTGCTTGTATGCCCAGGAGTTTCCTGGGCCTTGTGCTGTGGACCGCATTACTACACTGGCCAGTGATTAGATTACAGAGTTAGTAATGCCATTTGAGGCTCAAGTGTGTGAGCATGCAAAGTGGTGTCCCACTGGTTTGCCCAAGCTGCTATCTCCAAATTAACACTATAATGCTTTTGAGTGCATCAGCAGCATAAATATGGAAGTTGTTTGTAGGGATGCAAGTATAGTTTAGAGGTAAATCTCCGCATACAATATTTCTAAAAATAAAGTGGAGTGTGCTTTTGTTTCCTGAAGAGAAAGTAAAGCAAAATTGCTTCGGCATCAAACAGACGAGTGCATTAGATAATTTGCTTACTGTGCACAGATAAACAGCTGATGGAAACACAGCAGGCCTTCCAGATCCTACCGACCCAAGAGGAAAATGTCAGTGTTGAAATGTTGCTTATTTCAGAGACCATTTGCTTTGTGACTTATTTCTGTATGGAGCGGGATTTGAAAGGCAATGGTCACACTGTGATAACATGGGAAACTCACTTATATCACCAACTTGCTGACACAAAAGGGGTATTATCAAATAGTCAAGAATCTGTGCTCAAAAGAGTGCCATAACGACACAGGGAGAAAAAGGTCCAATGACTTATTTAATGAGTCTATTGGATAACTACTCTGTATTATGCTTAACTTAACTTGAAGTACACAAATAGAGTAACTAATAATTAAGTAATTAGTAATTAATGAGTCATGGCTGGGTTGTGCCACTCAGTGGCTGGTTCAGTTAATCAGGAACAACTCATGAAGAAAGTGGTCAGTATGTAGATTTACAGATATTGATGAACTACTCATTATTTATTAATACATCATCTCCCAGTCTGTTCTCCAGGAACACATCATTATCTACTATATAGTCCTGATATCAGTTATTCAGTAATTACTCATTAACGATTCATTAACTATAAAGTCGTCCCTGATTCATTCCTCACTTGCTCCTCAGGAACAAGTCACATTTTTGTGGACCTCATTGTGACTGTGTAGTTGTATAGTACTGTTTTATTGACCTGAGTGTTACCGATTTTTGGCGTTGTAACAAACAAATTTATATTTTATGTTTTTAACGAGGGTGAATACATAAGCACCAAGTATTGAATCAAACGTTTATGGCACAACTTAATTAAAGCAGTTTGTACATTAGTAAAAAGAACATAAGCAAAACAACATATTGTGCTTTGTGTTTATTGGACATTATACATTTATCATGTATTTTATGGTTTGCACTTCTTATTGTTTGCTGTGTTTGCACTTTTGTTTAATCATGTTGACACTCATAAACATTAGTAAGCATTAATCTCAATGATATTGTTGAATATGCAAATTGGAAGTTAATGGGCGTACTGTAATTACAGAAACCCAAGTTAACAGTCACCCCAAATCCCTCATCTGTTTATCGATTCACCTCACTCCCATTTTAATTCATCACAAACTGAGATATGGTGTAGAAATGCAGTACTTTAAAGAACAAAAGATTCAATGGCACACTCCCAGCACGCTTTCTGAGCTGTCAAACTCTTTACTGGTGGGGTAACATTTTGGTCCAGACATAGACTTTTATAAGACTTCGACAGGCAAGTACATACACAGCCAAGCTGCCAGGATAAAATGCTGGCAGTTAATGTTTCTGCAAACCACTATACGTTCACATTTGTATGTGTCATACGTACCATATTAACATTTCAGCAAAACTTTCATTTCAAGAGGTGGAGGGGATGGTGGTGGAGTTACAGGCAACAAAGCTGCCAAGCCAGTGCCCACAGTTTGAGACTGCATTTCAACATTTGTAAGCGTGAAACCACTAGGTATTCTTAAAAAGACATCAGGACAATTTCTAGCAGTGTTTGTGGCGACAAAAATCTGATACTTTTGACAGGAAAGTTGGGACATCTCCAGCTATATTTGTCAAGACTAAAACAGGCAGAGCCTAAGCACAGCATTGTCACAAGATAACACTGAAAATTCAACCTAGAGAGATGTAAGGTTGCAACATAAAGAAAAGAAAGAATGTTTCAAAATATCCGTGGTTTACAGAAACACACATTGCGAACATCTATTCTGTTGATTAGTTTGCCATATAGGTGAGCTGTAAACAAGCCTGTAGAGATAATATGCTTTATTAGTCTTTATTTCAACGAAATGGTTAAAGACAAACATGCAACATTGCTTGCAGTTGAGGTTTATGACCATTTCTTACTGAAAGCTAAAGAATAGCACAACAAGTATTTAAAGGAGACATTATGCTCATTTTCAAATGCATAATTTTATCTTTGGTCCCTACTAGAATAGGTTTACATGCTTCAATGCTCAAAAAACAAATCAGATTTCTCACACTGTCCAGAGCTGCAGCACTGTATTTCTCTGTCTTAGCTCCTGTCTATTTAAGGTCCCACCTCCTGAATATCCAGTCTGCTCTGATTGGTCAGCTCACACAGGCCTGAGCTAGCACCGCTAACAACAACAGAAGAGCTGGGCTAATTTAATTCCTGCATGTCAAACTAGCTGCTAGCCGACGTAGTGTGATGTCACAATGTCAAAGAATTGAAGGCGGGGCTACTGACGAGGCGTTTCAGGAGCAGTGTTTTCTGTGGGAGAGAGGAGCTTCTGTTGGTGCAGACTTTGACCTTTTTACCCTTCAAGATCTTTTATGTGCACAAGAACCGATACACAACACTTCAGGAAAGGAAAACAGAAAAAGCACAATAGGTCTCCTAAGTTATAAAGTGGATTTCAACAAGCTGGTGACAACTGTTAACCATGCAACATACTTTTACATTAAACAAAGTAGTATCGTTATGTTTGGCTATGCTACACACTTGTGTGTAGCATAGCCAAACATCCAGAGTGGAAATCCCTACACACACACACACACACACACACACACACACACACACACTTGCAGCTGCACTAGACGTCTTGGTTGGATTTTACCAGAGCAGAATGAGTCCCTGTCTCTCTTCCATTTTCTCTTGTATTATAATGAACACGCTGACAGTCGAATTAGCACGGTGTCACTGTGGCAGTATGCTTCAGCGACGTGCTGCACAGCTGTCCCACTGTGATAGCACACCACACTCTGTTAAAGGATCATAGTACAGCCAATAAAACATGGAGGATGGTGTGTAGTGAAGAAGGCTGAATGTACCTTTATTTGGATTCCACAATTGGCCCTTTCTAGTAATTCCATTCAATTCTTAGGCTTTTTCGAGAGCTTCTTTTTCGAATGAGGAGGATGGCATAGCCTAATTTCAGCCAAATTTTTACAGGATTTTACAGGATTTGCCTTGTATTGAGAATGTACAGGAATATCTACAGTGATGACAGTTAAATTGACCAGATGGGATTTTAAAGGGCTGTTTTGAGGCACCATTGTGTAATGCAAAGATGGTTTACTTACAATCAATAACAGATTATATACACAGGAATGTAAGATGTTTGCACTGAGAAGACCACGTTCAGTCCTTTTGTGAATATTCCACATGCACACAAACACACACATGCACACACACCATGCTTGAGGCCTGCACCTGAGTCCTTGTTCCGCAGGTGAGGGAGGCAGGGGGAAATAAAAAGCTCCTTTTAATTGAGTCCCCCTGAGTAAGCTGGGGAAGTTCACCCATCACTCTAACACATGGCTCCTATTTTTAAACACACGCACACACTGGAGAGGCCTACTCTTTAATAGGCTCCCCTGGGTTATAATGTTATTGTTGATACGCTTGCCGAAGACACAGAGACGTACATAATCAAATTCACATGTAAGCACACACAGACACAATCGGCACACATGCATGAATGCATGAACACAAGCACCTCGCTCTGTCTTTGTCTCGCTCTTTCACTCGCACATACACACATGCAAACACAAACACACACACACACCATACAGTATCTAGACCTCCCAGCATCATTCTGTTGTCAAATGATGTCTATAAACCTGATAATGAACCAAAGGGATGAAAATGTGAATTTTATTGCACCAAGTAAGAGTCTGCTCAGAGAGGAGGAGTATTTAAACTGTGCCTGTTTCACTTTTTGTTGAGTTAAATCAGTTAATAGTGTGCTTTAATGAAAACAGTCCCAAATGTTTTCCATTTTAGGCACTTTATCTCATCCGGTCAGCATGCGCTTAGTGAGGCAATAAAAAGCAAGATTGTTGTTAGTGTCTTCCTCCTCCCCATCTGATTTATTGTGAGAGATATTTTTATGGTTGAAAAGTGCATATGTGTTGCTAAAAGTTAAATAAGGACACCCACACAGCATCGTTTTAATGAGTTCAGCAGGATACGATGATATTGTTGATTACATACTAAAACTCGACTATATTCTTGGTTATATTGCACATTATGCTGTATAGCTACTAGGTGTTTGCAATGTAATTTTAGCAAAGTGCCACTGTGACCTTGCGTGTGATGCAATGTCAATCACATTTAGTCCCAAAGAATGACTGAGAGCATTTCTGACATGAAGCCCAGCACAGGGTGCATTGCTACATACAGTATGCTTATCACATAAAGTCACCAAGATTGATGGTAAACATTTCTGACACCAGGCCTGCTGCAAAATATCTGAAAAAACAGGTAAATATGAAATTAAATGGCTGCTTGATAATGAAATGTGAAATGTATGATTTTAAAAAGCTCCAAAAAAAAAAAAAAAGACTGTAACATAACCATCAGAAAAAAATAATAAAATAAACAAACTGTATGAAGGGCAGACTACCGTTCAATCGATGCACAACTTCAGTGGATCAAATGTTCATTAGGACCATTTTGCTTTCAGACATCCAATTGATCAATAACAGGTCTGACAGAAAGTAACACCTTGAAGGAAGTGTGTTTGGTGTCACCGATGTTGTAAAAACAGAAGAAAGAAACTGAAGATCACAGATACACAGACGTCCTCTGGACCTGTCAGTTGATTCTGCCATGATGCCAATGGTCAAAAATGGCTCTCGTTAAAGTTAATAAGCACTTTCTGTCACAGTTGATGAAATAATGTTGCAGGACTGAGACTGAGAGGTGACCACTAACCACTGGGAGGAATGGAGAAGTGTTTTATTTTGAAGAAGTGCGGTTGGATTTTCTTTTTCTGTGCCGTTCCTCAAAGGTCACCTGTTGTCACTGGTGGATATTAAAGGTCAGTGGCAGAAAGAGAATGTGGATTAGTTAAGTTTCAGTGCAAATTGGTGGTACTTTACGTCTTTGTTTCTTAAAGGGACAGTTCACCATCAAAAATCAAAAATACATATTGCTCTTACTAGTTGTAGTGCTCTCACCTGCTGTAGTGTTAGCAAGCTAACTAAGCTTTGAGAGACAGAAAGCAGACATCTCCAAGTATCTCCATTATCTCCTAAATCTAGATGTATAAATAGCACTAGTCTACGGGTAAGAGGGGGAAAATAGGTATTTTCGATTTTGGTGTGAACTGCCCCTTTAAAATTCTCAGTTTTCTATTCAGAACATAAAGATGTGAATCTCCCATATTATGTGCCAAAGAAGAAATGTGTTTTTTGAAAGACATCCAAGAGTTCCTGTTATTATCTGTGTACCTGTTTATTTTTCTTCCATTCTATCCAGAGAGGCACTCCACTGACCGTCTTGTTTATTACCTTGATATTTTTACATCACAAATCAAGTGCTTGCTATTTATTTTTCGAGTACAGCCGTAATGAAGTTTACCCATTTACATGCTCTTTGTTTAGTGCCCCGGCGGCTTACTCTGCACAAACAGTACATTTCTTTGTGCTAAGTTCAGAAATCTACATGCTCCTCGTCTCTCGTTTCAGTTTTGGCAGCGCAACACGCTTTGCTCAAACAATTAGCTTTGGGCATTCTAATGGACATGACGAGGGCACATTTCCCTTCATTTTATTATTGCACAATATTTTTGACCCCCTCCCTGGCACACTCCTGTGACCCTCTCTAATTTGCATGTCTCTCAGACAGATGGGGTAATCATTTTTCTCTTCAACATCTTTTACAGCCATCGGGAGGGCTATAAAACACATCTAAAACCTGCGTGCCATTTTGTTATTAGTATTCATCTAGCTGAAAGATTAAAAGAAATTTGGTCTGGACAATAAAATTACCTCTCAGACATTTGTGAGGCAGAGATGGCTGGAGGCAAGGTTGAGCAACACCTGCATTCTATAGAGCTTTTTGTAGAAGTGTTGAAAATTGAGACAGCAAATTCACACAGATAGTACTCTCTTTACTCTTTTTGCACCAAAACATCAAAAATAAATCTTAAGTTTCTCACTTAAGATCATGTTAAATATCCCACTCTATTGTTACAACCAGTGTTTCTTAATAGCAAGATAACAGTTGTCAGCGTGTCACATTGCTCTGCATAAAGTTTTTCTCCTTTGCTTTAGGTCTCTGAAGAGTTCAAATGTGATTATTCAGTCTTTGACTTGTTCTACCATCTGCCACTGCAGGAAACTGCTGTGTTTTTTTTTGTAAACTGTGCTGAACTTGAAGAAAGTGTTCACTGGTTTCAAATTTGAGCTTGGAGCTCTGCAGTTTGTTGTGTAACGCTTTCTACAGTGTGGAAAACTTGTGAAAAATGTTGTTTTTCTTCTGCCTGCAGTTGAATGTTTGAGTTGAACAATGTTTGTGCAGAGTTAGACACTAGAAGACTTTTTTCACACTCATTGCTGCAAGTGTATATTTTCCTTTTAAGGGTTCTTTAGGGAACAAAACTACTTCTTAGGTTGAGGAAAACATCTTGGTTTGGCTTAAAATAACTACTTTACATACATTACTTCAATTATCTAATGTACATGACGTCAGGGTTAGGGTTAGGGTTAGTAAGTACGTTAGTAAGATAAGATAACTCACCACTGACTTTTGCTTTCACACTGACCACGAGCAGCGGTCTTCTGGGCGAAAGTCCTGTGCTTGTTTGACCCAGCTATCCGTCCCTGACTTCCTCCCTTTGCAGACTTAGCGCTCTTTGTACTTCTTCCCCTGACTTCCTCCTTTGCTGCCTAGTAATTATAATGGCCAGCTGAGGTCACCGCCAAGCAAGAAACTTCAATATGGGCCGTAAAAAAAAAGTTTTCACAGTCGACCTGTATGGTAGTTGAGTAAGTGTAATGCGGAAACCTGAAATCCTCCAGTGCACGTAGACTGAAAATGGACTTAAGCGTGAAGTAGGAGACGTGTCCAGCAGTTAAACTGAAAAATATTTGCATATTCATATATTCTGTAATTTTTCATGTGGGAGAAGGACTAGGTGTCATTTTAAAGATTTTAATTTGGAAATGATACTTCTTGCAAAAACTGGTGTGGAGGGCATCTTTCAAATATAATAAAAGGTTTGTGTGTTCCCAGATTGGGGTGCTAGTGACTCACAGAGACCTTTGACATCCTCACTTTTCTTGCTCACTTGTTTCATGTCAAGTTGATTTATGAATTCAATTTTTATTTATAGAGCCCAGTGTCACTAATCACAATTTGCCTCTGGGGGCTTTACAATCCGTGCAGCACATACTACCATATATCCTTAGATTTTGGCTGGAATAAGGTAAAAGGGCAGAAGGGCAGAAGAAGTTTTTATTAATGTTAGTTCACCAGAACCTGATAGATAGAGGCAGGTGCCATGTTGTTCGGGCAGTCAAACCAGCCAAAACATGTTTTTAATGTTGCCACATTTGGTTTCTAGTTTCAGGCTTATTCCATGGGAATAATGAGATTATCAAGGAAACCTCATGCCCATTTAGCTCTTTTATGATGTGTGTAAACTGTGTTTACAAAACAAATTAAGATTCATTCACATTTTCAAATGTGTTGTGATGATGTCGATCCCCCAAAACCGACATAATCAAAGTAGCCACAAAGTAGTGTGTTGTTTAGGTGATTACTTGATTGCACAGAAAATTGAGCTCATTTTGATACATTTCATCCATTTGTTGATACGATGCCAGCTCTCCAGAAGAACAGGGTGCCAAACTCCACGCTAAATCAACCATATGGCAGTTCAAAACTCATGCATCACAATCACACTGCTTAACAAGCTCAAGTTGTATAGAAGATACAACATCTTTGTGCTATATTTGTCACCTTTTTTATATGCAGTTCTGCACTTAAACCTTGCTTACTTGAACTGAAATGTGTCTGTTGCTCTGCCCTTGTGATCTCTATCGATTTTTAGCAGCTTTGATTTACATTTAGCTAAAATCTGGCTGCACTGACACATTGAATTTCGGTACCTCCCCTGCAGTGTGCATAATTATGTGTATTGATGTGAGGATTATATGAAAATCATGTGCCTGCTACTTTGACATCCTATTTGCACTTTTGAACCGTACTGCAGAAAAAGTGGAAACCTTGATGTCAGTGTCAATGCGGCTGCTGTAAATGTATCTTATTTTGCTTTGGCCTCACGCTCCTCCAGAATGCACATGAAATCATTTTACTGACATAAAATGTATTTTTTACCACAGTCAACGTCGGCTAATCAGAGCAAAGCGGACCATAAGCACATACGATACACACAGACAATATGCAGAAACACACACACAGATGAAGGTGCACACTGAAACCCACACAGACTCACTTTGGCGGCTGATCTAAACTGGGCCAGGCAGGGCCTTGGAGGGAGAACGAAGCAGGACAGAAAGTACAGCAGCCAAATGGAGAGGTGGAGGGGCCAGAGGGCTGGTGTGACTGGGGAGCGGTGAAGAAATAAGAAAAAGGAAAGAGCTGTGGGAAAGAGAGGTGTGAGAGTGTAGAGAAAGAGGACAAAGCTGATGTAGCCCCTTTAAATTCAAAACACAGTTTCTTTTTCCATCTTACTCTTTTATATTCAAGGTGATTTTCATTTAGTCAGATATTTCACTGCAGCATTTAAGTTGCACTATGTAAGAATTTTCTGTTTAAAACCAAAGAATAGAGGTGCAATTTGTGAGAATTTCAGATGAAAACATTTACCAAAATTATCAGACAATGTGAAGAAATAACAGTTATGATGTCTATGTATTGTGTTGCCGTGATATCTACAGTAGTTAGCATGCTAACTAGCTAGCCCCTGCCAGTCACTCTCCAAAGCTCCTGGCGAGCCTTGTAAACACCAACACTTCCCCAGTGCCTAAACTCCCAGTCTTGACCACTAGCTGTGTGGCTAGTTGAGCTAACTAGCTAACTGCAGCTACAGTTAAGAGCTGTTAACAGTCACTCTAGTGATGTGCCGCCCTCTATTTGTTTTGAGTATGAATTTTACAGGTGGCCAATTCTTTCATATTGCTAAACTTGTTGTGAAGGCACCTTAAGTTACATGAAGTTGCAACAGAAAGAGACGTAAAGTTTCAACATATTTGTGATTTGCGTAAAAGTACATTGATGGGGTTTATTCTGGCGTTCTAATCCCTGTTTACCCAGCTGAAAGTATCCCTAAACTGTCTTGCCTAAGGTTACTGAAATGTATTCTAAAATTTTAAAACAATGGAAAATGTTTGTGCCTCCCTTTCACAAATATTTGGAGATCAGCACACTAAATCTTGCATTGCTTTGTCTTCACACGGCTTTGAGTTTTGAATTGCTAAGTCAAAGACAGTCAGTAAAGGAGCACAAATGTCCTTACACCTTATGATGCTGGAGCATGTCTGCCCTCTTACAGCATTTAAAGTTTGGCTTCTAAACTAGAAGTGTATTACAGAAGTCAAACAAAAGGTGTTTGCTTACGGTCTGGCACCGGGTCCTTTTCGGCCCATCTTAATGGCACATCTTTAATAAATATTTATAGAGGGCACGGGGGGATATTAAAAAACATGACATGCTAAGATGGCTTTATTCCCATGAAGATACAGATCTATGTAGAGTTAGAAAAAAGGAAGAGAGGTGAGGGAATCAAGGCCAACAGATGACTTTGGCAAGGACATGTTTGATAGATGTCTGTTACACAGTCTATATAAACAATGAAAGCAACAACCTTAAGGGCAATGCAAGGGCAGTTTTGTGGAAGAGAGTTCTTGAAGAAAATATTCAAGTATATTTACTGGTAATAAAGATGTTTTATTTACTTTTTGACCATAATGATTATAATGGTTAAGTTTAGCAGTTGTTTGGTTCACTTCATCATCTTGTATCTGACCTTCATGTATTCTTGGTTAGATGTTTACGTATAAAGTAATGATATAATAATATAATCAGCTATTTTAATTTATAGTGGTTTTGCTTTTTCTGAGCGAATGCATAACCTGAGGCCCAAGGACATTTGTTATATAAGCATAACAATCAATTAATGCACTTATAGAATAAGTCTGAGACCCTTGAATAAGTTGGCAGTGAAGAGTTCATGGTAGGAGGAAGTGTTTTAGAAACACGCAGCAATATGTGGAAGAAAAGACATTTCAGACACAAGGAGAGAGAATTCACTCAGTCATTGGTTGCAAAGGATTTGCAACCAAATATTAGTTATGACAACTTTAAGTTTACGTCAATTACTAACTAACGAACCAACTGCTAAATAACTTTCCATCAGCAGGGTGGCAATTGATGTGGATGCTAACACCCTCAGCACTCAAGTTGACCCAAAAATGAAAAGTCAGTCATTATCTACTCAGCCTCATGCTGATAGAAAATTGCTAGAGGTTTGAAGTCCTCAAAACATTTCTGGGGCTTCACAGCAAAACAGAATTGCAGCCTTCTCCTTACAGTACTGCATTAGATGGGGATCCATTTGAAAATGCAAAAAAAAAGAATAAAATAATTTGAATTAATTTGACGTTATTTACACCTTTAACATGTACTCGAGCTCTTGCACCTACTTCAGACAGCGTGCATGCTAACACTTTAAGCTAAGCGGCTACAGTGAAGATTTGGGCTTAATAAGGTGTAAATAAAGTATTTTCAAAGGGTTTATGGAGACTTGGATTAAGCTGTTAAAGCTGTATGAAGCCATTTTATGTTTTTTCTCAGTTGTTTATTTACTTTTTTAAGTCCCCTTCTGCTTCAGTTGTTTAGAGGAATGCTTGCAACGCTGTTTTGCTGTGAAGCTCCAGAAATCTTTTGTGGACAACGAAACTTCACCAGAGTTTCCATCGTCTTTGGGCTGATAATAACAGAATTTTCATTTTTGGTTGAATTTATCCTTTAACCTCATAATCACTGTGTACAGAGCTGAAGCAACAGCTAATACACAAAAATGTGTTACTATCTCAATACTCTCTGACTGCACCGAACAAAAATGCATGACTAGAATTTAGAATTATGCATGCTTTAATATCATATATTAATATTGCATGTACAAAAAAATATGACAATATCATTTGTTAGAGAATCATAGAGAATAATGACTTATTCACAAATTCAAAGCAGAAAGTACAACTAGATCCTGTGATAATGACAAGCTATAGGAGGAGAAAAATCCCATCTGCATACAAAGATGGAGGTTGAGGTCAAGAACTAAATATATACAAAAACAGCTCCTTTCTTTGGATGTAGCCGACTGAAATCTTTTAAAGCCCTTTACACACAAGTGTGAACGAAAGAATAGAAAATTATGTTTTTAAAAAAAAAAAAAGACAGACAGCAAGATGATATTGAATCACCCTCACGTCAACACCATCCATTCAGTTTTATATTACCATTCATTATCAGTCATTTTGTACCAGTACTTGTTATTCTCTGGTCTGATACAAAACTGAGAAGTCACATTAAAAAATTCTAAGTGCTGTATCATAGGCAACTGGACTTGTTTCAGTTTCTTGAAGACGTTTCACCTCTCATCCAAGAGGCTTCTTCAGTTCTAACTAACTGGAGGGGAGCTGCAGGCTGTTAAACTCTGTGGTGGTGTGACCTTACAGAGTCGTTATGGACAAGTGTGAGCTCTGAGTTTCAGAGTTGTTAGGGCCACTTGTGGGTTGTTGACTTAACCGGCCTTCATGTGGGTTGTTAGGGCTAGGTGAGCCCAGGTGTGAATGGTTGTTAAGCTGTCTGGGGAGGGAACTCAGTACTGCATTGTAGGTGGGTGATAAGTAAAGTCGTAGGCCACCTCCTCTGCTCAAAGATGGTCGTTCCAGTTTGACATAGATGGATTCCTTTACTCCTCTTTCAAACCATCTGTCTTCTCTGGCCAAGATGTTTACATTGTTGTCCTCAAAGAAATGATTTTTCTTCTTCAGATGTAAGTGGACAGCTGAGTCTTGACCTGAGGAGTTGGCCCTCCTGTGTTGTGCCATTCGTTTATGGAGAGGTTGTTTTGTCTCCCCAGTGTACAAACCTGTGCAGTCCTGGCTGCAGTGAACAGCATAAACTACATTACTCTGTTTATGCCTGGGTGTTTTGTCCTTAGGATGGACAAGTTTCTGCCTCTGTGTGTTGGTAGGTTTGAGGTGAACCGGGATTTGATGTTTATTGAAGAGCCTCCTAAGTTTCTCAGATGTTTCAGCGACATAAGGAATGACGACGTTACGTTTTCTCGTCTCCTCTCTGTCTGCTCTGGATCTTTCAGATATTGACAAAGGTCCAGTTTGGGTAGCCACAGGTTTTAAGTGCTCCCTGATGCTTAGACCTCCCGTGCTTCTGTTCCTTCTCCTTCCCCTCTACTGATCTTTGTGCGTAATTATTTCTGTACACCTCAATGTTGCTTTTGTCTGAAGAAGCCTCTTGGATGAGAGGTGAAACATCTTCAAGAAACTGAAACACGTCCAGTTGCCTAGGATACAGCACTTAGATTAACCATGACCTGGATGACTGAGAACCTTCATCAAGACAAATATCAACATTCAGTACTATTACTAGTCATATCATGGTGTTGATGCTTGCAGTATGATTTCAATAGTGATTCCTGTACAGAAAAGTTTCCTCAGAACATTTTGAAATACTCACAAGATCTTTAATTAAATTTACAAATAAACAACAAAAGACAATTATTGGGGTTTATTATTCACCATGCCTGGTGTAAGGGCCAAGGTGCTGGATTCAGCTCAGTTAGTCACAGCTCATAAAAATGCCCTGCAGTTTAGTTTCCTTTATTCTCTCAAACACAAAATCAATCAAACAAAGAAGGAGGAAAATTACTGCAGAGGAACAGCATCGGAGTCGGTGATTATATCTGTTGTTGTCAGTAATGCCTGTGATGTGGGGACAGTTGACAGTGTCACATTTGGTCCCCGTGAGGTAAACCGTAAGTGACTGCTTTGTGTGTGTGTGTGTGTGAATAACTCCAGAGAGAGAGAGAGAGAGAGAGAGAGGTAAGGTAAACTACTTCACTCTCAAAAAACCAGCGAACAGCACACTCTTACTGCGCTCTCAAAATGTTCCCCTGGGAATAGTTTGCGCTTTTAATTTGTAAGTCGCTGTGGGACTCGGTGTCTGTCGAGAGCTGACGTTGTTGTGTGACTTCCACAAACAGACAGAAAATGTGCTGACGCAGCAACTTTATCCATACACAAGATCATAACTGCGGTAACACACCGGACCTGATGTCAAACCACACCTTTAATGAGACACTAAATGTGCAGAGCTGAGCAGAGTGTAACTTTAATGATGTGCATGATTCAGAGTTCTCCCCGTGTGCCTGCCTTCCGTCAGCGGCCTCGGCTCAGGACACTCTGCTCTTTTCAGAGGGGGGAAAAAATGTTGTGCCGTACGCTTTATTTTGTACTCCTTGCACAAATGTCGTCTCTGCACTAGCTGGAAGTAGACTGGCATGCAGCTGTGTTATGAGTTAGTTTGTTTTTTCATTCACACAGTGTAAACTTTAACACATGGCACGGTGGCAGAACTGCCTGACGAGATTTCTTTTTTTTTTCCTTTATGAGAGCAGGTCGTGATTTGAGTGCTTGAGATACAGGAGCACAGAGCTTGTGTTGGATGTATATCTATATATTTGTGTATACCAGTATTTATGTATTTTTTTCCATAAATGTGGCTCAGCAAAGCAGTTGGGACAACATTTGAGTGCAACACCTTCGAGGGTAAGCTGGCTTACGAGGAGCTGTCTGTACATTTAGTCAGGCTCCTGTCATTGGGCAGGACACACTTAAATTTTGAGCGCTGTTTCTGATTGGTTCTCATGTTTCAATTGGCAGCGCCTCTCGTCTGCCAATCAAATCAGCGCATATTGTTCGAGGCAACCTGAGTGTACCATATTTTATTATGTGTGTTCAAGAGGTAACTTAGCTCATTTTAAAACACAAAAACAAAAAGTTATCTTTAAAAAATAATCAAATGAAATAACTTACATGACTTTGAGGAAGTAAATGAAAATAGTTACATTCCTCATTGCATTTTTAACATGGTAACTTGTAATCTGTAACCTATTACATTTCAAAAATAACTTTCCCAACACTGGCTGTGGTCATGATATATAGAGAGAGACTGGCATAAACCCAGGACCTTAAAACATTATGGATTACAGACAGGAAGATGGTGATTTTGGCCTGAAACGTGATGAAATAAAGTGTCTCCTCTCCTGCAGAGCAACACCTCCTAAACACCCCACTCACTGTGCTCATCTGTTTCATGCTCTCCATATTGTTGCATGATATGAACCAGCTATGGTTTTTAGAGGCTTTGTGGTGCCGTGTGGTATTTAATGGCACTTGTTATGACCCTGCAGGATTCATTAAAATTAAGATGCATCTCTGATTATGTTCAACATCTGTTTCATATTAAAAGATGCGCTCCCAGGTCACAAACCCCAGGGGATATTCTCTCCCTTGATGCTAAGAAGACATTTGACCATTAGAGATGGATTAATTAAGGTCTTTGCTCCACAACATCCAGGCTTAAATAAAACCTAATTTTCATAATTGAGGATTTTAATATCCTGTCGGCGGTTTAGTGCTGACAGGTGATGCGCCTTTAGAGTCTCTAGGCTCTCTCAGGCTATCTCCTCCTTTTATTTCCCTTATCTCTGGAGCCCATTACCAAAGCAGTGTGAGTCTGTGGCCCACCAGCCAATCACCATTTAAGATGCCTCCCATTTTGCCCCTCTTTCCGCTGATGACATCTCGATTTTCTTCCTTAAAAACATATTGTGTAATTTTCAGTAGGAGATATCTGTAGTGTCGTGCAGAAGACTGCACATAAATCTACTCAGTATGCTTTGACATGGGTTTGAGGGGGCCGATTGACAGAACCAGCCGTTTAGTATTTTATCGGAGATCTTCTGAGGAGAATCTCCCTCCCCAATAGGTTCCCCACTTGTAGTGGACGTCTCGGCGTGGCCATTAATCAAGTCGTATCAGTGAAATGCCTCAAAAGTTTGCTGAAGCTAAATGCAACTCATCCATCACATTACTGAAAGGCTTCATATGTAAGCGATGTAGACATTTTTCTTCTCTATCCCTTGTCAACGGGGGATATGATCTATATGCAAAGACAGGTTCCCCCCACACTTGATTAGTTTGTGAGGTCCTCCAGAACGAGAGGAGAGGGGGAAAGACAAAGGGAAGGATAACAGTGAGAGGTGCATGTGGAATAAAGAAACAGAGAATGAAAAAGTTGAAGAGGAGGGGAGAGAGACATAGAAGGAAAGACAGATGGAGGGGTACGAGGGAGATTGGGTTACTTGCAGATAACATTGCTGTGTGATAGATTCTAGCGGAGACTAAATTGGCCTCGTGGGCTGAGAGGGAATCAGTCTAAGTCCTGAGTGACGGGGCAAAGAAGCGCTTATCAATGACTAGTGAGGGGAAACTGGACACCTCCTGAATGGCCTCATGATAAAGCTGCTCATTTGTGTGTGTTTCTTGAACGGCACACAGCGCGGTGATCGATAATTCTTTGACATCAATTCAAAACGTGCCATTTCATTCTCTGTCTAATCTGTACTTAGGCTGACGTAGATATTCGTCAGACCATTACAGCTGCACTCTAAAAAATGAACAGCAGACCCCTACAGACACACAAGCCTCATGCTATAATACTTTTATCTTCAGGTTGAGCTGAGTTTAAACCCACACATTGGTTTGTGGACTCGAAAGCCATCTTGGTTTTTTTTGTTTGGAGCCAGAAGTGACCATCTTTGGATGAGAGGGTGGAGCTGGGGAGGATGTCTTGATTGAATCTGACTGAGAAGCCGAGGACACGTTACGGTAATGACTTGTCAATCACAGGCTAGCTCCGCCATAATCCATACGCTGCTTTATTGTCTATTTTACTTCTAAATGGGAACATAATTGACTAAATAAACATCACGCTGTGTTGAAGAAGACTTGCAATTAGTGATTGAGACTATAAACTCATTAGGAAGAGTAATATTATTATCATTATATATGAAAATGACACGTTTCAGATAGTATATAGTATAAAATAATATACAAGTAATAATGTATTTTTGAATGAGTGTCATCCAGAGTTATAGTTATATTCTGAGCTTTTTTTAAACGTAGATATTGAATTTCTCTCTATATCTCTTATTATTTCTGTATTTAAACACCGTTTGCCTTTTTGTTGTTTCCTGTTTCCACTCTTAGTACCAAGCTAAGCTAACAACTGATGGCTCTAGCTACATATTTACAGACATGAGAGGGGTGTCCATTTTCTGATCCAACTCTCGGTATAAAAAGCGGATAAGCGTATATTTCCCCGTTATGGATCCTCAAGCTTTACCTTTAATAAGGTTCGCTCATGTAAATGACAAGGGGAGCAGAAAGTCACGGTGGTTCTCCTTTGTCTCTGCTGAGTTACTGCACTTGTCCTCATTTTCACCTTGCTCCCCTTCTCTGTCTCCTCCTGCCTGTGCTCACTGTCCCACTAAACTGGCTTTTAAAGCTCAGACCAGATGGCTCAAGAAAATGAATGGCTGTGCCTGGATATGTGTACGTGTGTGTGTGTGTGAGTGTGTGTGTGCGCGCAGTGACACATCCAGGGTTAAGAGGGACATTAGTGAGAAGTGATTTTGACAACCCATCAGGGAAAGAAATTTCTTAGTCCTTCACCTCGTTCATTCATCTCCATCTCTATATCTCTCCTTCACTTATTCAATCTCGCCGTTTGCTCTCTATATTTTTGCATGAGCATCTATTTAGTTCTCAAACAGGGTTATTTTAAAATGCCGGCTGGCATGTTGCAGCGCTGTGAAGAAAAATCAGCCCTGGGAAGAGCATAAAGGACACAAAACACCTTCTTTTGCAGACTGAAAGGAGCAAAAATGGGCCACTAATTTTCGGTGAATAAGGGCGGTGTGGAGCTTTTATTTCTTTCATCTGAAAACACTGACACTAAAAAATATTTAATTCACAATTTACTTTCTTTTAAGATCATATTTATACAAACGCTGTACACAAATATTTCAAAAAGGCAGTTTTGTTCGATAAATGATGCCTCATGGAGCACTCATTTCTGAAAGACAGGTAATTATGTCTTTCTATTTAATCCTTTCGTGACGATGGGAAGAAATTAAACAAATTGTGATTACGTACTGTCTTTAAATTGCTCAATCATCATCACTCCTCATTTGAGATGTTAGTCAAAGGCATACGTCAGCTGGTTCTCCAAAGAAACTGAGTTATTGTTTTGACTGGAGGGAAAAACGCTAATGTTAATATCTCTCTTTCATAAAATCTATTGGGCAAATGTTGGTTAACGGAGGCGAGGACGTGCCTCAGATCTTCCTGTCTCACTTGCATACCTGTATGCCACGTATGCATTAAGGTGGAAAGCCATGCAGTACACAGTAGTCACATGGAAATTGATTTATCATGGTAGACAAATATACAGCATAGATAAATGATAAAGAGGATCTGTAGTGCATATTTCCTCCTGAGGGAATTCTCTTCTATGTCACAGACATATTAATCACCTCCGGGAGGGAGAGTGACAGCATGATAGTTTCATGAATTAATAAAGCTCTTGCTATACAACAAAGCCTTCCGGTTAATCCAAATAAGGTCATAACTCAGTTGCATTTGTTTGCAAGAAGTCATGTACTACATGCCACACACACACACGCGCGCACAAACGCACGCACACAAAAAGCGGCTACCACTGCTCTATTGCAGCATTTTTCATTGAGGAGATAGTGCAGTGTTAATACTTATTATTCAGAAACAGTGGGGAGGTGTCGAGCTCAGCAGTCTGCTCATTTTTTAATAAACAGCACTCTGCTGAGCTAAATCATATCATAGCGACTGTGTGTGTGTGTGTGCCGATCAGAGCGGGGGACACACTTCACACAGGAAAACAAGGCGAAGGGAGAACAACAGAATTTGTGTTTTTACCACTTTAAGTGAAACAAATAATTGTGTAATTGGATTCCCATGCTGTTTTAGTGGATTAAAAGAATATTAACACAATTTTAATTGTAAACGTGAACACGGTGTTCTGAGCCTCTCCACAAGCTCTGTGGATGTATTGTTTTTAAAGTGATTTGTCTGCATAAGAATGTTATCATTATGATCTTTAAATATGTGAAAGTCCTGTGTTTGTTTGACCGATCTATCGAACCTCCACCTCCACCCTGTTTATGACTTTTCTCACACTCAAAGCTATATCACCTGACATCTTTAACACGTGGCATTTGGAACGCTTCTATTTCCCAAAGCACTTAATGAGAAGGATTGGCGTATCACCTGCACTTTGGCATATGTGCTGCGCGTATTTTAAAAGTCTGGAGTCGTGCTGCTCGTGTTCAGATTGAAGCGACCGTGAATGAGTCAATCACAAATCTTACAAGCTGCTTTGATAAAATAACGTCTGCTGTAGAGACAGCCATACCATCGAACCCAAGTTTACAGTCCCAGGAGACAGACGCCTGTTGTTTATTCAAGTGTTCCGTGTTATCAAGGAGATAAGGACACCTGAACCATCGTTCCGTGAGGAAATTACTAATTTGCTTGTAAACATCTCCAGGAATGCAAGGCACATCATGCTGTAGTGGGAAGGCAAACACATTGCAGTGAAAGGCATGTTGAGGTCAGGCACTGAGTCTTATATTATGGATGAAAAGGCAAAATGTTGAAAGATGTTTAGAGCAGTTTTTCTAATAAGTAACTTACCACCTCCTCGTTGCACATCGGTCATCTTTGCGCTGTCACTCATTCAGGAAATATACTCAATTATTACTTCTTCACTCAGTAACTTTCTGAGCAGGAGGGTAAATGATGTGGTAAGTTGCATCAAACTGACAATTTAACTGCTCATTTGAATTATTAAGGTTTTTTAAGTGTTATCTGAGCGTAATATGTCATTTAAGAGGCATACTGCTGTGCTGTTTCACTGCAAAACCTCAGTTTAATTAGATGTCATTGCCACAGTTTTGCCAAGATGACAGTAAGTCTATATTTAAACATCCAGCGTGCAAATGCATTTCAATCCCGGCCAAATGAGCAGACATTTTAAAAAAAAATCTCATCCTGCAGAATCTAAAGTGCAATCATGGAGATGAGATTTTCCAAATAACATAAACAGATTTATTAATCTAATGAGTGTGAGTGGTATGTGTGAATGGGTTTCAGCGCCAACAGTTTTTTTATTTATTTATTTATTTATTTTTTACTACACTTAAAGCATATTTTTATGAACTTCATACTGTATGTTTTTGAGCTATAGTAATTTGTTTCTCTTGGAATTAAAAAGGGAAGCAAAGGTTGGCAGAGAGGAATATTAACAAGCGAAAACACTGGTTGAGAGTGACGTGACTGCGGAGAGTAAAGATAGTACCTGTCGGGGCTCAAAAGTCGCTGTCTTACAATATGCAACATTATTATTTAAGATCAGAAAAGATAAGATAAAAATATGATATGAGAAGATGATCTTGTCTCTTTTGAAATAATAATGGGATAGATGTGGTAATATGATATCATCAGCTACAACAGTGTACACCAGAATATTATACTAAATGATTATAGATGTATAGATAGAGAGTACTAATTAGTCACATCAGGAACATTTGTACCGTCAAAGCATCTTAGAGCTAAAAAAAAAATACATTATAATAGCAGAGAAATTATACATACAGTGCTGTGTTAAAATATATATAGATATATATAATATATAATAAAACAGAAACATTTCTCAAGAACAACTCCTGAAGGGGACACCACAGGTGCCGCCAAAGTACTGTTTTATTAACTGTGCATTGTACATGACTGCTATTAAACTGAATAATTGAAGGGTAAATAACTTCAGCATTGTACCAGCATGTGCAAAGATGCAGCTGCTAAGTGACAATATTGTGGCCGCACTGATGCACAAGATTCAACCATGAGGTAAGAGACTGAACAAAGTGAGGCTGGTTTTAACTGTCAGTGTGTTTTGTTCACTTGAGTGGTAGAAGTAAATAACAATCGTCACACACATCTTTTATTTTAAGGTAACTTTCGCAAAGTCGAGACAACACATTCCCACAGACTTCACCATAGACACTCTTACGGATGGCTGCTGTATGCAGAGTTGCGCAGGATTTGCTGGCATTGGCTCAAACCACTGTGAGGCAGTTGTTTAGTTTTTTCCATGCATATTATTATGAAGATTATTTTGTTACAATGATAGGCCTTTGAGGTGGACAACGTGAAGCCAAGATGTGAATTTGCTTTGCCACTGTATGCAGATGTTTTATTTGCCCCTTCGCTCACATAGAATGGAGGTGAACAAAAGGCAAATATTCGCCACTGTTGATTTCATGTATGTGTGACTTGATGTTGTGATGTGTCCTGACGCAAAGAAGACTAGTTGTGCAGGGAGATGGCAGCTGGTTGGAAGGACTTCCTGTAGTTATCAGTCTGTTTGTCAAAGCGCTCTGCTGTTTGACCAGGAGGTCGTTGACCAGGAGGACTTTTCTATAATGCACAACAGCTAGTGCAGCATCCTCTTCTCCACCTTCACCTCTAATGTTAAAGATTTGCCCCAACAGTATCCATCTCTAAAACTAATGTAATGACTGTAATTGGCTCCTTAGTTCCCAGAACAGAGTCTGATCAATTTGTTCATCTGTTTAGGCTCTGACGCCACTGCCCCAGCACATTACAGCAAAAAAAGGTACTTGCAGCAACAGAGTGATTAAAGATCTGCACCATCTTCATGAATCTTGTTGCATTTCTTAGCAACACCATGGTAACGTCATAAAAACGGGGCTCCTGCTATCTCACTCACAAGCAGGGGGTCCTTTGACAGAGATGGCGGCATTTAGTCAGCTCAAAGAGGATGTGACACGCTAATCCCTTCTGGTCTGCAGCATCTGCTTAATACTGACCCATGTCCCGACACACTGGCAGCAGCCCCTGCCATAACATCTGTTTAAAGGTGACCCTCGGCCCTGTGTAGTGCCTCGGCGTACAGTCGTACCTTCCTCTCGACATAGATCATTACCTCTGGCCAAACCACAGGGGATAGCGTGTGTGAATTGAGAGGCATGTGGAGTCAGAGCTCGGTGAAAAACATCTGGTTCATCCTGACCCTTTTACCCCCGACCTCTGATAGAGCTACAACTGTTTTTTCAACCCTTTTCTCGTTCTTACAGCCGGGTGGTGTCCGCCTGCTCGGTCTCTATGCAAGGTGAAATTATAGTTATGAGCTAATGAGCACAGTCACTTTAAAATGTTCTGCTGCTGTCAAACTTCTGGGGAGATTTCTAAGTGGGTCGGAATTTAAAGATCACATTGTACAAGGTCACAAATCTGTATGTCCTGACACAGAAATGGGCTTTCTATAGCTCCCTGTTGTCAACTTTAGCTTTCCTCTGTTTCATCTGCTGTTTTAAAACTATTGGACCTTTGTCATATAGTTTGTTGAATTGTCTACTTACATTATTCGAAACATTAAATGTTTTGAATGAGGTTCCAACACAGAGGAATCTGTAGTTTTATTCAAGATAACGCTGCTTCTCATTTGGTCACCTGTCGCTCAAACTTCCGGTGGAGGGTTAGAGAGTGAGGAAGGAAGTCGGCGAACGTGACACAACATAACATGAAGCAGTAAAGACATGAACCCCCATGATCCCACGCTACATAAATATAAAAGTTACCATTGTTAGGGTTTGGCAAAAAAAAAAGAAAAGGTGAGAAACCAAATGCATGCACAGTGGTAGGCAGGTTAAGAAATAAAAGGTGAGCTTTATAGACAAAGCATCCACAGAGTCCAAAAATAAAAATGTAGATGATGAAAAAGGCTGGCAACAAAAAGTCAGATAAAAGAGAATCCAAGAAAAAAAAACTGAGAATACAAAACTAAGAGCAAACCAGAAAGAGTCTGAGGACAAAAGCCGGAACAAAGATGACACACGAGGAGCAAACACAGACAAACCAACGCCAGAAGGAAAACAGAAAAGCTGACAAAGAATAAGAGAAAAACACAGGCTTAAAAAACAGAACAGGAGAAACGGTGGGAAAAAGACAAAGACAAGAAGTGGACTGTCACAACAAGACACATGACGATGAATTCTGAAAAACAAAACAGGAAACAAAACCAAGACGACCATATGTTGACAGTTTCCTAAAGCAATTTACAAAATGAGGTATGGTACTGGTAAATGATTGAAAATGATTTGATAACACCTTAATAAAGAAGCTGTGACGTAAGTTTTAACTTCTGTCCTGAGGATCCACTGGTTAAATTGTACGGAAGTCCTCACAGGCAAGTGAGTGCATTTTTTTTTTTCTCTTGATCCATTTTTCTGTTTTGCACTTGGTTTCAAACATGAAAAGAAAAAAAGAAATCTAAGAAAAAGGAAAGAAATCACCCTTAGATGAAAATAAAAAAAATAAGAGAAAAAGGAAGATTATCCTGGCAAAACCTTTTTTTTCACCAGTTCGCACGTCATAAACACAGGAAGGAAAACTATTTAAATGTGTAAATGGATCCCTAGAAAGGTTTTTTTTTTCCGACCCTCCTCTCAGGGCTTCTGTACAAACTTCATCTTGCTGACTAAAAAAATAAACTCAATGAGCCTCAGTTGTTCTTACTTGAATAAAATGAGTTTAAGACGGCACAAATTGGTTAACGGGGATCTTGGTAGAGCATGTATGCATGGACGCAGATACCAAAAGCTTAAACATCACTGCGTGCTGTCGTTTTTCAGTCAATACTATCGACGGAGCCTGGAATCTCTCCAAGGCCCATCTTATCTGTAACTCCTGACACCCTGACGCCTCCCAACATAAAACATGCCAAGTGTGACGGGCTCTGACACCTCTCAGGTCAAAAACACAAATTAAACATTCCTTCGTATCCATAAATTTCCACTGCAATCTGTTTGAAACCTGGTGTGGATCAGACCACAAAGGTTAGTCTTGCCCTAGAGTGATTGATAATAACACGTTACTCGTGACGTTGTTCGTCAGAATCTATTCTGAAATCAAGCTCAAAATACAACATTCAGTGAGAACGGCTCATGTGTGCCTGTCTTGTGCAGAGAAGAACAAAGAGGAGAGTCAAAGTGAAAGGGAACAACCAAAAGAAGCAATTCCTTTTTGGTTTGTTCTCGCAGCAATTACATAACACAAGCTGCCAGCTCTGATAGTAAGTGCTGTGTGTGTGTGTGTGTGTGTGTGTGTTTGTGCGTGCATGTGTGTTTGTGTTTATCTGTACAGTATATGTGTGAAACAGAGACAAAAATACAAAGGGAGTGTTATCTGTTACACTAACAAACTATCAAAACTCTTCAGCTATTTAATGAGGCACCACCATTCAAAGTGCACACACACACTCACACAATAACTGCCACAAAACTCTCATTTAACACCGTGTCCTCATCATTTGGAGCTGTGCCCTAAAACGCACAGTCTGGAATGGACAAACCTCGGGCCTTTTATATCCTCCATTAGTTGTGCAGCAGATATAAATTAGCAGTATCACTGCAGCCACGGCAGCTTCCAGCCAAAGGCCGACTAATGCTTTGCAATCCTCCATAAAGCTTGCGTTCCACTGTGATATACTCCTACTACATGGGTGTCTGACATAAAATGAGCTTCGTAGGCATTTGGACGGACATACAGAGATGTTTTGGCTCTGTGCTGTTATTAGTTTAGATGTGAAACAGCACAGCTGCCATTAGTTTCGTGTCCAGACTGTCAGTTTTAATGGATACGTTCTCCCACATGACACGAGCGGTTCAAACTTCTGCCACAGTTTGTCAACTTTTTACCCAGAGCCAGTGGGCCGGGAGCTGTGTATATTATCACGGGGGAATGATCACATGAAAAACGAGAGAAAAAAAAGATGTGCCTATTTTTAGAGGCAGGTTAACAGCATCATAAATTCCTGTGCTTTATTCTCTCAAAGTTTTTCCCAGATATTAATGACTTTTTAAGGTATTTGTGCCTTTATTTGATACCATGGGCATTTAAAGGGAGACAGCAGAGGAGAGAGGACGGAGATATGGAGCATAAATTTCTGGCTGGGAGCATCAAGGTTACACAACCATAATCCACTGACCAACAGGCCGTCCTTTAGAACTTTTATTCCTCACATACAGTCATACAATGCACAATGTAGATCTTACCCTGAGGAGCCGTGGGCAGCTCCAGAGGACATTGACCAGAGAATGAACCTAATATACATCTTCTGATTGTGAGCAAACTGGAGCATCTGGAGTAAACCCACACGAGCACAGGGCGAGGCAACACCTTGTGCCACTTTTTTAAATTTTTTTTTACATTATTGACAATTCTTTGACATTTTAAAACAAAACAAAACTAAATAAAACTAAAGTAAAGACCTGACTGGTTACAATTTACCTATACATTATATACCTTATATAACCTCCGGAGAATTTTATCTCAGTAAAACTCTGCTGCTTTTGTTCTTTTTGCAAACATTTCTCCCCCAATGTTGCTCTTTCAGCAAGTGAGGTTTGCTCAAAGGCACTTCAGAGGTGGGTAATAAGAGAACTACTCATTGACATTCATTTACAGCCGCTGATTTAATGTAACTAAGTAGTTTACTTAAGTAATACACTTGAGTACAATTTTTAGGTACTTGTACATAAGTCAGGTATTACTGTTTTTTGCTGCTTTATACTTCCACTCTGCTACATTTAATTATTTATTATTATTTATTTAATATTGTGCTTTTTACTCATGCAATGTATTTGATAACTTTACTTCAATTAAATATATGTTCAATTTACTTTTACTTGTACTTTTGAGTTCATTTATTGCTGGAAAATTACTTTTAATACTGAAGTAAGTTTAATATCAGATATCACAATTTTCTACCATTTTTCGTATGGCTATGGTGTCACAGTCCACCTCACGAAACTGGGCTCACATTAGTTAATATGTTTTTCATATATGTTTTCTCTGTGTTACTTTTTGTCAGAGGTGGCCAAAGTGCACACATTCTTTACTCAAGCAGAAGTACAGATACTTGTGTAAAAAAAGGCTCTCGTAAAAGTAGAAGTACTGACTCAACTTCTTTACTCGAGTAAAATAAAGAAAGTACAGGCTCTGAAGGCTCTTTAACACCAGAAACACCGCAATCTCCCTCAAATTCAACCATTTGAGGCACGCTGACATGTGACATCTCACCTGCTGGGAGAGATGAGACTCTTGACATTTAAACGACTCTATCTCTTGATTTAACTCTATTTAGTTTTCGTGGCATATGAAAGATGTCTATATTATATATGAAAGAAGTCTATATTCCCTGCTTCATGCCTCCCTGACTGTCGCGTGGTGCGACTGTGTCTGTCTTAACTGCAGGCCACCTGTCTGCCCACCTCTGGTCTTTGGCCTGAACTTTAGAAGAGTCAAAGATGCTTTGCTTGAGGATCTCAGTGTGTTCGGGGGCTCATGTGGGGAAAATTCCCTCAAAGCAAAGCCTGTAGACATCAAAGCCTTTCTCCGCACAGATTCTCTCTGATGGCGTCTTACAGCACAGCAAACAGGTCATACTATGTGTGTGTGCTTGTGTCTGGAGTGTGGTTTTTTGGCTGCACGTGGTCAGCACAATTACCGAACATCAAAGGCCGCTAACGTCTCTGCTGTCATCCCTGCTCGATCCCTCCGAAGTGAGTCATCCCCGCAATGTAAGCGGAGATTTGGCTGCACGGGATGCTGCAGAGGAGGAAGGAGAGGAGGGATGGAGAGGGAAATGAAGATGAGTTATGGGGCCTGTGTCGAGGGCAGGTGACATAATGGAGGAAAGCGATTAAGGAAAAGATTGGGATTGATAGAGGGATGGAACGAAGTGGCTCTGACTGAAGGGCTGAAAGGAGGCGACCAGAGATGTGGGCAAAGTGAATCGACATCATAAAGAAGAGGAAGGTATTTGCATATGGAGCGGCTGATACCTCGGAGACAGCTCCAGCTCTCGCAGCTGGCAGACTGACAGCACTGGGCAGGTGTGAGGCTCGGCGCCGTGGCACATTCAGAAAGTGACACTTAACGAGAGTTGTGTGCGTGTGTGTGTGTGTGTGTGTGTCCATGTTTGTGCAGAGGGGGCATCATTCATCTTAAACAGCCCTTTGTGCAGCAGCCTTCAGAAATAGAGACATACTGTATCAGTACTTTCTCTTTTCCCCAGCAACTCCATCTGCTGCCTTCTTTCTAATTGCCGTTCCCTTCTCTACAATTTTCTCTTCTTCCTCTCGCAAAGTTAGAAACCAAGTGGCAGGAAAGTGTTTCATCGACTGAACGGTGAACATTCGTGTCATTATATTAAAAGAGAACTTGAGGTAGGTGTCTGCACCGACGACTGATTTTAGGAACCACTTCATTATCTTTGGACAGCAGCTTTGTATGTTTAACTTTGCTGCTCGGCCAAGAGGAGGGTGATTCCTCATTCCGAAACAGTCTTGCACTGACAATCCTAAATGAATGCATCAATCAATATCCCGCCTTGCTTTTCATCCGGCTTTATTCCCTTGTCAATTCAGCAGCTAATTTTAAACATGCAGCACAAATGGGCGAGTTAAGGGCAATACATTATTATTCAATTTAATCTAACATTTCTGTATTCAGTTTCGCTGCGGGGCTTTTTGAGCAGCGGTCATTTTCGCCTTATCAGCAAATCACTTTGTGACTAGACAAATATGAAGTAATTCATTTACGATGTACTGATGACTGATTTTAGGAATTAATTCATTATCTTTGAGGAGCAGCTTTGTATCAAAATGTCCCACATGAACATGATTAACTCGGCCAGGAGATGGATGATTCCTCATTCTGAAGCAGTCTTGCACTGACAAACATGATGCACTGGTGGATTCAGGGGGGGATGCAAGGGAGGCTATTACCCCTCCTTGTGCCCCTATGTTTGAAAAAAACGCAGCAAAAGTACCCTCTTGATGCGCCTACGGTAGATAATTCATAATGAAGGGTCATCTAGGGTGCCCTTCCAGAGGAGAAAAATGTGATAAAGTGCCCTTTAGGGTGCCCCTACATTGCAGAAAACATGATAAAGTGTCCTCGAGGGTGCCCTTCCAGTGGAGAAAAAGTGATGCCCTCTCTTCACTAAAAATCACAATCAAAATCACAATTTCCTGCCCACTGGTGCCACCCCCACCCCCACCCCTGCCCCGTAAGCATCCTGGGTCCGCCACTGCCTTGATGAATGCATCAATCAATATCTCCCCTTGCTTTTCATCCGGCTTTATTCCCTCTTCATTTCAGCAGCTACTTTTAAACAGGCAGCACAAATGGGCAAGTTAAGGGCAGTACATTATTATTCAATTTATTGTCACATTTCTGTATTCAGCTTTGCTTCCAGGGCTTTTTGATTTACGGTCATATTTGCCTTATCAGCAAATCACTTTGTGACTAGACAAATACGAAGTCGTTCATTATGAATCTGAAGCCAAAATCACCAGTTGTTTCCCTCTGTGAGAAGAATACAGAATAATGGCTTAGAAACTCTCAGTGAAACCACAATGTCGTCTATTCACTGAGAAACTTATTGACAAGTCCAATATTTATCACAGAGAGGAAAATAACTGAGAGCAAGAAAAGGAAAATAAGGACAGAAAGCTTTGTATTTGCAGAGAGTCTAAGCTGTGAGGCTTTTTGGTTTCTCAATAATGAGTTTGAAGTTCCTGTTCTAAAGAGATGAGAAACCTGCTCTTTTTGGTGTAATATGGTAATGGGATATTACTTTAACATTCTCTTTAACATTACATTTAGGGTGCGATTGTCCATGAAGCAGGATGTTGACAAGGCGTTATAGGCAGACAAAAACACAGTGTTGGCTCTGGGTTTTGTGACAGCTCAGTGGACTATGCTGAATGCCATTCATTCACTGCATGGCTTCAAATCCATCGTTGCCTGTCATCCCACCTGTCTCTTCCATCTGTCGCGTTATTCTTCTTCACCGTCACCATCTAGAATAAAAGGAAAAAAAAAAAAACTTTCAGCAAATTTGAGAAAGTTTGAGCATAATTCTCCCCGGGGAATGCAAACACATGACCAAAATCTGCTCGACAATAAGGGAAAAACACGAACAGTGATTTCTGTCTGTGTCCCCAGCAGTTCACAAACCTGCTCTGATTGATTGTGCGGTAATTGAGTTTTTGACTGACCCCTCACTTTTCATCAGGAGAAGAATCACACCTCAGCTGCAGAAAAGCAGCCCTCTCCAGGCAGCATTTCTTCCTGACAGGTGGGCTGATTGCAGCTGCTTTCTTCGGTCTAACATGACGTGCTATTGCCATTACCTAATTTTCCCCCTCAGTCATCATCTTCTGACTCGCTGAAAATAGGTGGATACCTCTCCCTCCTGTCTGTCAGACTCGGTAGCATCCGAACCCTCTCTCTTTTCTTATATCCCTCTTTATGTGCTCCATCTTGCGCACATTCCTCACTATCTTCATGCTGTTGGAACGGAGGAGGTAAAAGTAACATGGTCAGGATTTAAAGGATTTTCACCAGAGATACTCAGTGTTGGAATGTAAGTACGGACGTGCCCTCAAGTATTGTACAAATTCAATGTCATTGTACTCTCCGTTTTATGCAACTCTGTGCTTCATCTTAGAGGCAAAAATTGTACTTTTTTACTGATAGATTTGTCTGACAGCTTTATTTGCTTTTCATATTTTCATGCAATCATTCATATCCTTCCCTTAGCAATGAAGCCACGTAACTCCAGATTAGGTGATTTGGAAATTGATTTTTCTGTGATAAGCTGAAGGATTCATTGTTTATTTGTGAGCTGAGAAGATTCTCCTACTTCTTAAGCTGAATAAACTTTTATATTCAGAAACCCTCTTGGATTTGCTGGAAAGTGCATCGTGACAATGCTGAAAACAGGCTGTTTTTCTGAGCTCATGGAGGCGTTTTAGAGGTATGTTGCTCTCACAGCACAGGGATGCTACAAACATATGATAGTCTAAAGGATATGATGCATCACTGTAGATTTAACTACCCAATTGTATATAAAGTAGTTGAAATGAGCTCAGTCTTAAACATCTACAGCAGTAGAGTGCAGGTGAGTAGTTTTACCTGTGATACTTTAGGTACATTTTGCTGATTAGAGTTACCTACTTTTATTAAAGTAAGGTTTTGAATGCAGTACTTTATGCTGCAGAGAACTTTTTACAGTGTGGCATTGCTACTTTTACTTAAAAGCTCCTGTTGGTAAGAAAGTTGTTTTTTGAGTCTCATTCCCAGCTTATCAAATATTGACACTCTCCGACCCGACTTCTACTATCTTACCAACAGGCAAGTAAAGGATCTGAAAACTTATTCCACCACTGACCATATCCCAATCCAATATACTGAATCTGACCACAAATACTGAAGGCTTCTACAAGCAAATACATGTACAGTAGATCTTATAACTGTAAGATGATAAATCCTCAAGTGTTTCAGTTTCAGGGATTTACGGTGATACTAACAAGCAGAAACTATATCTGTTACAGGTGTTTTTCCAGCAGTGTGGATTTTAAAGGGACAGTTGATCCACAAATCCTAAATACACATTGTTCCTCTTACCTGTAGTGTTATATATCCATCTAGACTGTTATTCATCTAGTGTGAGTTTCTGAGTTTTGGAGATATCGGCCGTGGAGATGTCTGCCTTCTCTTGAATGTAACAAAAACCCGATGATACTCGGCTTGTAGTGCTTGAAGCACCAAAACAATACATTTGAAAAACTCACCAGCAATGTGTCTTTCCAGAAATCATGACCAAGTTAACTCAAGATAATTAGTAGGTACATGCCTCCTTCTGCGCTGTGATACGGTGGGCAGGTGGAGTCGTTTCTGCATGAAACTGCTCGGTCTCTGGTTATTTTTTGAGTAGCCAGGTCTTGATTTCTGGAAAGAGACATTGATGTTGAATTTTTCAAATGTACTTTTTTCCCCTTTTTTTTTGGCACTTTGGGCACCTGTAGCAGAGTGCCATGTAGCTCCATCATATTTGAGAGAAGGCAGACATCTCTATGGCTGATACCTCCAAAACTCAGCAACTCACACTGAAATATGTATTTTGTATTTTGGGGTGAAATGTCCCTTTAATGTGATCAGAGCTTTCTTCATCCTTTTCAGTGACTTTCCCTCCATCACTCTGTCTTAATTTACAGCAATTAATTTTTAACGTTCTTATACTGTAGAAATATAACATAAATATAAACATAAATACAGCTGAGAGGCTCCACATGACAAACACCAACGGCATCATAACACCACCACTGCGCACGGATAGGGGAGCTACAACTGACATGAATTATTCTTGTTAATAAAAATTCATGAACATGTGTCTGTGCATGTGTTTGCTTGTGTTTTTCTGAGTGTGTGTGTGCATGGATTCTTGAGATGTTTCCAAAGCAGCAGCATTTATAGTGTATCGTCAGTCCTTATCTCCGTGACCAGAAATATTGAGGTAAGAGGCTTCCTGAAGGACAACCATGATTAAAACAAAATAGAATCAGGCTTATACAGATGTTTTGGCAACTATTTATTCAACAATTTTTATTTCATACATGAGAACGAACCTCTAAATTAAATATAATAAATCCCACAGACAATGGGAGAAAAACACCTCTGTTATGGTGCTAAATATTGAATGAAGCCCTCTCAGCACAGCTTGATATGAAACCCCTTATTTCACCAAGGTACATCAGAAGCTGAACTAACATGTGTGTCTAGCTCTAATCCTGATCTTTACTGTGGACATTCTGTATTTCGTGAGTGACTGACCGATATACATGAAGATGTGTGTCGCTACAAGGAAAACATAATGATAGAGGACAAAAGCATTTACCTGCTTACACACCATAAGCTAAAATCAGATAACACCGTGTATAAACACAACTTCTAACAACCTCGAAACTCATGATTATTTTGCAGCATATTTCTAAATATCAGTATTTCAAGTCAGTGATCATATCAAAAAACGGTTCCTTAAGTCTAATATCGCAATGACAGCAAGATGACAGAGTTACTGAAGAATCACTGAATAATTTTATTAACATTGTGATAATCTTAAAACTTAACAAGATACATGGTGTCAGCGCTCAGGAGCTAGCAGAGTGGGAAGTGCTCACAAACCCCCGTTTTTTAAGACAGAACACAAACAAACAGAAAAAGTCTCTAAATGAAATATATTCCTGAGATGCAAAAAAACAAAACAAAAAAAGATCCAAAACATCACTACATGCGATTGTGTCACATGTTGCTGCCATCACCGTGACAATATGGACATTGGGCTGATTGATGCTAGTGTCAATATTGCAGAGGAACAAAGAAGTGCACTGAAGCTGAACTGTACAGCAAAGACACATGAAGGGTCAGAGGAGGACAGAGAGGACTGGACCGGGCTGTGTCATGCTATCATCACTGCTGTGGAGAATAAAACCATTAAAACAAAAATGTAAACAAGAAGTATTTTGAACCTTTATCTTCCTATTCAGAGTTTTTAGCTGAAATGGGCCTCTAATTTCCTGAAAATGGGGACAAATTGCGAGCGAAAACTTTTGCTAGTCTGATATTCTGTGACCGGAGGTGCTGCTGTGGCGGTGCAGTGTGGTGAATAGGCCGCAGCAGGATAAATGCATAATGCAGTACCAGCAGGTGGAGTTTGGACGAGCTTCTATAATCACCAATCACATGTGCTCGTCTCATCCCTCCTTTAAAGAAGCAGACAGGCAGGAGGAGGAGGAGGAGGAGGCTGGAGGAGGAAAGTGGAGGTGCAGAGTCGCAAGGCACAAAGAAACAGCTCCACAGATATTCACTGAAATCTTGTAATATGAAGTTATTTTATAAAATAGTGGTATCAGTGCACTTTGTCAACACCGACAGTGACTTGTAATAAAACGTGTTTCTGTTGCTTAATACAGGTAAACCCACACATGATTCCTGGCCGCAGGTGTAATCAACTGAGAGGAATCTTAATTCAATCACCTGTGAATCTAAGCCATAAAAGCCTGCTGTAATCACATTAAAAGATGTATTTAACGTGCATTTAAGTCTGTTTTTGTGGGGGTTTGTACGGGTCTGCATGTGCCACCGCCAACATTCAGATCTTTTGGCAAGTACATGCCAAAATTACTGCCAGTATTGCGCTGTCTGATCTGCATAAACAAATAACCTCAGCTGCACCGCTCCCACCTTCAGTCAAAGAAAGTGGGTTCATTTGGACCGAACAGAGACAAATCTAAAAAAATGAACTTGGATTTGGCACAGCGGCTACCATTAAAGTGCTCTTACTGTCTTGCCGCCCGTCTGAAATTAGAGGCCCATAATGTGGTGGGTACTAAAGGTGCAATATGAGGTTTCATGGGAGAAATTTTAATCAGAAGAAAAAAATCTTCACTGATCTTCAAACTCTCTTCGTAAACAAACTGACCTTAAAGAACAACACAATTTCACACTGTTTTACTTAGATTAACAGTGTTCCGGGGACCTTATTTTCCTCTGAGAACAGCTTCTTTATTCAGTCATGGAAACATTAATATTTCTGAGTTTGTATTATTAGCTCATTAATATTGTAAATATTAAAATTCTGAGTTTGAATTTCTTTTAAAAACCACGTAGTGAGCCTTTATTGGAACTGAAGTACGTCGGAAAGCAAGGCGGCAACAATTTTAAAGCTTAGTTTCAACCGACAACAATAACAAAGAAAAGAAATACGACTAAAATCTGACCCCAAGCTACAGTTGATTCTGTCATAGCAAAATAGTGCATGATGGTATGTGCCAGGCTGTTAGAACAACAAATTAAAAAAGATTCAGGTTTGGTCTAACTATCATCAAAAGCCATTTGCAACACATTAGCTCATTACTGCTCGTGTCAAAACAAATATTTACATGTGATTTTTTTTAGAAAGAAAAACAAAACACATTTCACCATTCACTAAGAAATACCCATCAAATTAGTCAGAGTGCATAATTCAGTAAATGGCACCTGTTTCACTTCTGATGCAAACACCTATTCATCGCTGCAGACCTGCTCATTTATGTTCAATTAATATAAAAACAGCCCGTGTCTTTGACTTCAGAATCAACAAAACGATTCCACCGCTCTCTTATTCCTAAAAAGGATGCACCTGTGACAAAGCAACACAAAAAAAATTAAGACACAATTAAAAGAACTAGATAGAAAAGTAAAAAAGAAAGACAAACAAGACATTACATCATTGTGATCTCTATACACACATGTGATACAGATGGTTCCTAATGACCAGAGCCAGTCAAGAACGCTTTAGTCTGGATCTACTGAAGGTTTGTGGTGACTGAAGTGCACTAAAATATGGAAACTGTGGCAAAACTTGCACTGCATTTTAAAAACACTTAATTATCCAAAACGTAATATGCAACGTAAATTTCTATACGTGAGGTGACTGATGTGATCAATCTACTGATTCCCAACTTGTGATTCATTCCAGCAGAGTTATAGCACCGACGAAAGACCTTACTCGCTGACCTTATTTGCATAATGTTGTAAATTGGCCATCGAATTGGTGACAGCTGGGCCCACTATTTTATTGCCCTTGGTAATAATTTGCTCCCTCTTAGTGGATTAGTGCCTTGCCTTTAAGTCTTTAGTTCCAGAGGCCACAGAGTTTATCGCTCTTTCACAGGAGAGTAAATCAGCCAAATTCCTGCAAACTGATGAAAGACGGACGGCAGGGATAAATGCAAAGAAACAGAAGTTGTTCACGAGGATGTGTTACGTTCACTTCCATTGCCTCCAACGTGAAGGTAAAGTATCTTTAAATGCATTTCAATTTGTATTTTGAGGATTTTGTGAAGACAAATGTGTATTTCTTAGAATTCCAATGTATAAGACACCATAATTATTTTTCCAGATTTCTTTCACAGAGCTTTGTAATTTTTTTTTTCGTTAAATATATATATTTTTTTACACCAAATCCTTCTGATCTGTAGCAACAACGAGCACGCCACAAACACAAGAAGCCACTGTTCTCAAACTTAAATTACAAACACTCTTCCACTGTGGTTCTCTCTTCTTAAATAACTTCAGTTCAAATAAATTAAACATGAAAAAGAACCAAACAAAAACATGCTAATGTGTATTACCAAAGTTTAGTTTTTCACACATTATATACATGCCTTGCGCCGAAACAAAATACATTTGTTTAAAAGTTTTTCCAATATGCAATGAAAAATGAAAAAAAGGAAATAGATAAGGTGGCTAATATACAAATTTGAAGGAATATGGGAATCCAGAATTTAACAGCAATTTTCACAATCAACCACAATTTAGCAGACACAATATACAGCAGGGAGCTTAGAACCATTTAAACCAAAAAATATTAGAAACATTTTCTTTTTTATAAAAAACATGATTTAGCTTACATTTTCAAAAAGATGTACTGTGGTTATTTTATTTTTTATTTTTCCCAGAATTGAATCAAAGACAGCCTTGTCATCTTTCCCATTTGAATAGATGAACCCTCCCCAAGGCAATCTAGTTGTTGGCAAGGGAACACAGTTACTCATTCAGACATTTTTGTGCTTCTCTATTTGTCTTCATTTTTGTAGTTTTTGGAAAGGAGGCCCCTGCAGATCTATGACCCAGCATTCACACACTATTTCCTTTTTTTTTTTTTTTTTTTTTTTTACTCTCTTGAAGACCCCATGAAATGGAAATGAAAGTTTAGTTCATGGAGAGTGGCTCTGAAAAATGGAAATAAGAAGAGCAGTAACAGCCCAGTCAGGGAAATGCTGGCATTTTATGTTCCTACAAACCAAGAATACATTCACATTTCAAACGCACCATATTAATGTATTACAAAACATTTAATATGTTGTTTCATTACACGTATATGAGCTGACTTTTGTGACGTTCAAGGAGGTTGGACGGATGGTGGCAATGTTGCAGCTGGGCAAGAATGCTGCCAAGCCAGAGACCACTGTTCAAGACTGCGTTTTGACATTTGTAAACGTGAAAGGATTGGATCTTTTTAACGGCAGAATCAGGACAAAACCTTCTGCTTTTCTGAACCCTAACCAAGAGGTTTTTGTCCTTAAACCTCACCAGAGCCCAAGAACAACGTTGTCATAAGATAAAATGGAAAGTCAAACTTTAAGAAGAAACGTATCTGTGGTTTGTAGAAACATACACAGCCAAAATTTAGGCCTAGTGTCCACAAGTACACAGGTATTCTTGTAAATGGCATTAAAAAAACAAACAGCAAAACATTGTCAGCAGCCGTTTATGTCTTATGTCTCTCTTTCCATCACTGCATTACCAGTGTCCGTTTGTGTCCTGTCTACATGTAACGTTGAACAACATAACATCCATTCTGTCAACGTGCAAACTCAAATACTCCAATATCATCACAGATGCTCCTAGTTAACATTTGGTAATGATGCTACAAGCACTGATAAAAATGTGCGCCTGCATCATCGAATCCTCAAACTCAGTTGAGTCTGAGCAGCGTTTCTAAATATCTTTCCCCTGGACAGTTTTCTGAAAGCTCCGTTTGCAGTGACCTAAAACGTCGTCGTATGTGTTTACAGAAGGCCAAACATGTAGAAAAATCTTCGTTTTAAGAAATCCCTGTGTACATGTGGACAAGGCCCTAAGAGAGTAAGGAAAAGTCAATTAACACTAAATTCCCTGCACATGATGTAACTGTGCACTTGTTTCTATTAACTCCCAATGGTTCATTTTACATTTCACGGGGTCCCTTAAGACTCTAAATGATTCCGATGTGACACAAACATAAACAAAAAATAATTCAAAGTGAAAAGCTAAACTCGTTTCAATACAATTTATACAACTTTTAGAGAGAGGAGATTGACTCTTTCTGTACACCTGAACCCTTTATGTGAATCACAAACTACTGTAAGCTGTCAAGAGAACACTGAAGGTGTTTGTCGCTAAACCGCAGCCTGGACATTGCAGGAATATACAGACAAAAAGTACATAGGGACAGCAGGTTTAGCAAATGGTTTTATATACTGGATTGATTTTATTCGATGGAATGCTTCATCTAGCATCTTTGTGTATTCTCTGCTCTAAACAATACCACACTACCCTTTTATTACCCCTACCCTAGTAATGAAAATCATATTATACACTTATCTGACAAACCTTGCTACAGTGTTACACAAAACCTTCTTCTTATCTTACAAGGGTCCACTGTTTAATTACAAGTCTATTTAGAGGGGGACGGGGTCGGGGGGAGGTGGATCATCTAAAAGTACCATATTCAGTGTGATAGACATGTATAAGGCGTAAACAGCAAAGATTTTTCTCATTCAAATAATAAAAAAAAGACGCAATGCATAATCAAAAAGCTGTGAGCTAAGCAATGAAATGATGGCCCAGCGAACCATCTACGAAGCATTTACATTGCTACTGACAGACGATACATGAAGGCATTGACAGAAGTTCAATGGCGTCTGTATTTTTAGGCACCGTGTTGATGTGAGATATGATATGTGTTTGTGGACGTGTGTGAACAAAGGGGGCGATATAGAAGTATGTGTCTGCTCGGAGGAAGGATGAACAAGGGCTCGATGTACGAAGCAGTCATGGTAGATATACAGACTTCCAGGCATTCATGTCAAAGATGAGGAACATTATGAGAAAGGGGACACCTTCAGCAGCACCGGCAAGCTGCCTGTGAACACCGGCTGCCAGAAAATAAAGAAGGAAATAAAGGACAAGATGTAAATGATAGAAATGGGCTCAACAAAAGGCAATAATAGGAAAACACTTGGGGAACCTCTCTGTCTGTGGACTGCCTGCTGGTGCCACGTTGACACCACGGGGGCAGTGGTCGGAGGTGGAGAAGAAAAGGGGGAGACGGAGAGAGAGAAAAAGAGATACAGAGATTGAAAGGGGGGGAGGGGAGAGAGCTGCACAGCTCCCCCTGCAGTCTAAATGAAGTATTCTTTCTTTTCTTCTGCATGTGCATGGTTGCCCTCAGCGTTGATGATGGCTGTGTCGGCGTCAGGCGCATCGTCCGCTCCTTTGGCCTCGTTTGTCAAGTACGTTCCTGAGGAAACGGAAAAACAAACTTATATCAAGGAAAACAAATACGGAGCAGCCCTGCATGGTGTTTGCTGCCCGAGGCGGAGAAACACATCTGAAGACAACATCGGTAATGCTACATAATTCATGTGCAGTATTCTAAGAAGCAAGGATGGTACAGGATATGTAAATACAGCAGAGAGAACGTGTGTAAAAGTATGCATCAACAAACACTGTTTGTACTCGGCACAGCAGTCGAGGCTTAAAGTTGCACATCCAAATAATGTGATGCAGCACTCAGTTTTAACTAAGGGCTCAGTTTTGTTGCATCAGTGTTGGAAAGTGACCATTCACTGCGACCCCTAGGCTTTATACCCTTATTTTTTTTTCTATTTTTTAGAAGAGTCATTACATGTATTACCCAGGAATGCCATATATTGTTATTTTAAATTTGCATGAGAGTTGTACCCTACATATTTTAGGTGAATTTTAAGTACCAGAGAGAGCACTCTTGCGCAAACTGGACTTTGTTATTTGGAGCACTGTTGGATTATAGCGTTCAGAGTTCTGCACTCTGACTGAGGAGACGGGGCAGCAGAGCCCCAAGAGCAGTTAGTGTCTCACAAACAGCTGGAGCAGCAATCCTAGCTAAATGTAGCAACCGTGGACTGAGTAAAGGAGTAATTTTGTTTTTCTGAATCTACTTTAGAGGTGCTGGTCATTGTGAAAGGTTTACGTTAATCAACTAATTTACATAAGACCAGACGTGTGACTCAAGTCTTTCAGTCCTAGTCTCAAGTACATCCCAAGTCAGTTTTTCTGGGGCAAGAAAAGTCCTTATTCAAGTCACTTTTTCCCCACCTAAGATACTGTAGTCTGAGAAACAGTATCCAGTCTGTGTGAAGAGAAAAGATAAGGTATAAGTACCTGTCTAATAATGATATTATTGACAGATTTATCTCACCTGTTCAAAAATTATGACAAAGAAATCCATTTTTATGATGTATTTAATAATTGACATTCAGTGAAACTAACAGTCAAACAATAAATGAATCATTTATAAAAGCTTATTTCTTTCTTGATTTCCTCTCAATCAATAACCCATCCCTTCTAAAGTGTGAAATACTGACAATTAAAAAACTAAAAATCATGTCTGAAAACATTCATTAGAATCATGGACTAAGTCAAGTCCCCATTAGTTAACATCCAAGTCCAAGTCAAGTCTCAAGTAATTTCTTTTCTGTCCAGTCAAGTTACAAGTCATCAAATCACAATGACCTGAGTCCACACCTCTGCATTAGACAAGCAGATATTTAACTCATTTGTTTGAGGTGAATTGTTAGATAAATGGAGAACCTTTTAAACATTAACACTAATTAACCTAGAAATGGCCTACTGGTTAATTAACACAGAAAGAGCACGCCTTACTTCTTTTGTTGTCGAGTCTCAGATTAGATTGACAGTGCAGCACGAAAACCACTGGTATTATAGGTTTTTGAGACTCTTGATGTTGTTACTTCTACATAGTCAGGGGACACAAATACTCTTAGTTTTGGAACTTGAGTGATTATAATGCTCTGGGGGATGCAATTAGGAAGTGTAATGCCACCATGGATGGATTCAGTGAGTTAGGCGGTGGGCAACAACTCAGGCCCTGTTTTTATAGACTAGACTTATTACATTAGATTTAGGTGAAACTGGCACTAAAACAAGTATGCCGAACTAGCTATTAGCAGTTTCTGATTGCATGTTCAGACAGCTACCACTGGATTACTTTTATAAAAAAAAACAATACAAAAAATCCAATGTGATGATTCTCAGGCTGAGGGGTTGTAAGGAGCACTTCTCTCTCTGATTTCTAATATGATATTAATACTCAAAACAAACACAATGGCATTTCTGGCTTGTTTTTGAAAAAATAACCAAGCGACTCTTGTGTGTGCACTACTGGCTTCAGTCTGTGTGTGCAGGACTTTCATTCTTTTTTTTTTCACCTTTGCAGACATGTCTCAAAATTTGTCACTTGGGAATCGGGGAAGGACTCTGAGGTCTAATGGGACAGGTACAACATGCTCCACTAGTTCCATAAGCCTTGAGAGACTCAGGTCTGGTCCACTGTGGTTTTACCTTTATGCCTGGCCAGGTATCTTCCCAGAACAATGATTAAACACAGGGTGACAAAGACCACTACGGCCACCACTCCTCCGATCAAGGCATGGTCAGTGCCGTGCTGCCCCACAGCGTTGGGATCTGAGGAGAGACGGAGACACAGACAAAGAGAGCAGATGAAGGCGTCGGTTGGCGAGGTGAGGGAGCGAGGGCAGAGGAACAGCAAAAGACAGACAATACAAAACAGGGCAAGGAGGAAAAAGAAGATTATTTCCAGCTCGTTCCTTCTCTAATGAGCTGCTGTCATTCCTCTCTCCTTTCACATCATGCAGTCGGAGCAGAGCTGCCTCGCTCTCTGAGAATAATAAAATGAGAGAGGGGGAGAGGGAGAGAGACGGACACCACGTTGACACAAAGAGCAGCTACAGGCAGACACACATTCGCCCTGCAAAATGAAGGAAAAAGAGAATGAAAGAGGGACTTGGAGAAAAGAAGTGAATAATTCAGGATCACCTCTCCCACGGTGCCGCAGGAGTCCCCAACATGCAAACCGGGGCGGCAGTGGAGGAGCAGTACACAGTAAATAAATCATCAGACAGAAAATAAAAAAAGGAAGATCAATCTTTTCCTCTTTCTTGGGGAAGAAGGATTGTTGTTAGGAAAATGAATTGTCTGTAAGAGAGTTGCTACAGGTCCCTAGGTGTTGAAAAAAGCAGTCGAAATGATAGCAGAGTCCCGAAGATCGAAGAAATCTGCATGGTGAGGCTGCAAAGACCCATCAAAGGTTTCCCTTGACTTCTACAATAGCTCATTTCCATTTCCCCCCTTTTTTTCTCCACAAAGTCTGGCTTGCAGGCTTTTCAAGGTAAAAGTAGGGACGTGACACTGACGCCATCCACTGTATTAAAAAAACGTCGACGCTGACGCAGGGAGGGTGATGGGTAACGGAATGGCCTGTATTATTCATATCAGTCCATGACACCTGAGAAATTAGCACTCATCTCATTATCCTCCTCTGAGTGCCAGGCCATGCCACATACAACCCTGTCACTTTGTGTGTGTATGTGGGCTGGTGATAGTTAGAATATGGCAGTGTCAGAGCAGGTCGAAGCAGTGATAGACGGCTGGTTTAGACACACAGCACACGTCCTATATTGACACTGTTTCTCTTCAGTATTCTCCTTTTCTTTCTGTGTCCGCCCATGTGGCCAAATTGAACAGCTGGCTCGCTCTCGCTCCATAACTCTCCATGGTCCGAGTGACCGGGCCGTCACACTTCACCGCCTCCCAGTGGACAAACACACTCTCATTCCTACACACACACACACAGGCGTGTGTAGCGTGGTTTCACTGTGCTGCAGTTCTGCTTGGTCAGTGGAGCAGACAGTAGAGGAATGTTCCCCTGGCACGGCCCAGCAGGGCGAGGACTCGAGGCGTTTAGTTACACACATGGCTGTGTCTCTTCACCTCTATCTGTCAGGACAGTGAGTGTTTTTTACCGTCAAACACACACACTCACACACACACTCTCACTGTCCTGCTGCTGCGCCTCAGTCTGGCTGTTACAACCCAGTGCAGGCACAAACAAGCCATGACCATACAGTGGACTGTATGTCTGTCTATACAGTACTACACACTCTGGCCATGCAGTATGCTGGTGTCACTTCCAAGAGGCTGGGCTGTAAGTCAAATCCCTCGACAGAGCATGTTGTCTGTGCTGCATCACTTCCTTAAAGGAGTACGCCACCAAAAATCTGTCTCGTGAGCAGAGTTTAAAGGTTATTTTGAACAGATTTGCAAAGGTTGGTATGGATTAGGCTGGTGATTTAAAGCACAGCATGTACTTCCCGCTGCAAGGGGTCCCTCAATCAAAACAAGACATAAGTAGGGTGGGATCATGGGAGTGGTCAACCACCACTGCTGATGAAAATCTAAGTGACTCAGATGGAAATATTCACAGACGAGTTAAAGTTTTATACATGTTATGGAAGTGATAGCGACAGGTGACCAAATTATTACATTACCTGGAATCAAATGAGGATTTCTCTGGGTCTGAACATTGTCAGAAAGATTAAAGATAATGTAAGATTCACAATTCAACAAAATCAATAATCAAAGTCTTGTCCTATTTAGACGTCTTGATGCAGAAATGTTACATATTATATCTTTAAGAATATGTGTCAGAGGTATCAGTACATAATCTGGGATAATTCACTTCTTTTTCGCTGTTAATTTATACCTTCAGTATGTTCCAAACACTCCACAACATTGCTAATTGCACCACTTAAGAGATACATGCCATCACCTCCTCATAGCATCAAAGCTCCACCAGAAGTAGCATACTTAGTGATTTATTGGCAAAGTGGCAATTGTTTTCCAAATACTGAGTATATGGTTTGAAGCTGATTATGCTGCAGTCGTGATTTGAGAAGTTTCTACAGATGTTTAAATGCTTTTTTTTGTGGGGGCCATGACTCCCATCACCAATTTGTAGCTACTTTAAATCAAGTCTGACTACCGCAGTTGTTTTTCAGGGAGCTAGCTACACAACTCCTCCGATTTCACCCGTCAAAGTCTGTTTACAGGTCTTAAGGAGTACTATGTGTAAAAATAGTTGTATCAAGCCTTTTCTAGCTCTAGAGAGAGCTGTGTAAAGGCAGATTGATCGCCTCAAGTGATGTCAGTGTTGGTTGGGTCTGAAGACTTCAAGTTTGAAGATGAAGAAAGTCTGGGGGTGAGAAGTTTAAAATAAGTGAGCTTAGCTCTATAGCCTGCTTCTCATTTCTGCTGGAGGCCAGCAGCTCAAGGCTGACAGACAGGAATCCCTGACTGAACTGTCAGCGGTCGAGTTGTGTTGTGGTTATTGTGTGATCCAGGTTTTTACAATGGAAAAGAACGCATGAAACAAGATACCATCCCCTTAGCTCCATCATTTAAATCTTTAAAAAAACAAAAAAACAAACAAACACAAAACTGTCCATTGTGAGTCTGACAGCGGTGGAGTACTACTTAAAAGCACCATTGAAGCCAAAGGGTATTTGACACAGTATTATATTTTTATTGGAGTATTCACTTAACTCATGAAGCAACAGAAGCCTGTGACATAAATTCATCATAACTTACAGCGTGTAAATACTTTCTATTTGAGTGACCGCAAAACATGGTTCATCTATTGTGTTCTTATGTATTCTGTTCTGGTCCGCTGCTGCTCACAGAAGGAGAAAAATACAACAAGGGTGTGCGAAGACACAGAGAAAGGAAATGAAAAAATACAGATTGATGGACAGGAAAAGGCTGAAATTTCAGCTGGAGCAAGACGGAAAAGGGGAAAGGCGACAAGAAGAAGAGGGATCTAGAGAGGAGGGTTATACATTTTTATGGGTCCAAAACACATTATCTTTTAATAAGGGCACATACATTCTTCTCTGTGTGATTTAATATGGGAGCGTGGCAGAGCAAACTCCTCTTTTAATATTTATAACACTCTCCTTGTCGCCTGGCTAGCGAGTTGGGCTTGTTTAATAAATTAAAGGGGTTCAGGGCTCCTGTGAGCCACTGCTTGGCCGGACTGAACCAAAAGTGTTACTCTTTAACTGGCCTAAAACGCCACATCTTATCTGTTTCACTGATGCTGGGTTACCATGGAAGGATATGTGATATTGATACTTTGTGGGTTTTAAAAGGGATGTTTCAAGGATGACAATGTAATTTAGAGTCATAATATCTGGTCAGATTAAATTACATCAATCATTACATTTCTGGAAGGAATGTAAATTATACCGTACTTCAAAATAAAAGCATGTGTGGCTGCTGTGTTCATGACTGAGATGTGACTAAACTAAGCAATCGTTAGTCCTTGACTGGTTCCAAAAAGGTGGCATATAGATTTGGAAATGATGTGCAAAGGAACATTATTAGTTCGAGTGAAAGCTAAAATATTCCATCAAAGGCTCAGCTGGAGGGAAATGATGAGCATACAAGAAAAGCTGCACCCCCTCCTTAAATCAGATCATCACCATCGTTATACCAGTCTGATCTGACTTTAATTTCTGCAAAATCATACTTCAAGCGATTAACTCTAGTTTCCTTTACATCCATAAAAATGTGAAGGGGTAGTCTATTAAAAATCAACTGTAAGGAGGAAGCTAAATGGAGCGGTTGGGCAATTTGAATATCAAAAAGTTTGCCTTGATGATACTTCACTGTCCTTAAATTGACAAAGAAAAGGTGTCTGTAGAAGATAAACACAAATGTAAGATCATTTGCTAAATCATCTGAAGCTGTAATAAGGATATACCAGTAAATGTGTCTATATTCGTTTTTTCTTTCAAACAGCTTTGTCTGAAAGAGAAAATAAACTGAACATACTGTAACATGACACAAATTTCTACTCCTGCCTATCTGGAAAGTATTGTTACAGCATCTCTTGGGCCTGACACCCCACCATCCCTCTGCACTGCCTTTCATCTAAAGTCATTTTCAAATGAACAATCTCAAATGATCAGACGCAACATCCTTGAATCCATCACATCAATATGCAACTCAAGTGACCACTCCATACTGTGGATTAACATACATCTCCATCTCCCTGTTATTATTTTAATATCAAAATTCATCCCCTACGGATATATTTTTCTTCCTTTGGATTACACTTTTTCCTCCCTCTGTCTTAGACAGACCACTATGACGCAATGGGTTCAGTTGCTCAGATCAATAAAGCAGCAGCTAGCTTAAGCATGAGCTTACACAGCTGCAGTGTCCTTGTGTCTGTGGTGTGGGTCAGAAAATCTTTGGGTGTGAGCATATCATTGTGCTAAAGTAGACAATATGAGTTTGCATTAACAAGAAGTTAGATTAGAGGAGGTACACTGCAAAAGCTCTGGTAGCCCTGGAAGGTGAGGTGGGACTTTTTTTTGCTGTTAATATGATTTTTCATGTGAATTTATTAGATAATGATTCTTATGTAAGATATGGCCTGATTACCTGAAATAAACTGTGACCAAACTTTAGAAACCAAATAAATAAAACCTCTAATGGCATAAAAACACTGCATATTACATCATTAAATGTGAAACGTAACGAGACACATATTACTCGGCATTACTTCTGCTGCAGTGAAAGTTAGAGACGCTACAGAGAGAGTGCCTGCAAACAGAGAGAAAGTAAAGGAGAGAAAGTGGTGAAAAGTGCCTGCAGACTTCGCTTGTTCGATGAGTCAATTATGCCCAACTTTTTGGCTGAGACTGGAATTCACCAATCTGCATCTAATGCTAGCTCTACTGCCAAGATGAAAGAGTCCCTGGAGGCTGTAGTGGAGGGCCGAAAGACACATGCGCGTACACTCTTGAATGAATGCACCCATGCATGTGAGATAGTCAGAAAGACAGAAACGAGGAGACGCTAGTGAGACATGTGTGTCTGTGTGTGTGTGTGTGTGTGTGTGTCCTTGCACATTATTGCTTGCTGGGTCAGAGTGGATTAATTAGATTCTGAAAACAAATTACTTCTGCTAATCATTCAATAAAGCCCACACGTGGACTTGGACACTATCTTGAATATTCAACAACCTCCGTCTCTCTTCTCCGAATGAAAAGAAATTGTGGTCAGCAGGGTAACAGCATGAAGTTATAAGCAAAGCCAGATAATTAATCATATGAATTCATTAAGTCTCATGCAGGAATCAATCTATCACAACAGCTCGATGTTTGGCAAAATCCATAACCTCTTCAAAACAGCAATAAGATACAACCAAGGGAGATGCAGAGAGATGACATCATTGTCAGACCTGTGCTTACTTAAAGGTACCACATGTCGGATCCATGCCCTAAACCAATAGAGGGCAGCATATCACAGAGAGACCGCTAACTGCTGCTAACTGTACCTACCATTAGGTAGTTAACTCAGTTAGCTGTGCAGCCAGCGGTCTGTACTGGGAGCTCAGAGCAGCAGGGGAATTATGATGTTTACACTGCTAGCACAGAAGCTAACTGGTTATCTCTGCAACAATACATAGAAGTTGCAACATCAAAACTGCTATTTCTTAAATTCTTTTGATAATTTTAACATTTTTGAATGAATAAATTCTTACATATTGCACCTTTAATAGGTCTAGGTATTATACAAATGGTATAGCGCTAAAGCAACTGAAAATTATACGCAGCCCGTATACAAAAACTGCCTTTAAAGGAGCCGTCAGGCCCTCTGTAAGGTTGTGATGTCACAACTATACAGTCACCGCCCCCAGCCATGCCCTCAGCAGAGCTGGTGGAAAAATACAGTGGCTGTTTCCTGCTCATGCCTGTGAGAGCTGACCAATCAGAGAAGACTGGGCTTTTTGGGACGGGGCCTTAAAGAGACAGGCACTAAAATGGAGCGTTCAGACAGAGGGTGAATAGAGGTGCTGCAGCAGTGGACTGTTTTAGTACAATAATGTGTTTTTTGAACATTTAAAGATGACAACATTTTGGAGTAGACTTTCAAAATAAAGTATGGACCTGAAAATGAGCAAAATATGGGACCCTTAATCACAACTATATTACTCCATTGTGTGAGCCACCTGCAGAAGAACAGTAGCAGAAACAGAAGCCCACACAGAAATGAGTGATCATGGCCCAACAATCCCCTGATGGTGACAAGCAGTGAAAAATTAATAAAGGACCAAATAAAACGCTAATGTCAACAAATGAAAATTGTTGATTGCCTCCACTGTGCGTGTGCACGTGTGCACAGAGTGCTTCTTCAAGATTGCTGAAAGTGTCCCCTGCCATTGAGATTTAATGAATAGAAGGGCTATTACATGTAATTCATAACACTAGCCCCAGGATCTAATGATTTCTCCTTTTCTGTTCTACACTTTATTCCAAATTGTTGCTATAATTCTTCCCCAAAGCGAGTTAATGTGACAGGTCATCAATAATAATTGCCCAGCAATAAGTGGAAAGACCTTTGCATTATGTTTTAATTTCTCCTGTGATCCTCAGCTTTATGCTGCAGAGTGGAAGTGAGAAAACGGAGAGAGGATGGTCGGTACTTTTCGATATTTAACCAATGCCCGACCCCCGCGGGGATGCTGCAACCCCAACCTAGCCCTTTCAAATTAAACACAGCAACCAATCAGCTGCCCTGGACACTTGCCCTCAAGAAAATATGTCTTTTACTCATCCTATGGCCTAACCTGTGCCCTCCATTTAAAACAAGATCAATAGCAATGGAATAAAGCAGGCACAGATCCCTACGTGGAATAAAAATAGTCCCTTCCCTTATTGAGTTTTCACAAAAGGTTGGTCCTCAGTCTAAGGCAGCTTCAATAGGTGAGTGTGAGGTTAAAGACATAAAACATTGCCTGAGGAGTAAAAGCTGCCCTTTTAATTCTAAATAATTTGTAACAGGAGTGATTCATATTTCAACAGTCTCCTTAAATTTGAAAAGGACATTATCAAGCTGTTTGAGTAATCTGTCTCATTTGTGTTTGGTTTTGATTTCACCTTTAGCCCATCAATTTTGTACCGCAAGCTTTCTTATTAATTTGAAATTTCTTATTAAAGTTAAGTATTAAATATTTGATAATATCTTGTAATCTAAGTTTTTAATAATACTGCTGTATACGTGACCTCTGGCATATACTGTAGCTTGTGTTTTGTAGCTTCGTCTCTGTGTTTGAGAACTAAACAAATGCAAACTTTTGATATGCAGGCTAATCTCCTTAAAGTATTTGTAAGAACCGATTAAGTGGATTGTTTATTTTCCAATGTTGATAACTCTATGAAGCAAATCCCAACGGTTTCATCCTCTTGGATAGCTCATTAAGACAGCAGCTCTGATCGAGGCAAATGAACAGTTTGAGGCAATTATTTTAAACTTAACTGCAGATATATACCATACCTATTGTGATTTTACATTAACAAAGGATGTGTGATCCCCTACTCCTGCTTTCTAATATATCTCAAAATATTTTCAAAGGTAAAACAAAAGTGGTTTTGCATGTTGTTGTTTATGGCAGAGGTTTGATCTCCAGTCCCTGAGAGAGAAACCCTCAGGTGAGGTCATTACTGTTGCCTAAAACAGCAGCTAATTTAAAGATTAGTGGGTTGAGCCTCAGCATAGATCGCTTGGCTCAATTCTCAGGAAGCTGGGGTAAGAGTGGTCCTGTTTTAATGTATTACCTTTCATATGCAGCTTTTTGGCCAGCGCTCACTTGAAAAGGGGAGAAAGCTCAGACTAATCCCAACTTTTGAACCCTGACCAATCCCCTGCCTCTGCTCCTGAATTCTCCTTGAGTGTGTAGTCACTGCGATCAACTTCAAGAGGAGAAGAAAGATCCCTTTGTGTTTAAAATCACCATAAAAACCATGACAGTTGGGGATTAACCTCCTCTGGTCCCCACTGACAGTTAAAACCTCAGGTAGGAACACCATTTAGCAATAACTTCCAAGTCATAGTATACACTTTGATTAAGAGTCTAAAGGCTGTTGGTGCTTTATGCCTTTTGCTCCTCTCAGGGATCATCGAATGGAGCAAAGAAAAGACAGAACTTTTACTCTGCAGGAGGTAGATGGATATAATTTCAGTTCTTCTGTCTTCTCCACTGGCAGAGACACGGGGCATGAATAATTGCTGTCTTCTCGGCACTGGGCCCCTTTTTCTGCGGCAATATCAGGCTACTGGGGGCTGGGGTTGGCCACACGAATGCTGATTACGAGAAGCGAATAGTAAATATTTTAAACACCAAAGAAACCCCTGCGCATGATTCAACCTTTCAGCTTCCCAAGGTCAAAGCTAATTTGCAAGCCATGGAAAAGCATTTGGCAAATTTTAGAGAACTCACCACTGGTGGTGGTGGTGGTGGGGGGAGGGAGAGTGCATGTGTGTGTGTTCGTGGCGAGGGGGGTCTGATGACATTGCATAGACCTCTGATACTTAGCGAAAGAGTTATTATAGCCATTAAGGCTGGCTGGACTACTGAAGCAGTGTGTGTGTTGGGCATACATGCCAGCACTTCATTAATAAAGTGAATCACAGACTGCAGTCCTGCATTCAGTCCTGGCATCATACAGCATGGATGAAAAACAGAGGAAGCCCCTGCCTGCATACCTGTACACTAGCTACACTCCAAAGGTCAACAACAGTTAGAATTAAAGGCTTGAGTCACTGTCAAATTTACATTTCCCATTAGAACCACTGAGTCTACAGTATGAAATATTCATTCACTAATATTCCTGCAAGAATGAATAAATGCTTCCATTAAAAGGCACATTACCGCATTGGCATACTGGCACCACGTCAGCAAAATTAGATATAAAAGAAGCTATTATTATAGTGGGAAGTCATTATTGTAAATCCATACTGTAAAATAACGCCGCATTTCTGCAAATACTGAACATTCAATCCTATAAGTGAGAGAACAACTCATTGCTATGGACAAAGTTGTTTTCACCTCCGTGGCCAATTATGCCTCTCATGCAAATACTGTTTCTCTCTCACTCGTGGATTGTGTGGGATGATATCTCAATGCTGAATTAAAGGCTATATTTGGAACATCTGAAAAGTGAAAAACGTACACGTGGTGCGTCTGGAACTCAGTGTTCTCTAGAATCCAAAATTCAGGTTTTTCCTGGTTAAAGAAGCCCCAAAAGGTAAAAAATGAGCAGCTTGTGTCACAAAGTAAATGTACTATTTTGTATATTTTGTGTAGCTGTCCAAAGCTTAACTCAATAACCATGTCTCACATATTAGACACAGACTAATCGTTAGCTTATTTTCAATATAATATGAAACTATCATACATTTCACAGTGATTCAAACTTTATTTAAGCTAAGTTTTACAGGCTGAATTCATAAAACATCCAATGTCCCTTGGCCTAATAATGGTTAAGCCTTACATTTCTGTCATAGAGAATATGTAGACCAGCGACGTCACCTTGCTTTCACATTGGCCTGTGGTTGTCATGGTAGCTAACAGGGCTTATTAAAACTAAACCAAAAAGACCTCACTCTTGACTCTGAAAGAGAACTAACATCACAGGAGCTCAATTATGTCTGAGGTCTTAACACTGAAGGTCGAGGAGACTGAAGACACACATTATCTTTGAATAACAACAGTCAAAATGTTCCACTTACAGCATACTTAAGCTATATGTCCAAAGAGGTGGCTCAATCAGTCGGGTGGCTGCTTCCACACGGATACAAACTTGGACTGTAGTTACTCGCATTCACCATGCTGTATAAAATTGCCAATTCCATTGGCTGCCATAGTAACGGGGATTTTTTGAGGCCTTACACTGCAACTGGATTACCTGAGACACACAAACCAACACTCATGATGTGACAGTTGCAAAATTTTACAGATCCTGTATGTACGGGCCATTCCTTTTTTCCTAATCTCTAAATCCGTGCTAGAATCAAGTGACTATGAATACCTCACAGGGTTTTTATTGATGGAGTAGCTATGTTACATTTTATAGCAACATTATGTATTTATCTTACGTTAAAATAACAGCTTCAATATAATTTTAATCACTCCCTTCACTTGTTTCTGTGCTATGTGACTCAATAATACACACAGCACCAACTATAAGTGATTTTGATAAAAAAAGATCATATTCCATGGAAAAAAACTGTCCTCCTGCTCTGCCTCAACTCTGATTTACAGAGTTTCCTGAAAGCAACCTGTAACTGATGCATAGTGTAGCTGCAAATTAGCTTTGCTAGCTTAGCCGACCCGCTCAGAGCATGGCTGAAGAATGTGTGTGTTTACATTGCTATCGCAGCAGCTTTGGACCACCGGGAGGAGGAGGTTTTCAGGTACAGGGCTAGAATATGAGAAGGAACCAGAGCTGGACGAGCGGTAGCAGAACCGCCTCTCCGAAAATTCTGATGAGGACTTTGACGGAGGAAGTTAAGAAAAGAAAAAGAGGGTGCGAGTGGCAAGAGACTAGAGTAAATCTTTGACTGGCTTTAGTTGTAAGCGACAGTTTTAATAAATAAAAGGCGGCAAGATAGACACTGAGCTGGTCACGTTGCTGTTGAGTAGTAAGTTACAATAGCTGGCTTACTAAGTTCTATGTCTTATGTTTGGCAGTGTTAAAGTTGTCAACTTGCTAGTTTTAGATCACAAGGCAAGTAGGCTTATTGCAGCAGATGTTTAGCCGGTAGCATGTTAAAGCCAGGTGTTCTCATGTCTGGTTCAGGTTGGCTTTGGCACTACAGTTCTGCTTGCTTGTGCCAACTTTGACTTCTGCATGGCAAAAACGCTTCTAAAATGACATGTGGTGTTTTGCTTGTAGTTGTAGCACATATTTTACATTACATCTGACAAATTGTTACAGAAAACCTGGGATTTGTATATACGACAGTTGTGTTGCACTTTTGTTTAAAAAAAGAAAACACCTATGATTGCACAACTGGGGCATTAGCTTCTGTTTACGTTGCATTGCTCTATGAAATAAGTGATATAAGAGGACTGATACAAATCACAGCATCTGTATCTACTGCATAGAACCTGACGTCCTCACATCTTTCAAGCAAAACCTTGAAAAAAAATGTTCTCACAATGTACTACTATGAGTGATGGGATGCTACATGAAAACAGTATGTTCTGCCACAGTTAAAATAGTTTTTCTGCTATTTCTAATGAGACATTTCTGTGCTCTTGGCAATGGCAATGTGCCCTTTTTACTTTATTGAAGCTGGGAAAGGTGATGTTTAGGCCCCTCAGTCTTCCATTTAATGGAAACCAATTAACTGTGCATCTAGAATCCCTCCTGTGACAGTATATTTTGTGTAACTGTTATTTAAATGTAATTTTTTGTTTTTATCTATGCTATCTTTGGTCTTTCTCTCTTTTTTTTACCACCAACTGCTTATCTCTTCTCTGCAAATGCTATTTCTTGTTGGAAGATACCTCAGTACTTTGTTACTGTTGGTACTGTTTGGAAAAATCCAATGTGCTAATGATGGGCAAGACATGAAAGATGCAAGGCGAGTATGAGAAATATGGCAGAACAGACAAAAATCACCTAAAAAGAGCTCATCAGGTATATGATATGCTACTATTCTGCTTACAGGCCATAGTGCTGAAGCCTGCAATGTATATTTCATTTGCACAGGAAGACAACTTTATTAAAAAGCCAAAACGTCACAGGGCTGGTACAGCTCCACTGTTGTTTGCTTTCATCCAGAGCCTGTGAAAAGACCTGGTAATAAATCAAGTAGACACATGAAAGCAGATAGTGTAGTATCCTGTGACTGGGGACGCAGTGAAGGAGTCTGATATTTAGATTCCCAGAAGATACATAGAGAGGCTCGGCTCCTCTTGTGTCTCTGCACTACACAAACAGACATCAGAGAAGAATTGAGACACGCTGATGAGGAATATCTAACAACGTGTGGAAGCCTGTTATCTAACAGGGTCTTCAGAGAGCTGTGAGGGTAGAAGAGGAGGAGCGGGTGAGGGAAAATTGAAACAAAAGCTTTGATAGAAGGCAGAGGAAAGGTAGAGGGGGAGTCAAGACTCCTGAAGGACTTTAAAGATGGTAATTTAGAGAAAGCAGCGGTGATGAGAGGAAATTATTCTGAGTGAATGGGACTGTGGAGCACCATGATGTTGAGAGGACTGGAGAGAGGGAGTGAAAAAGCAGAGACAAGACGGAGGGTAAACTCTGCTACATCTGTACGGCAAGAAAACTGACACAGATGAAAATGAATGAAGTTGGAGAGAAAAAAAAAATGCAGAGAATTTAGGATAGAGAGGGGAGATCAGTGTCAGGAGTCTTTCAGATTATTATTTTTAGGTTGAATTCAGTGTTTATGTTTCGCACTATGCTTTGTGAGAAGGTGTTTAATATGTTAAATAAATGTATGTGCTACAGATAGTTTTGTTTACACAATCACCTTAGAAAAAGATACATATACTTAATCCTAACAACTTTTAGAAAACCGTGACCAAGATGATATATGAGTGAGCAAAGTCCCTGGCATACAGCCTATCAGAGCACATTAGTTTTAAATTGACACGCCACTCAAAAACTCTGACTGACATATCACACTAATGTAACAGACACGCAGCCATGTCAGCATTATTGTCATAGTGGTGCAGCAGCCAAAGAGACAGTCACGAGAAAAACTGCAATTCAGCCAAACAATGGTAATTTTCATTTATCCATAGTAGGATTTGCCAAACTCTACAAGCTATTCTGTGATAAAAGTTGTGATTAATTGTGCCACTTAGTCACACAAACGTCTTTGAAATCCTGTGAAAGTAATTGTTATATTTCACCACTTCCTCTCCAGCTGCTAAGAAATCTAATGTTGGTTAAACAAAGACGGTCAAACTTTGTTCACTTTGGATTACAAAGGTAAAGCTTAGAATAAAAGATAACAGTCAGAACATTTACCTTGCATAAATTTTAGATAGGCCAGAGCAACTATACTTTCCCATAGGTTTGTGAAATCCATTCCATCTGTCTATTTACGACAGCTTATCATGTGCAGTGATACCAAAGCATCCCTTTCCAAAGCTATGTCCTCCTGCTCCTCTGGAAGGATCCTGAAACTCTCACAAGCCAGGTGGGATATGCAGTTTAGCACCTTTGGCATTTTTGTGGTCTGCCCTACTGCCCCTACTCCCAGTATGCATCTTGGTCAGACGCCCAAACCTAGATAGCAAAATTGTTGTGGCCAAGATCTTGCCTACACCAGACATGTTCATCCGGCCCACATACCGAGTGTGGATGGCACTTTGACGGTCAACCTCCTGCCCAAGTCTGAGCCAGATCCAGCCACTTCATCAGACTCTTAAAAAAAAAATCAACTGAACCCTTTGAAAGTCAACCGTTTCACTAGCCAAAACTAGTGCCTGTGGGTGATGGTTGAGGCAAAGATAAGGTTGTAAAGAGAAATAAGCATGCGATAGAAGAGCTGCTATCCTGAGGCCACCAAAATGGACACTCGAATTAGTGACAAGACACAACTGACAGTGTTAGATTATTGTAAAGAACACAAACACCTTTTACTCCAACTATACAAGACTGGGTTACTCATAACAACGGACCAAGCACTTGTATTCCTGTGAAACCTCCCCCAAGACACCAAAGGAGCCCATACTCGTCCATGGATGCACAAACTCCACTGAACACTCCAGTATCATTGCAAGAGTAAAAAGCTGGTCCAACAAAGTCTGCATTGCTCCTCCTGAATGAAGGTTTAACAATAATTCAACGTATTACTTTCAAGCCACTTGCTCAATGCTCTACTAGGAAGGATGAGCAGTGTAATACCCCCCAGCAACTGGAGGCATTTTTGACCACCTCAGTGACCTTCATCAGAGGGAAGGGTAAGTCTTCCCGAAAGCCTTCCAACTCTACCTCTAGTGTGTTGGCAGGTTTCACAAGTTCCTCAAACTGTTCTCCTTATCACCTGGCAATGTCCCCTGTCTAGGTCAGCAGCACTTCTCCTTTCTTTCTGTTGACCACCAACAACTTTTTGGGTTGCAGCCATGACAGGCACCACTGACCTTCTGGCAACAACTAGTAACCTCAGTGAACTACACCAGAGGGAAGAGTAAGTCTTGCCTGAATTCTTCCAACCCTGCCTTCAGTGTGTTGGCAGAGTTCACAAGTTCCTCAAACTGCTCTCCTTTGTCACCCGACAATATTCCCAGTCTAGTTCAGCAGTACTTCTCCCCTGTTTCTGGTAGCTACCAGCGGGTTCTTGGGTTTCAGCCATTACAGGCATCTGTGACCTTCTGGCAACAACTTGGTCACACAATGGCCCACTCAAAACCATGTCTCCAAGCAAATATTACTGCAGAGGTAAACTGTATGGAGCTTTGTCCTTACCAGGAACGTGACATTCAACCTCCAAGGAGCAAGTCTTTGTAGCACAGGTTCAGCCTTCACCTTTGCCTGTCATCTGACTGCCCAGTTGGCAAAATCGTTGTGGCCCAGATCTGGCCCACACCAGACACGCTCATCCAGCCCACATACTGCATGGAAGGATGGCACTTGGGTTGTCTTTTGTCGCTCAGATCTGGCAAAAAGGAGTGGGTTGCCCAAGTGCCATCACTCCATGTGGTATGTGGGCCAGATAAATGTGTCTGGCACATTTTTGCTATCTGGGTGGCATCAACCCAGCACACAACAACTAATCTTGTATGCGGTGTGCCAATATTGTGGAGTTCATGAATTAAGAAATGTTCCTTGTGTCCAGGGTTTTGTGTGGATTGCATTAGTTCTACAGGGCGGAGATGGGAAGATAATTTATGTTGCACATCAGTGATTTTTAAAGTTTAAATCCATAACCATAACTCTCTGCATGTCCTCAGCCTCTGCAGAAATGTAAGAAAACCTCAGCACTTATACCTCCCGAACACTTCCTTTTCAGCCTTATGGCTTTGGATGGCATCCCTTTATTCATATTTTATACTATAATGCTATGAAGGATTGTAATATTAACAGCATTCATACTCCTCAGAAAAAAGGTTCTTTAAGAATTCAAAATCGCAATGTTATCTCTCTGAAAAAGAGCCTTCCAAGTCAGAACTCTCCAAGATTTAACACAGCATTAGGAGTCATGATGAGACGTCTCCAGTGGCCAGACATTTTCAGTTGGACATGACATTTGCTTCTTTGAGGTTTGAGGGCACAGAGGTACTGAAGTCTTTGAAATGCCAAGGGGACAGTGGATGGAGTATTTGAACAGCTAGACTCTTTTTGAATACAATGACCTGGAGTGTCTTAGAGACTTAGAAAAACGGAATAATGTCCTTAATGTAAAAAGGCAAACAAGTCAATCTCAATGGACATGTACCGCATTTCTTTGTTCATTGAAATTACATACAGGTTGTGATTACATTCCTGAAGGGGTAAAAAGACCAAAAAAAAGGTGAACGCAGTATCAGAAGACAGTGTCTCCATGTCTGGAGCACTGATTGAGGCAGCAAAGTAGCTTAGAAAGAAGTAACAGAACAGATGGAAGTAAGAGGTAAGTGGGGCAATACATTGCATGCTGAGGGGTTGTGGAGATGCGTGGGGTGGTACTGTACCTCGGTTGCCAGTGACTGTGGGGTCTGAGGCGTGGGTGCCTAATAGGGCTGTAGGATCTGGAGGGATGGGATGTAGGGGGGGAGTGGTGGATGGAGGCGGGGTTGTGGGGGCGTCTGGTGGAGGGGACAGACAGACACATATACACAAAAACAATACAACAACAAAAAATGAATCAAAACAGGGGCAGTTAAACATTAAATAATGATGGGAAATACACAAAGGGCAAAACTATAACACAATTCAAAGCATAAACATATGATTGTTGAAAACTTTCTACAAAGCAATAATGAATAACTGTTGATGCAAAATGATACACTACGCAAAAAATATTATTTCAAGCATTGCTGACCTCTTCTGCGGGTCAGCAAGGCTTTCTCACTAATTCAGAGAGGTGCATTTCATGGATCACTGAAATATATTTTTATCCTATGACTAAATGGTTTGTTGTTTACGAACCTTAAATGACCTCCATCACTTCAAAACTGAAAGCCTCTTGTATGAGTGCGTTTTAATGATTCTCTTTGGGTCAATGTTCACATGAGTCATATTTGAAATGATGTTAAATAGCTGAACATCTCATATATACTTTTGTATTACTACTCTTTAGCATATACTGAGCATGAGGGCTAATGGAAGAAAAGTCCCACTCCATATTTTCTTAGTCATTATGGATTAAAATGTTCCGTCTTTGAATGTAAGGGTATTTTCTGTACTAGGAGAACAGGATTAACCTTGAATCTCCTAATGTCTGCTGATGTCTGTGAGGATAGATCCTGCACCGGAAAGCTCTCAACATGTGCAAGGGAAGAGAGTTGGATGAAACGAAGTGAGGAAATTACAAATGATCGGTGCCAATTACCCACGTTGACTTGAGAAAAAGGTAGCCAAGCTGCATTACGATGCTCTGTTTTGACTTCTCACTACAGTTTAATAACGGTGCTTCATTCAAGGAAATATTTCCCCCTCACGTGTTAAAGCAACAGGAAAAATGGGTCTGAAACATTACGTGACAAAGTTAATGAGGTTACACTACCACCTTGGCTTTTATGTTTATGCCATGCTGCTTTTTTTACAGCTTTTAATTGGCTATGGTACGCTTTCCCAGGGCCGACTGTCCTGCGTGTCTCTGTGACATTTCAGCCCAGGCGTGAATCACTGAGCAGCTAAGTACGTGTCTTCAGGAAAGAGGGAAGAGAGAAAACGTCTCCTCGTTGGAGGGGAACCATTAAAAAGGTATTTTCCAAGAATTATGGCTGCAATTGTAAAAGGCTAAAAGGTGTGCTAATCACTAATGAAGGGTAGGAACAGACTGGGTGCCATTTCAAAGGAACACGTAATGAATCTGGGTAGAACTCTTTGACCCTCCCATACCCAATTGCCTTCTTTGTGCTGCAGAATTAGTCAGTTTAATAACCTCGCTGTCATTAAGTGCGTTGGTTATTCTTGTTGTTACATTCAGCTGGCATTTGAAGGAATTGTTAGGTGCACACAGAAAGCGTGGCATGTGGGGGCAATTAGGAGAGGAAGTGCAAATCTCAGAAATATGTGATGAAACTTCCAAGGCTTATGCAATAAAGGCTGCTGATGAGCCTATTTTAGTGGACCAATAAATTATTAAAGGAGATAATTACATTATTTATCTTTCAACTTGGTGAACCTAATCAATATGCTGCTAACTGTGGCAATTTAACTGGCATGGATATCATTCTCTCCCTGCTTACCTGTGGTAAATTGTGCTTGGGAAATTCACATCTCAGCCTTCACACAAGATTTTAATTTGAAGGAAAAAGTACCATAAATATCAAATGGTATGTATCACTCCTCAGCCCCGACCTGTGTTGTGGCTTTGAATGCAAATATGGCAGCTGCAAGTGATTTGTTTCACCTAAATATCTGAGTAATAGAGCCGTAAAAGTTGTTATTACTATTTTAAGAATGGTTTGAAAAAAAGTCATCATACAGTTTAAACCAAAAAACGCAGAATGTTTATATCTTCACATTTGTCTTGCCACTGTTGCCACTGTTGTGTCGTATGAGCATAAAATCAAAAACGATGTGTGACGGCAGCATTAATAATTATGAGTTGTATAACACTGGGAATTTACCTCGTCCTTACTTGGCCCATTTTAAATCTACTCAGCACTGCCAGCTGAAGATCAAGTTGTAAGCCATTAAAATCATACAGTTGGAGGATGAGATTATATTTATGTGACATTTACAGTCGTTTGAAACATGGATCTATTAAAGAGCTTGACTGTCCATGCCGTAATTTTTCCTTCTGTGAGTCTATTGTTGGAGAAGTAATTAACCTATAGGCAATATTTCTGTTTTGGTTGACATTCAAACTTTCAACCTCATGGGGTATGGACGGCAGACACGCCCATGGTTCTATTCCAGCTGATGTTACACTTTCCACATCAGCGCGGCTGCAAAATGTATGACTGCAGTGACAAGCATGTAAACCTGTGTATGCAGAAAGCCCATGGTAAAAATCAATACAACGTCCATCGACTGTATCTGCTTCTTACTACATTGGGTATCTGCATACACATACATGTTTACACATTTGTCAGGCACAAACAAACCTTTGCGGACATATGATATAAAAGGCCTACGTTACCGGCAGTTTACTCTGAAATTATTTTGCATTTTGACGGTTCTGTTCAAGACTTTTACATCCAGGTTAAACACACTGTAGTTACACATATGACACTATTCATAGATGTACACAGCACATCAAACATTGATGATGTCACATTATTTTTTTATCATTTTGGTTTAGCAACAGCATAGACTGATGTATAAAAAAATCATCTATTCCAGGGCAGAAATTGATATTCTCCATTAACAACATGCAATGAGTCTGAGCATGCTCTTGTTGCAGATAATGACATTTATGTTGCTAGTCTCAACCTGAGCCATGTAGTAGACCCATCAGTCCAGCGTCACTGTCACATTTGGCCCTGCCTACCTGTGAAACGACAGGGCCTCATTCTGTGGTCAAGTGAGCATTGACAAACATGCAACTCATTCAAAATAAAGACACCAAACTTCAATTTGGTTTAAGGAAGCATATCGGTTGCCTGGGTGAATGAACCAACCCAAACCTACTTGTTAATGAAGATTTTACGACTCTTCCTACTACGTTTGTCTCTTGCTCTCATCATTGTCATTATTGCCCACTGTTGTTACTGCACCTTCATACGCCCAGTAAATTTGTGCCGAGGCGAGGCAAACTGTCACACTCACACGCTGTTCTTTAGTGGATCTGTGTGTCTATTACACACTTTGCTGTGAGACTGGGCTGTGCTTGGGACCCTTGCAGCCATTCAGATGCAGAAAGTAAACATTGGCTATTACTGTGAAATGTCTACATTCATTAAATGTAATCTAGTACAGCACTGGAGGCACGTAAAGCAGAGTGATAAATGTATGGTCTCATCAATTAATCAAACTTAACTTCATGGCACTTTATGATTTTTCTCTAATGGGTTATTTATTATGTTGTTTAGCATTTGTAGAAATTTTAAATATGCCTGACTCCTGAGGTTTTCATGTGTTGCTGTGGCCTTGGCTACGACCAGCAGGAAGCACATCCTGAACTATTGATAGTGACCTTGCATCCGTCATCAGCTCCACATCTGGTTATTACTCACCCATCAAGGACAGTCAAGAACACACAAGAAATCACTTGAGCTCTGGAAAACATGGCAATCGGCACGTGAGAGGTTTATTTCTCTCGTGTCTTTCCATCAGATTAGGTCTGCTTTTAAATACGAGAGCAAACGAACCACCCCCCTAGGTGCCTGTAATAATCATCAAGTAATATTTTATTGATCCACTTTGGGAAATTCTTTTTTGCCTCCAGTCATGTGGTCTCTCTGGCCTAAAACTACCAGCCTTTTTGTTCCTCACCATACACTGTCCCTAAAACTCAGAAAAAGAGATGTGTCACCGCTTTGCTCTTTTTTTAAGCATTATTACTTAATGCCAAGAGACAAATGGCAGTGGAGAAAAGGATGAGCTATCTGTTTTCCCTACAGTGAGTCCCTTTATCCTCCACCTCCTCTGGCGTTACTAGGAATTACTTATCCTTCCTGGTGATATTCCTGACAACGCAGCACTAAATTCTGCCTCCCTCACACATTTCCCTCCTGGTGTATGTGTGTGTGTGTGTGTGTGTGTGTGTGTGTGTGTGTGTGTAGGATCTGGAACGCAGGTTTATTTAAGGAAAGGCGTTGGTGGCATTTGTGTCACCTGAGGCCCGTATTCTCCCTGTGAGAGATGGTACCACTAATCACTCACAGCACTGATACAGTATGCAGATCAGGAGGTATTAAAAGCCTGTTTTTTACAATGGAGTTTGGTGCTTGTGCCTGTGGGGTTCATACTCTCCACTATTTATATAAAGCATTGTTGAAGTCCTGCGTCCTCATCTTTTTTTCCTTTTACAGGTCCTTCATCTGTCACTGGTGTCAGGCTGATGAAGATTTGTCTCTGCTCCTTTGCAGGTCATCACAAAAAAAACATGAGCAGCATTTCCTGTGAACTCACCATAGACGTAGAGTACATATTCAGCACTGCTGGTCCCTAGGTGGTTGCCAGCTTCGCAGCGGTAGGTGCCATTGTCTGTCTTGTTGAGTGAAGTAAAGGTGAGCTCCCTCCCCTCGACAATCATCCTGTCCAGGTCAGGAAGTTCACCCCCGTCCTTTGTCCACTTCACGGGATCCGGCCTGTGAGGTTAGAGGATGTGAAAGAGAGACATGACATGATACATGTAGCTTACTGATGCATTATATAAAAGGATGGCATCAACTAAAGCAGAATGTGAGTGACTTACGAAGGGTTGCCTTTGGACACACACTCCAGCTTTAAGTACTGACCCTCCTGAGGGACTGCAAGGGAGTGGACGATCTCCACACGAGGAGCGTCTAGAACAGACAGAGGAGGTCTGAAGTCAGGGTCGTCCATATGGAAAACATTTACATTTAGATGACTTTTAGCTTCATATTGTGATGTGATGTAATGATTTGCATAAACAAAAATCCAATGGCAATAAGATATGAGACAAAAATAGTAAATTGCGTTTTGAGTTTTCCTTGAATAAAATTATACGATTTTTGAAAATATTTAAATAGAATTATCTAAGATGTCACCTGGTGACAGTTTTAATAAGATATAATAAAAAAAGAACTCTAATTTATGATTTTTCATTATAAGAATATTGCAATGATTCAAATTAAGTACATGGAGATTTTATTCGACAATCAATTTAATTTATGTCTAGACCAGCTTGATATAGTGTGATGAAAGCAAATGTTCTGTAAATGTTATGTAATATATATATATATATTAAATTACATATATACACATATATATATTAAATTACATATATATACACATATATATATTAAATTACATATATATACACATATATAAGTTATCATAATAACCATCATTAATTAATGGCATTTATGTTAATTAAACTTCTATTAATAGCTGCTAACAAACAATGAAATACTTTATAAAACATTTATCAAGCAATTGTAAAGGTTCATAAACGTCATTTGCAACTTTACAAAAATGAACTGCTTAATAAATGGCTTATAAAGCATTTCATTATTTTTAGACAGTCAAATAACTATAAAAGGTGCAATATGAAAGATTTTTATTTGATGAACCAAAATTATTAACAGAATGTGGAAAGCAATTTCCTCGTTATGACATCGAGGTATTGTGTTGCTGCTACACTCCCCTGGTGCTCTGAGCTCCCAGGGTGGACCGCTGGATGCACAGCTAACAGAGCTAGCCAGCTAACAGCAGCTATAGTTAGCAGCATTTAGCATTTACTCTGGAGATATTCTGACCCCTCTTTGTCTGGAATATGAATTAGACAGCTGGCAAAACATTACATATTGCATCTTTAACTACAGTTAACTACCCATAAATTTACCATTTATTAATGATGGTTATTATGAGGTCTTACCAGATGTTCAAACTTTAAAAAAACGAATTATAAACAGTGCAACATGTGGGTTTGATCAGGTTGAATGCCAGCTAACAGGATTCTGCAGCTGTAAAACGATCTCTACGAAGGCGATTTAGGAAAGAGTATGTGTGTCTTTGTGTGTACACTCACAGTGGACCTCCAGTACTTCAGTGGCCTGCTGCGGTGTCTGTGTTAGTGCCACATGGTCCACTTTGCAGGTGTAGGCCACTCCATCATCATTTCTGTCCACATGCAGCTGCAGGGAGCTCCGTACTGTAAATGTCTTCCCGCTTGCATTCACCTCTTTGGCACCTTTGGAGAGAGTTGCATAATGTCAAGGATGCAGCATATTTATCTTGTGAGGTGTGATGGACACACACCAACGTGATGTTTGGTTAAGCCCTGATTCTGGTTTTATCTTCATCATAGTTCTTTGGGGGAATTATGCATGCAATCATTCCTGTGAGATAATGTATTTACAAAACTACAACACGAACAGGAGCTAAATAGTCCAGCCCACTCCCAGGACGCTGCTTTGACATCTGAACAGTACACGTCCAATTGTGGTCACGCCTCTAACAAAACCCACCAGTCTGTTTATATTTAAATTTCAGGACTTTGTCACCACCTACCTTCTCTGCCTGTGGCCTCCTTGGCTTCACCGCTCCCACACAATGTCTAACTCTCACCGAACAGCTTCATGCACTTCAATTCACTTCACAACCATTTCCAGCCTCATTGGGAGAAAAACATTCCCAATCACACATTTGGCATTAACTTCAATCAGCCTTGTTGCAAAGTGTCATCATGCACAGTCCTCTGCATCTGTAAAACCTGCTCTCGCTGCCACACCTGCCTTGTGATCCCAACCAAACAGCTGATCCACCGCTCCATGCCCATCAACACAGCAATCATTGCCAAGGCATCGGAGAACGAAGCGTCCTCAAATGATCTACATGATGTCCTGAAGAATTGGCTTATTCCCTGATCACATCATTACACGTTTTGCTTCATTTGCCTCCCCAATGATGTCGGCCCACGATAAGCCAAATGTGTTTGATTAAAGTTTCACGACCACCTCATGACGGCAAACTCTGACCACAAGATTGAACTGTTTTTAGTGTTAAATTAGCGTGTATATGTGTTTTTTGAAAAGGTCGGTGGACTTAAAATAGGCGATTGTCTGTAGACTAGTTTGCCTTTCTGTTTTTCATTAGTGTGTCATGTTCAAGGAACACGGAACAGTGACATCGTTGTTTTATAGCTTTTACTTCAGTCTCTCTTTTAAACTCAGTGCCTACTGAATGATGTTTTAATGCTGCTTACGCACCCACATCCTTAACTTCAATGCCTGCCACAGCATCACGTCGCAAAAGGTGAAAAAATTTGCATCTCCACCTGGGTCTCACATCTCCAACACTGCTGATCTGAGCTGGAGCTGTTAAATACCCACAGAGTCATTTCACCCAGGTACGAATTCCTGCTGTAGAAGAAGAATCTTTATCTAAATACTCGAGCTGTGATGTTTTAACTAATCGTCATGACAATAAAACAAAAACAACATGTTACACGCCTGTGTTAATTCCTGTAAGTGAGAACATTAAAGGGCCATTGTTCTGGGGAAGACATGATCAACACCAGAATATGTCTGAGAGACTGCAGAGAACACTGCGCTTGGGTCTTCTCTCCATGCCGCATGCATTAAAGAGATCAGATTCATCACACCAAGTCTGTAATTCTTCAGAGAATTAGCAACTCTCTAACTTCAACAAGGAGAATTTTTCCACTGAAAACAGATGTTTCTGGGTTATTGTCCAGAGTGAAAGAGGCTTACGTGTCCTTAAAATCTCATTGGCTTGTACTGAAGCAACCCTGATGCCTGGTTAGTAGAGAGGCCCTTCTAGCTAGAGGGTCATAGAGTTGACTCCCACACCACTGACTTTCGCTGTCCCCGACACGTCCTTGAGCTTGCGACGGTCTGGTCAGGTTGCCCTGTGCACTGACCAGATGAGCAGAGTTTCAATGCCACGCAGTTTTACAAGGCTGTAAAAATAAAGTTAAGGAAAGATTTACCCTCTGGATTTTGGAAAATTCAATGTCCTCTATAGTGATTCCTGCACAAATTCGTTCCTAAACAATTGAAGAAGGGTGGCTGTGTTCAGGTAGCAGACGACATTTAACAATATCTGCCAATTTTTGATGAATTCACCTCAGCCTACACACATGACATCAATGTTCTCCGAAATTCAGAGACTGTTAAGTAGGTGTTATGTAACACCAATGACCATCCTCTGCCAGAACACAATTTTAAGCCAGCATTCACAACTCGCTGCTGCTTGCTTTGCTTTTACCCACCGGCCGTTTCACAACTTAACTGCTTATACATATCCTCCTCCAAGCAGGTATTTTTAACGCACACTTCTTTTCAATCACATCTGTTCAACCAGTCCTTTGGGGGTGGTCGGTCTGCTCACATCATGCCTGCAGCCAGTAGTTTAAATCGTATCAAGCTGGTTCATACACACTCCTACAAGGTCTTTTTTATTTCAAAAACAGACTCTTATAGCGTTTCTGCTGCCCGGGCTTATCTCTGCATTCAGGTGTTGCCCTGCTTTGTAAAATCCCTTTGTTTCTTCTCACCAAAGCAAATTCAAGAAAAGCATCAGTGTAAATGTACAGTCTCTCTCTCTCATGCTGGACGCCTTTGTTTGTATCTCCTAAAGAGACTGTTTACGCTCCATATCCTTCTCTCCTGTGCGCTCATCTGCTCCACTTTCGAAGTATTCCACCCCACTGTCTCCTCTCCCTCTCCATTCTGCCAATCAACTATTCTGCTCAGTCACTTCCCCCAACTGAGGCAATGAGCCCGCCTCCCCTAGAGATGAATGACTGACAGGTCTGCAGTGTTAGCAACATCCAGCCAGACAACAGGAGATAGGGAAAATGGCTGGCTTTCTTCACAAAGAAGAAACTGCAGGAGAGTGAGGAAGAGCGGGGGGCTGGAGAGAGAGGACATAGGATATCTTGTATCTTATATCATGGCGTGCTTCAGCAGTTGCAATTCTCCTGTTGTTTCTAGTAGTTATTCCACGTCTTCATAGACTGCCTCTTCATCAGTTCTCTTCGTGCCGTTCTCTATCTGTTTGCAGCCCTGAGGATCCTTCCACAGATCGCTCATTCCTTCTTGTTCTCCTGTTAATATTTGTACGTTATTGTTGAGGTTGGTATTGGGGTTAATGAGGAGTCGGCTAACTGAAACTTTGTTCATTCAACTGACAAGCTGAGATGAGTCATAGTGAATGAACTGAATGAATCATTGTGAACTGTGCAGTTTGATTGCGCTCATACTTTCTGCTGTTCAAGACCAGAGTCTAAGTACTTCAGTCATTGTGATAGGCACTCAGCGATGCCCTGATAGCAAGTAACCTAATGTTCTGTCTGTACTTTAAAAGTTTTCAATTTCTTACTGTGGGTTGGCTTTCGGCAAAACACGCAAGACTTCTTCTCAAGTTAGTTCCAGACCGAGAAGCTCTGTTTCTCTATAAATCTGCTGTGTGATTTAAGTGTCTAGACCCATTTAGATTCTCGTCTCATGGCGATTTGAAGGGACTCTGATTGCCTCTGTGGGATCCAGGATAAGAGTACTACAAAAACCGACTTGCTCCCACTAAAGTTTGGGTTCATTAATGTCATTATATGGTCCAAAAGCTTCTCAGATCCACTTTGAGAACATAATAACGGTTGTCTAACAGCGAGTAAAGTGCGCCAATCTGCATCCACTCTGTTCCGCACTGTGTCTACATGTGTGTGGGTGAAAAGGTATAATTGCTCTATAAATATCTTATTACATTTGAAGAGCAGCTGAAAGGAGCAGCTGACATTGAGCTGCCATTAAAGCTAAAGCTTGTCGATCAGAAAACTCATCTGGCCAGTCTCATACCAAACATGCTTATTTTTGGAACGAGAGTTGGAACTGATCAAATAAATCATGTCATAGAGCAGCTACGGAGATACTTTAAGCTGCCACCGGCAACTTCACACGTTATTGGCTCTTGTGGTGCATTATAATGTTGGGCAGAAACAACAAGCAGGATTGCTGGAAGACTGTTTGAAGTCTCGATGGCCAGAAGTTGCTGAATGAGAGAAAATGTCTTCATCGGCCTGAACGAACAAAGATGGGTTCAGCCATTCTCTGTGGAAGAATTTGCCTTCTGCAGTGTTTCTATATCAAACTCCCTAATAGTTAAAACATGGAATCTTTTCTTATGCAGCCTGACTCAGAATAAAACACTAAGGTCTGTACTGTATATTACATTACACACAGTAGATTTTGACAAGAGTTTCTATATAAAAAGTAACAAAACCCAGCTTGAATTCTCTTTATATTTTCATTTAAACTCATTTAACTGAAAAATGCATTTTCTCTAAGCTCTTGGGCCTGTCACTGTGAATATGTACGGTATATAAATATCATACTAAAGCAATCCCACATGCATTATACTGTTATAACATTGCTTGACTCTCTCGCACAGATTTTTTTCTCAGTCTACCCATAGCTAATTTTATTTTAGAGTGCGATGCAGCATTTCTTGGGATGATTTCAATTCGGTCGGACGCAAACAGCGGATACCGAATGAAAGAGCGAGAAGCTCGTTTTGTTTGCTCAAATTACTGAATCACAATCAGTCAAAGGGCTTCTTTAAAATGTCCAAACAGCCACAAACACACTTGTGCAGATTCACAGAGGTATAAGTCTTTACATTTTTATACAGCCAACATGATTAACATTAAAATTGTTGGGAATTTCAACATGCACAAAAAAAGCTCTTTCTCACTGTGTATGCTTTTTTAGAATCAGAAAAATAAACCCCATCCGCCCGTATTCACCTGTAATACTACTCAACAAAAAGCCTGGCAGCATTTGGCTGTGACTGCGGCGCACTGTTCTGTGGGTGGCTGCTCAGAGCTCTGCATCATTGGTGTGAGCCAAGACGGAGCCTTGGAGGATTAGAAATGGAAATGACAGACGTAAAAAATGTTGGAATCTGACCCTTTTTATGCCATTTCACAGGAGAGAGGGACGGTACAAGAAAGGAAGGGGCAGCGAGAAAGACAGAGGAGGGCTGCTGGGGGGCGAAGGAATCATCGACAACGACGACGACACAGCTGATTAATCCTGGCAGTGGGGGTCTGAGGGCTGACTCAACGTACCCTGAACTGCATCCCATCTGAGATTTAAAACAATTTGCTCGAGCGAGAACAATGCAAAATCGTTTGTGGGTGAGGGTGAGGATAATCGAAACATATACTCATTTAGATACAATACAATTAACTATGTTAGATAAATACCTGCTTCCTCTGCCTCTCAGATGAGCTGCACAGCAATGACTAAACTTTTAAACAGGAGCATTAATACACAGCAGGCTCCAGCTCCAGTCAGGTGTGGAGATGATGTATTGTGCCCTGCTCCTTCTTCTCACTTATTCTGGCTACTGTGCGGTGTTCAGGGAGCTGTTGGCAGCCTGTAAGCATCCTGCCCAGTCTGACCTGTCTTACCAGCTCAACTGACGGCTGACTACAACCAGGGAGCACTGTTAAATGTTAGGAGAGTTTCTATCAGTGCCTGGCAGACCTGTATCATAATGTCCTTTCTGACATGAGGCTCCCTGAGCATTCACAGCTAAGATGTGTCTATGAAGACGGGTTTTTCACCGGCCCTCAAAAGGAGAGGTCTGGTCTGTGTCGGTGCCTTGGCATTTAGAGCTGGACAGGTGCTCCACCTCCAAGATGTTGCTCTTAATGGCCACAGACAGTGGGTGTAACAATCTGACCTCCTCTCTTCTTTCGCCACAGCACTCGAGTCTAAGCCTGTTAACCTGATCACACACTGGTATGATGCCAGAGACAGAGGATAAGTTAGCTGCACCTCTACGTGGGCATATTTTATCAAGGTGAAATAGGTCCAAAGAAAGAAAGAAAGAAAGGAGGAGGAGGAGGAGGAGGAGGTATCCATTTTCAAGATTTTTCTGCTTTTTATTTGAGAACTGAAACCGAAAGATGAAACTTAAAGTTGTAATGCCACAGAAAAGATTTAAGACAACATAAAACCAGAGTGTAGTTTGGCAAAAAGGTGAGGACCCAAATGACAAAAGCAAGTTTTAATGATGTAGACTGAAGGCCAAAAATCCCCCCCCAAAAATAATGCAAGCAACAAAAAGGCAGGTAAAAAAAGCTGGCAACAAAAAAGGCAACAAGGAGAATCCAAGAAACTGAGTAATAAAACGGAGGACAAACCATAAAGCCATAGGGAACAAATCAGTAACACAGGGAACACCCAAGGACCGGAGAACAGACACAGGAACACAGGATGACGTGAAGGGAAAAACAAGGCTTAAATACACAGGAATGATTAACCAGGGGGTAACACGTGTACAAAGAAAAACAGTAAGAAAAAGACAAAGACAGGAAGTGAAAAGAAAAATGACACACAAGGAGAGGCCTTCAACATACAACTAGAAATGTGAAGACTAAAACTCTGGATCATGACACAGAGAGATGTGTACAGTGACTTAATAAGAATTAAAATTATAGCTGCAACAATTAGACAAAGTTGAAAGAAAATGCATCTCTTTTTCGATAAGCAAAAATGTCAAATATTTGCTGGTGGCAGCTTCCTAAATGTAAAGATCTGCTGCTATGGTAGTAAATAAGGTGTTTGTGTTTTGGACTCTCGGTTGAACCAAAGAGGCACTCTGAACACATCACATTGGGCTCTGGAAAACATACTTTTTAGACAATTTATATACAGAATCATGACATGACTACCCGTGAAAGTAATCAGCAAATCAATCGATAATAAATATGATCATTACTTGCAACCCTAATCACATACCAAACTGATAGATTTCTTCATATCTCATGTCAGGCTCGTCCACTACGTGTGTGCATGCATGCAAGTATCTCTGTGCTTGTGCTGCACGTGCATACAGGATAGAGAGGGTGAATATGCGTTTTTGTGTGTGCATCTTTTATTCATGCCAGTCTGACTCGCAGGAGCCATCTTGAAATTACATCTTTAATGGCCATTGATCCGCTCCACCCCAGGGAGCTGGATAGTACAAATGTAGTCCCAACACAGACTTTTAAAGCAGTGTGCAAGGTTGTCTAACACTGCCCAGATTACTGAAAGAAAAAAAAAAAAAAAGTATTTTTTTTCTTGTAACTAGAAAACTTCTTTAAAATCCACAAGTTAATTCTTATTTTAGTGTTCACAATGACACTAGCGCTCTCATCCACTTCAACATCTTCGCCTTTGAAATGAGCTCCAGGAGCTATTTCCTATTCACTTTCCTCAATAGCTCTTTCGAGAGCAAACCTCAGAATAATGATGGCCACCTTATTCTGTTCTGACTCACAGTAGTCAAGGACAATTACCCATAAATGAAGAAATAGCTGGCACTATTTCAAAAGGTTGTTCAGTCACTGTTCAACTCTTTAGTGAGCGGGCAGCGGATTTGAGTGATAGCATACTGAAAAGCCAGCAGACAACGACCTAAAATAGTGTGAGCTGTGTCTGCAGTAATAGTTCCTTGTCCTTGACTAACAAGTTTGACAACAGAATAGAGATGTGACCGCGAGCGAATTTGATTCAAATCTTTGTGCATTTTTTCTCCCTTAAGCCCCCTTGGAATAGAGTTATCGCGTAACACGATGAAGCAATAACCTCTACAGTTTAGGTCAGAGAGTATGATAATACGAGTCCGATAGCGAACATCCCCACCCTTATTTCAAATAAATATTCATTTCATCTCTGTCGTGCTTGGTCTCCACGCAGCTCCCTCTGGTTCAGTGGTGTGTAAACAACTGCTACATGTGCTGATATTGGCAGAGGTCTCCCTGGGTTATGGTGTGTAACTGAGATAGAAATATATCATTACTGGGTGGGGACTGAGGGGATCTGAGGGACAAAGAGACTGAGAAATAAGAATATTGGATTCCGTTCCACACACACAAGCTTAAATCCTTACATGCGGGCTGTCTGCTCCATCTGTCTGTTTTGCTCACCCACACATATAAGCAGATGAACGCACACACACACACACACACACATACACACTCACACGTTTAGCATAGTGAGTCCGTTAACTGCATGCGAATGGGTGATGGACTGCTCCAGTGGCTCTGCTGGTAATATAATCTTCTCTATTCCCCCAGATCCCACACCAATATGTCACAATTGTCATTTATTCCCAGCATGGTCACCCACAATCAGATGGCTTTTTACATTGAACACACCCCGATGCTGTCAGGATGATGAACACTTCAAGTGCACTCACACACACCCACACGCGCGTACATACATTGTGTGTAAACATGTGTCACTCTCTGTGTTCATGTTTATTTATTTAGTCAGGTTTAAGAAGAAAGTCCAACCACCAGAAAGCAGCTTGCTGGGTTAGTTTGACCCATTGAAATGCAACACACAGTTGCAGGTACATTTACACACAAACAAACTCTCAGCTGTTGTCATATATAACGAGTCAGCCTGACTGTGTCCAGATAATTACTCACACCTTAATACTGAGAGACGTTGGACCAATTAGTGGCAGAATTGTATTTATGGCGACACAAGGAAGATGTAAATGTGTAAATTGTCAATCATAATGTCGACATGTCCCGAATACGTCTGTCAAACGCATCACACTGAGCAATGAGCTGCTAATTAAAAACAGACACCTACTCGTCAGGAACGACAGGAAACTAATCAACAGATCACTGTTGCCTTCACCCTTGAGACTATCACGTGTTTCAACATTTCTACATTATACCTTTCTGCATTTACAGATTATTTCGACTGGTTTGAAAAAAAAGTGAATTGTGACAAGGTTCGCCACTGAGGTAAACGTGGAGTTGGATGAACATAATGACACAGATTCAGTAACATCTCCCAACTACAGTTAATTAAATAGAAAGATGCCATGATAGCTGCTTAAAACTGTGCGGAACACCAGCATTGATTTGGGCTTATCTGCTTGCTTATCTGGACCCTTGGAAACCCTAATGCGAGATAGCAGGCTGAGCTGTCTGGGCTTAAGCTCGGGTAGAAAGGGTGTGATGGCAGACGCTAAGAGAGGGCCGAAAACTTCGCCTCTGATTGGAATTCTTTACGAGTCCTAAAGCAGATCTGACAAGAATCTTCTAATCTGACATTTGGATGAAAGTCTCAAGGTTCTGCTTTCTGTTCTGGGACAACAATGTTGATTATTTTCCCTTTTTTGTTTATTTACAAATATCATCATATTCTTTACCAAGGTGTAGGTTTTGTTTCAACATTACAGCTGGCGGAATGTAAGTATATTTACTTGAGTATTGCGTTTGAGTTACCTGTACATTACTACAATATTTCTATTGATCCTTCATCCAAGTTTAGTGGGAATCTGTTCAGTAGTTTTGATGTAATCCTGCTCACAAACCAACCAACCAACCAACCAACCAACCAACATGGCTGAAAACACAACCTCCTTAGTGGAGGTAAAAATTGGAGGGGAACTGGACCCCCAAATCTACGCCTACTGTATGTCATGCTGTTGTATGTCAACAGAGTCACTGTTACAGGGCGTATGTATCACAGAATACAATTCAAAAAGACAAAAGACAAACCTGAACACACTGTTTGCGTCCTTTGTGGGTAAGTGAACCAACCTTGTCACAGTGAATAATGTACTGATATAAAACTGTACAAGGCCCAAATTAAAGATAGCAGTGTGCCAAGTTGAGCAGAGAATTATTGCATCTGACCTTAATAAGGAAGCCCGTCCTCCTGAGACTACCTTCACTTCAAACCACCAGGGATATCTCTGACTACCTGTTAACTTTCTGTGGTAAATTAAAAGAAAATTATGCCCTGGCTGTGTTTCCATTTGCCTTACAGGGAGCTCCTCTCTCAGTAGTGGGCCTCTGGGAGACGCAATAATCACCAGCAGAGACACAATAAGCCTGTAAGGAAAAATAGTCACTCTGCTAATTAGTGTATGCCCTTTTTTTATATAAGCTTCACGTTCCTCAGAAGAGCAACAAGAGGAAATATAAAGTGGAGTGACAAACTACTATAAAAGATTAGTTAGATTACAACGATGTTAAAAAAACAACAATATGCGACTTGGGGATCTGCTCATAAACAGAATTTAATGACTAAAAGATGGCTAAGATTATTGTTTACAGGATATTAAAGTGCGATAGCGGTTATAGAGAGCAACAAGTATTCTGTTTAATTTTAATGAATGATGAGGAAAACACGGGGTTTTGTCGGTGTTAATGAGCTTAAGCATAGCAAGACTATTAGCTCCTTAGTACGCAAGTTCAGTGATGTTACCAGGTGATTGTTAAGTGTGTCTGTTGAAGCAGAAACGTGTTTAAAATAAATAAAAATGCATTTTTAATTGTAAAACATATTGTACATTAATCTGAGCACAGAACTAAATGTGCACCAGATGCAAGAGAGAGACCTCTGCAATGCTGATGACAGAGAAGCCAAAAAAAGAAAGAGACAGCATGAATATGCAAAGTTAATAAGCAAAAATCATGCATGCTTTGGCAAAAAATGATTTCTGTGGTTTATTAATCCTAAATATAAGCAGGGAAATGAACTCTGTGAAGTGTCTGTGTGTTTTGCATTCCAAATGTGATTTTACTTTAAATGTGACTATATTTAACCGGGCATTTACACTGTGTAACACCTGGCTGCTTGTTATTCTCTCTACCGAGGTTCAGTGACATTTTGGGTTGTACAAAGATTTTGAAAGTTTCGTTGCCAATCTGCATTGTTGTTTTTTGGCAGTTCTAAACAAAAAGAAGGGACAAAAACATGCGTTATTCTCAGTCGCATCTCTTTGTTTACACTTGCAGTCGTTTAAATTAGCAAAGGCTGATTTGCATTTTGTTATCTACCTTTAATCTGCATTGCGAAAGAGCACAGAAACCCTGGTAAATGTTCCGCAACTGTGCTGCTGATCTGTGACAGCCTGTCCCGCTGGGTTCTGCACTTAATTCGATACAGAACCACATCTGTTGCTCTCTCCCTAAAACCTTATTTCATCATTTCACGTCCCTGGCTCGCTTTTCTTCAATATTCTCTCTCGTCGCTCTCTCGCTCTCTTCCGTTCAAACAATTACTGAGCGGATGGTTCATCAAGTCGAACAGAGCAGGAGCACTGTGGAAATGAGGTGTGTAGTCCAGTCGGTGTGATTTAAAACAGTCCTCTGATAACAAGGGAGGTTAATGTATCGGTCTCAGGCCAGAGGACACATTCTGAATCTCTTCTAGTAGAAACAACTTGTTCGGAACAAAAATACACTGTGGAGACATCACTGCAGCAGTGTCATCGTGCCAGGTTTATAAGAAAAGACTCAAGTTTGCATTATGTTATGTTTGTTTATTACAAAGCAGTCTGAGCCATGCTGATAATGTAATATTCAATACACTTTAGTATACGACAACGCATTTAAAAGTGTCGGCCTAACTGAGTAGTTTATTCCAGGGAAATCAAAACTATAGCTTTGTAGTAGAAATATCAGTAAATGATAATCATCATTGCTACATAACGCCTAATAGCACAGAATGATATCTTTCATCTGCTTTCTTGTCTCCATTATAGACTAAATGAAGGAATACGCTCACATTTTACCCTGTGTAGTTGGTAGTTGCTTCTCGAAAGAACACAGAGAGCAATCCAGTTCTCGTTGCGATATAATAACACTTGCTGGCTCGGGGGAATTGATCGTGTTTCCACTTTAAGATTATAAGGAACACCTTTGATTTTGTTTCCAATAAGAATATGTCATGTTCTCAATAGGAAAACCTAACTGACGAAAGGTGCCCAGCTTGATGATGTCACAAACCAATTGACACATTGATCAGTTATATGTGAAATAAAAGCAAACACTCCCTTGCCTGGTTATGTAACCATCATTTCCTCATTCTCTATAACTCACCCTCAAACCCTTGATACACTGTCCGATGTATGAAGATCCAAATGTTCCATACCTTTGATCTCCTTCTCATTCCTGAACCAGCGCAGGTCGGCGGCGGGCTTGCTGCCCTGAGTGATGCAGGTCAGAGTGATGTGGTCTCCCTCCATGGCGGGCTTTGTCAGGCCATCGATCTCCGGCTTCTCTGGCACACCTGAAAGATGGAACGGATATCACGGTGATGGAACTAATTCACACACAGCGGTGTGTCATTATGCAACAATAATATTATTATGCCTTATTGGAAATTCTCCTCCAGCCTGCGCCCCTGCAGGGAGATTAGAGAGCAGAGTATAGAGCTGCATCCCTGAGCAGTGTCCTGTTCAAGAACGCATCAGGGATCCACAAATCAGTAGATGGTCTTTCTAACGACCGGGACTTCTCCTTCTTTAAGGGCTGGTTCACAGGAATTACAAAGAACATATTTTCTCACATACATCAAGTGATATCTAGCCATGCAGGTACTTAAGACTTTCTTTGACCTGGACTGTGTGATAGGTATATACGCCAAACTCAAATGCAATAGAGGTGAATAAAAATGTGGTTTTGATTAAGGATCGAAAAGGATGTATAGACTACAATGGCACTCAGTAGAATGCATACTGTACCTCCACCAAGGCCCAACAGTCCCCTTTAATTCAATCAAGCCTTAGCCGATATTAAATGTAACACATTTAATGTGCTAGATCCAGTGATGTGACTTCCCAGAACCAAAGTCCAGGTTTCTCTCCACATACCTTGGTGCTTCACTAGAATTATTTTCTACTAAACACACAGAACCTATGGTAACAGAAAACAAAAAATATATAATATAAAATATATATATCTTTATGGCTAAATAGCAAAAAGGTTTAGAGGCTTAATGTGTACCAATGCAATCAATGAATGCATTAAAATGTTTAGCTAGCCTGTTAATGGTGTCATATCCCCTTTACCCTCTCTACCTACCGGGGAAAAATGGGAAATGATATGTCAGAAAGTGAGGAAGGAAGTTGGCAAGCTAGCCAGCTAGCGAAGCAAGTGTTCACAATTGTTTGTAAGGCTCACTTGTGATGGAGCTCTTTATTGTATGCTGGCTTTATGAAGGAAACGACTCCCAAGATCCCCTGCTACTTCACAGCATCAACACATGTCATCTTTTGTTATTGTTTTTAGCATCAGAAATCTCGCAGTGCATCTTTAAGTTGAAAAATATGTTGTTTTTCTCTGTGTGTATTTACATGTGTGTAAACAAAAGGCTTGTGACCATAGAGGAGGCCACAAGGTTGAACAGAAAACGTTCATTACTGGCCTTTGCTATAATGAGTGTTTTAAGTGTGTAGTGTCTGCCCTTCTAATGTCAATGAGCAATAAGTCTGCCTCGGGCTGAGTGACTGAAAGGTCTGTCAGTCAATGCCATTGACTGACTCTGGCCTTGTCTGTCTCACCACCTCCTGTAAGGTTTATTACCAGACGTAAAGGTCTTCTTGTTTTCTGTTTACCACACTTTTGCATGCACAATCCTAACAATGGCTGCTGCTCGGTAGACACAAGTATGCAGTGAGATCCAATTAAACACTAAACATGGAATTTTCAATGTCGATATTTTTCTGCAAATTGGTTCACTGCACGGTTTTCAAGTGTGTAAAGTGCAAGTGTCACTATATGTAACTAACACTATATCTACTGTGGTCTGTGTGTAAGTATGCGTATGAGTAAGTGTGGCTTGACTGAGAATAGATGTTTTTTCTCCAAGATTTAACGAGAGCAGATCAAATACAATGTTCATCTTATACAGTCACGTTCCCCTTGGGTGACCAGAGGCTGTGAGGCTTTAATCTTTCTCTGTGTTTGTGTGTGAGTGTGTGCATACATGTGCGAGTGTAGAGCAGTGTGGGCGCGTGTGTGCTCTCTGCTCGTGTGTGCATCATGGAGCTGTCTGGGCTGTGGCATATTCTAGTGTGCATGACTGTTTGAGCACAACCAATAGCGTTTTCAAGACATGAAAAAGTAATGAGAGCTCGATTCGATCCGATGCTCGGTGAAAAGAAAAAGATTTCAGTGGACTTCACTGATAATTCACGTGGTCATAATGATCACATTGCTTTATGGTAATATATACATTTTGTACTGTTATTATATGTATGATACAAACTTTAGAGCCATTTTATAAAAATGTGATTTAGAACTTTATTCAAAGTTAGTTTCTAATTAAAATGTAATGTTTGCTTTGTGCATTTGTTTTTTCAATATAGTGAGATAGTATAGTGGATTGCACTTAAAATGTTTGCTCATATTTGTGTAACCCTCTGGATTAAAGGTGCAATATATAAGAAATTTGGTTTGAAACAGTCAAACGTTAAACGAAATGATCAACAGAATGTGAAGACATAACAGTTTTGACATTATGTCAATGGCGTCTATGTGTTGTGTTGCAGAGGTCAAATTTTAAGTCCACTTTTTAATGACCACGTACTTGAAAAAAACAATGATAATCCCATCACCCTCTTTTGTGTTTAGGCTAATTAGCAAATGTTAGCATGCTTACACACCAATATATAATATGGGGAACATTATAACAGCTAAACTTCACAGTATTAGCATAGTCATTGTGAGCATGTGAGCATCCTGACGTAAACAATTAGCTCAAATACAGTGTGAGCACAGCCTCACAGAGCCATCTGAATCATTTTAGTAATTTATTTATGATTGTCGGCTATAATTTGAAAATTGCAAGCACATGTTTGTATGTAGTCATCAAAATATTTTGAATGATTTGAATGCGGAGCTTGATTCACTGCTGATGTATTTAATAGTTTGGCATTTTTATCCAAATCATTTTCAATGTTTTGTCGCGTTTATCTCCAGCTCTCCCTGTCCTGAAACAGTGGCAGTTAAACCAGACCATTCCCAGACCATTTTGTATGTTTATTAAATCTCCCTCTATGCTTCCTGGCTCGGACCATTAACTATTGTTCAGTATTGCAAAATCATTTTCTCCATATCCTTATTGAGCAGTAGCCTTTAATGTCTCTAATTCTCAGAATGCTTGTTAACACAGAGAGCCAGCTAATGGTCCTGGAGTGCACTAGCACATCTATTAACATTAGCGAAAACTAATTGGCGAGATAATAAGCCCGGTGGCAGGAAATGAGACAATGTTTGTGTGGGGCGATGATCACAACACAAACAATACCAGAGGGCCAAACAGTATGTTTTTACTTTCCTGCAGATGCAGGTATTTTTTGTTTGTCTTAGAAGGAAAAAACACAACTAAACCATAAATCGCTTAAACTGAAAAACAACCTAAACAACTTGAAACCACTCAAAGCTTAACTTCCACCAATGTTGCACAATTGTGTAGAGGTGTTATTTTAGTAATTATGTTCTGAAATTAACACATGCACAAAATGGTATAATAACCGAATCATTAAATTCATGTGGCAAAGGTTTTCATCGATTGCACTACTCTGCAAAAATCTAGCAAAAATGTTAAAAAAATGTGCCTGCAATTTAAAAAAAAATCTTTAAATCTCCTTGAATCTGGACAAATAATATCTCACATTCTCCTCAATACATGGCCTAACTTTCCACCTAATTACATTGAAACTTTTCTAACACATTTTTGCTACCTATAGGTATTAACATTGTTGTGCTATACCTGTGAAAAAAAAAAATATGAGCATTACTATGAGCATTTTAATACACTATGATCCTTGCAAAAATGTGAGTGCCAAACAACTGAAAAGTATTGTACTGACCTTATCAGCGAAAAAAAGCTCTATAATGTATGTTGATTGTGATAAAAGCATTCTGAATATTTATGATTGTGTATAGCTGTAAGCACACGGAAGTGCATTATAAATATGTTTATAATGCATTATTGACATTGGCATTATAATGAGTTTTGATTATTGTTATAAAGCTTTATGAATATTCATGAGTGTATAATTATGATTAGACAGCACTACAGGCACATTATATTGCATTAACATTATGTACATAATGTGTTATAATGCATTATAGACATGGGCTTGATAGAAAGTGTAGTACACTGCAGACAATGCAGAAATGTCTGAGTGAAGGACGTGTTTTTTTCTTTCCCGTCTTACTCTCACTGATCTACCTCTTTTGCTGGCTACAAATGTGTGCTCCACAGCTGAAAGCAACACAGTTCACCCTGTTGTTTGAACGCTATTCAAAGTAATTCTGGAAAATGTAGGATTTTTTTCGACAATGAAACTGTGGGAAATCACGAAGCATGAACAGACGTTTTCTTTAACCAGAAGAAATCCTTCTTACCCAGAACCGTCAGGTAGGCTTTGGCTGTTCTGACTGGCATGGTGAAGAGAGAACAGGTGTACATGCCCTCGTCCGACAGCGTGACATCACTGATGCTGATGGTCAACTCTGACCACGATGCGTGGACCAGCTCAATCCTGTTGTCCCTTAAAGCTGGACAGAGAGACAGACAGAGTGAGTTTATTTGACACAGTGTAATCTATAGAAACAGTTTAGTTGGCTCTCTTTCTCTTTTGCTCTTTTAATTAGATAAATCTAATTTACTTCATGTTTGCTTTGTGTCCAGTTCATGAACACTGTCCACATACACAGTCGAACAGACAGAGAGAGAAATAGAGACGGAGTAGGAGAGGCACACTGAGAGACACTTCCAACATGAAAATACAAACCAGTGGCATGTTAATATTTGCTGTGCCTCAATTATATAATGCTGAACATGTGCATGTTGTTTACCAAACAACAGCTATTGCCATCTTAACCACACACACATTAGTCTTATCCAACCGTAACACAGCAAACACGGCAGACAGTGAACAGCAAGGCTCTTAGAAATGGACAATTCAGCTTCTGGTATCATTTATGTGACAGTCAAACTATTCTATAGCTACAGCTGTCTGCACAGAGGATGTCATTCATTTTGAAATGTTCAACCCGGTGGTCTGGTCATTTCCAAGGCTTAATGTCAATGTTTCCTACTTTGAAACAAAAAAAAAAGCCAAACCAAGCTGTTTAATATGAACGTATGAACAGATTTAAATACTTAAACAATCACTGTATAGAAACGTGACCTCAAAACTGAACTCTCTGTTGAATCTGAAAATGAATTCAGATTCAACAGCTCTACAGTAAACTATACTCATACAGTCTTCTCTGCCGAAAACCCTCGTAGACATTTTACTTATATGAAAATGTAATCTTCCAAAAGACATAACAGGAATGGAAATCAATACTGCAATAACAGGCTGAGACAGAGGCCTAATGAGAATTTGGCAAGATGTGGGAGTTGAAATGGATCTGCTGAAATTGGGTGGCTTGTTGAAAGATACTCCATGGTCTTCAAAGTAGACTCCATATCTGTGATACAGTGGAAGCGCGCAGTGCAATTTCAAAATGGGGTGATGACGCCTTGAAAAAGATACGATTCATGTCTGCAGCGTGCAACGGGTGCGTTGTTATATACGAAGCTAAACTGCACCAAAGACTGGTTCGTACATTAAGAACAGACGACACGGCGCGTGCAAAGTATTTTTATTCAGTCTGTTTCGGCGGCCTTGGCTGCTCAAGAGATTCACTCAAGTCTTCCTTTTTGCAAGTACAAAACCTTTCTGCAAACATTATTGAATATGAGCAGCCAAGGGTACTTTACTTTCACCCTCCATCAAAGTGACTTGGAGAACACCTTGTTCAAGTGCAGTGTGTTAGTTCAGCAGAAAAGAGGCTTGATTATTTGTGTACAGGTGTTTATTTTTTCTTTCATGTGAGGCCACATGAAAGAAAAACCTTATCTTATGGTAATTTGTGAGACATCGTGTAAAAAAAGTAGAGCCCCCTGATTTTGTAACGTCTCGACAAAGATCTGAAGTGCAAAGACCATTAGACAGTCTGTTTGTAGGGCGCTTTAAAGAGTGTCTTGCTGAATGGTGAGAAACGATAGCCAAGGTATCCAAAGGACTGAGACTGTGTTTCAACATCCCGAAGCTTCAAGTCAGCATAAAAAAGTCATTTTTCACCTTCCCTATACGCCACACAATTCATCTAGCTGTTTCTTAACACGCATCTTAACTTTCTTTTTGCTCTATGTATAATCTATAAAAGAGTCAGCCCAGTCGCCAGCGGTGTTGTAGTCAAGACTATCTCAACTGAGACCAAGTCCTTACCAAGGCCAAGACGTTGAGAGACCAAGTCAAGACCAACACCTGCGTTGCATGACACACTAACTCTAAAATGTGAAACCATTAGCGGTCTTCGAAGTTATCTGAAATATCCACATACCCATAAAAACACAGGTTTTCTGGGTGACTCTTGTCTTTAAATAGAAACCATCATTACGTACAAAATGTATGGGAGAAAACAAACAACACAGTGATATCCCTGTAGTTTCCGTCTTGACTGGTCTAGAAGTTAAATCCAGTGTCTCTTTTGTCTGAGACCGAGACAAGACCGAGCAAAAATGCAGTCGAGTCTGAGACAAGGCCGAGACCATTAAAAAACAAGAGCATAAGCGCAGCGTTGTGACGAGAGAAGAATGGAAAATTGAACCTACAGAAGAAAAAGTAAAGTTGCAAAGTAAAGAAACGCAAAGTTTAAACTTATCTGTGGCTTTGCAGAAACTTACTTCGCTAACATTCATTCTGCCGATTGGGTTGAAAGAGTATGACGAATAAACAGAATGTATTATTTTCTTAGGATGTTAATTACAGTGACAGTCAATAAGCCGAGGGTGAGAGCTTTTTTCTAGCATTGCACAGGCATTAGAATTTAGGACGGTAGCCCAGAACTGACAAACCAAACTCTGGCTCTAGAGAGAGCCTTTCAGGTTTTTAGTGAGGGGTGTAAATGTTAAATGTAACTTGTGGTGATTGGTTGTACTGCCAGAGTCTTACATTTGATTGATTGAATCGATGCCAGGTCCTACAGTATCAGCTGTGTTTTCACTCACTTACAGCTATAATTTGTCGGTCACTGGTAAACGTCTGGCCCTTGAGGTGACTGTGAAAGCAGGTGTTAGTCACACAAGCTGCATCCTTTTTTTCTTAGCTCCCGTATATGCGGTGCCGCGATGATCACACGACTGACAAATGTAGAGAAATGTCAGCGAGCGCACTATCTCATGTCATTTCGTCTGCCAAGGGATGAGCTTTGCTTTGCCGGTTCCAGGCTAAACACCTACAGTAAACAGCAGTAGAGTTGTAATCAGTTTGGCTAAACGACAGCTGCTCTCTCTCATTTACTACTGCATTTGTTCTGTACCTTCCCCTCCCTCGCAACACCGGTTATCTCTGCGTGCTGTGTGCCGAGCCTGAGCAGGCGTGACACGTTGATATGAGCACATGACATATCTTTAGGCTCGACGCTGGCAACGGTACATTCCTGTTTCTCTGTGTTTCTGTGTGTGTGGGCACACATGGCCATCAATGCAAGACCACCGAATTAGATTCAGTCTAATGCACTGCCAGTTCAGTTAAGGGTGAGACCTGTCCTGAAAAGATAGTTGATTTCTTTCATGCAGTACGTATACAGACACGTATACACCTTGTTGGATTAGAGAATGAACTACGACAAAGGAAAGATTATTCAGGCTGATTATAGACAGGGAATAGTCTCTCTTTGCCTCTGTATACGCTCTGTCAGTCTCTCCTTCCTCCTACCCCCACAGACCTCATTCTGTCGACTCAGGCAGCTCCACTAACCTGCGAATGTGTACAAGTTAAACAATGCGCCTTTTCAACTGTTGTCTTATTTGCTTTGGGCAAGGAAGTATGAGCAGGCAAATGTCAGAAAATACATTTGCTGTTGCCGGGTTTCTAGCTGTCGCGCTGCAACTCTGCTTTCTTCCTTCCCTCTCCCTCTTCCCATTCTGGAAAGATGCTTGTGTGGATACCTCGGATATTCTGACTTGCTGGTCCGATAAGCTGCGCTGACATCGCATTTGAATTTATAATAAGATGGCCTCGCTGTCTTAACTTTGCTCATGCGACCTGATTGAATAACAGGCAAAGCTCCCTGTCAATCATCACCTGCATGACACAGCAAAGAACACAGATAATATGATTTCAATACTCTAGTTTCAGTGTGGCATCGAGATTCTGAAAATTCAGATTAGAATCTGGGTTTAGTTATCCAATCATGCTCACAGTGTCATCTCTGCATTTTTTCAGTGGTTACAGGCAAAGATCAGGACAGTTTCGATGCCAAAAAGCAGGATGATCCTGATCCCCCAGGAAGGATGGATTCGGGCTGGATTTAAAAAACATGAAAGGTGTTGAATATAGCCATGAAATCAGGATATAACTGGTGGGAATACAGAAATGCAGACAAATATACTGAAAATAAAGGTTTTCAAATAAACAAACATTACGAGCACAAATCAATTGCACGGCTGGTTGGACAGCACACGACAAATAATTCCGTTTGTGATTAGTTTGTTTTTGTCTTGTCGTATTATCCTCATGTAGACTCATGTAGTCAGGATGTTTTAGAGCATATTCGTCTCAACTTGATATATCATTTTAAGAAAACCACTCATATACGAAAGAAGAGAACACACTGTGTTGTGCACAGTGCATATGACTCACTCTTTATTCTAAATATTTTACTAATAAATGTACAAAAGTACGATACCACAGTGACCTGTACAGCTCGGCCGGCTCGTCCTCTCTGGGTCAACGGAGGAGGCAGCGTGGTATGTTGCTTAGAAAGCACTGCTTGGTAAACTCGCTCTGTCCTCGACTAGTCTTTTGCCAACCAACTGCTCGAGCCATACATCTCAAGACTGGGTCACTCCAAAAACACAGCATTGAATGTGGCAAGGCTCTATTCAGTATTGTTGAGCAGATAATCATTTTCAGACTAAAGCTAAGAGGTCCTCTCTGATATCGTATGTGTTTTTTAAGAGCTGGTGGCTTAGGGGCAAGAGGAAAATACTTACAGCTGTGCACCTACAGGTGGAGGTACAGTACATGGGCTTACATATATGAATATGTGTACATATGCATATGTGAATGTGTACGTACTGTCTTTACGTACGTGTAGACGTCAGTCTCAGTGTGTCTTCCCTGATAAAATAAAGGATAGATAAAAAAAACAACTTCTCCCTAGAAATGTAACCTCTGGTCAGGAGAGGAGAGGAGAGGAGAGGAGAGGAGAGGAGAGGAGAGAAGAGGAGAGGAGAGGAGAGGAGAGGAACGTATCCAGTGCTATTTGTCTGCGAAGGTGCTGCAGCTGCCTGCCATCCATTAGAGACCATTAGTGCCGACGGTCCTGAATGTGCTCATGGAGGACGCCGTTGTTGACAACATCAAAGAGCGGTGGATTTGTATTCCAACAATAACTACTTATTGAATGTGCAACCACATTTTTTGCTCATTTAGCCTTGTACTCTGCATCTGTCTGTGCATGTAGAGAGACAAAAAGCAAAGCTGTGCGAGAGCTGTGTTCTCTACCTTTGATTGCTTTAATCTAAGCAGAAGTAACACACATGTACCTCGAGACGTGACAATTATGAGTTTGCTAAAGCAGATGCGGTTTGATATCCAGAATCCAAGTGGGGGCGGAAAGATTTCTCATCTTATTACGAGTGCTGATGACCGTCAGCTCAAAGGAACTGTCCATGTAGAGACACTCATGCAGCCATGACCAATCTGCTAACAGAGAATAAACGGACAGAACTCCAAAGCAAAAAGACTCTCTGTTCCCAAACAGCATATTCTGAAAGGGATAGTGGAGAGTGGGGAAGTGTCAGCCATCTCTTTTAAAAGAAATCTGTAAAAGGATGAGAAGAAAAGCGCATCTCTGAAAAGGGAAACTGAGATAGAGAAGCTGTGCAGAGAGAAGGTCAAAGATGTCTTGTTTCTTTTAAATTAAAAGTGACATTTTTATTTTGAGAGAAGACGTTCAGCCGGCTGAGGAAACAGTCTCATTAGAAGTGACTGTAAATGGATACAAACGCATGCTTAATGTCATTCAATCAGAGGATTTGAACCATTAATGAGCAGCAAGTTTAATAAAAAGTGAGTACTTTTCTTCTCTTCGGTCAACTTTTCACCTCGCTCTGACGCAGCAACATATTTTTTTATCCCCCCATGAAGGATGTTTTCCAAATTCATCATCTGTTTTCACAACATCCTGATAATTATTTGTTTTTTGGTTCTCAAATTTTAACAACGGACTGTGCTGTATCTTGGGAATGCGAGTCTAATTGACAACCTGTGAATGAACCACAAGCATGGGAACAGAGATAGAAATCAACAACCAAAAAGAACAAAAAAACAAAAGTTATTTGTAACAAACACTGTCAGGAAAGAACTCATAAAGATGTGAAATATCATATGAATGCTAAAACACACTGGAGTGGGGCTTTAAAGCACCTGCATTTCTTAATAAAACGATTTTGTGCCAGTGTATCAATAGATTTTACAACGTATTCATGCATTGATATTTGTTTTTTTGCCTTTTTGCCCCCCTTTGTTTCAGATCAAGGGAATCGAACTACAGGTGTGAAGCGACTTTAGAATCCGAAAAGCTTTTTCCATCTCTACACGGGGAAACCTAAATCTATTATCGCATGCAGCTTGCCACACCATCACTGTGCAGATGGCCACTGCTGCACACCAGCTACATACTCTGTGTTTATATGCAGTACATGCGCACACTGTGTACAACAGTCATACGGCTACATATCCAAATAAATTGGCTGCATACCTAGCAGCTTTCCACGGCTACTCCCCGCCATCGTTAAAAGCAGCAGGTGGGGAAAAAAAATGGGTGGGCATGTGCATGTGTGTGTATGAAAGGTAATTACATTTATACATTAAGCATGTGTTTATTTTAAAGGCATTCAGAGTGTATGCGCACGCAAACAGTCAGGACTCTAAACTCACTCTCTCTGAGCCTATCATGTTTGCACGTTTCACTTCCTCCCTTTATTCCCTATTCTCCCTCCTGCCCTTTCTTCTCCCACCCTCTCCACTGGCCTCCCTCCTCCTCCTCCTCCCCCTCCCCCCCCCGCCTCCCCCCTGTCCCTTCATCTATCCGGAGACAGTATGTATTAGTATAGAACCTTGGCAGGTGTTTGCTCATTCAAGTGACACAGTTTTATAATGAGAAAAGTGCAAATTTCAGAATATACATTCAGCTGCCTGTGTCTGGATGTGACTGTTCCCTTTTCCTTGTCAACAACCCATCTGGGGACTTGAGTTGGTCTGCGTGCATGTGTGTGTGTGTGTGTGTGTGTGTGTGTGTGTGTGTGTGTGTGTGTGTGTGGGAGCAATAGAAAGAGGAAAGCAACAGAATGAAATGTTTATTGAATAGCTTAATGTATATTCTGTGTCTCAGCCGCTCCTCAGCCTCCATTACCTGTTATACCTTTTCTGAGGCACAGCCGGCCTTTAAAAATGTAAAATGTGCCATACTCCATACAGTAATTGGCTTGTGGAGATTTTTCCTGTGACAGGAATGATTTTCTTTCATCAGTTTCTACCTGCCACGCTGAGTTCAGTGGGACACCTCCAGCAGCCCCACTTCATTAAGTGAGAAGCAGGTCAGTGAGGAGACAGCTCTTGCCTATGAGCCCTATTGTATTTTGCATAGGGATACTTTTTTCCCCTTCCGGCTCCAGAGTAGAAGAGATGGTACCTTGGTCTATAAGGAGTTTCATATTTTTCTAGGGTACGCAATACAGCCATCCTTCAAAATGACTTTGAAAAGAAGTGGACAGTTTTTTGCAGAGCCACATCTTGTGGAGAGAAATTAAAATCGAAATGGTCATACATGTGTATTTTATCATCTACAAATAGAAAAGAAGATTTACAAATGTGAACAACCATCTGTTGTGTAATTTTAGGTACTCAGAAATGTGTGTTCCAATCCACACACAAATACCAACGCGCACAGAGCAGCTCTACAAGAGCACACATTAAAAACTTGAATAAATATGGAAACTTTTTTGTGCACAGATTTTTAACTCACAGATCAGATCATGTTGGCGTTTGAGTAACTTCCTGCTTATATAAACGTCTAAAAATGCTTGAAACAGTCTTCTGTGCTTATTTGCAGATTGTTAAATGTGTGTGCATCGATCGTCTGGTACACATGGATCTGGTTACATTTGTATGTGGAGTTATGAGTCACCAGCTCCACGGAGATCTGCAAATACTGGGACATTTGGGCTCTTGGTGAATTTGTATGTAATTCTTAAGTTGGAGAGACGTTTTTTTTAAATAGACAGAATAGCTTAATAATTAAATACACACAAACAATTACCAACTAACGACTCTCTGCCAGAGGGGACCCAGGACCCAGACGCTGTAATACCCAGAACCGGACCTATAACCAATAAATAGTTTAAAATTGTGTTTCTAGTGTTTCTATTTTTACCGGCACAGCTTTTCCAGCCTTTATGGCACCGTCATCATCTCATTTTATTTTAAATGCAGCCCTTATGTTACACGAAATGAGAAAATAACATGTATCTATTATTAGAGCTCTGAATCACAATGCAATTCAGAATAATAATATTTCAGAGTTTCGCTTGAGGAAATTTTCTCTAACTGGACCTCTTACTAATACAGAAGGCAATAAATGTAAATATATGAGCTACTGCAGAGTGGTGGATGTTCTATATTGCTGGGAAAACAGCCAGTCCAGGCAAAAAGCAGATGCCAGTGAAGTGAGTATTAGCTAAACGAGCCATTGTAAGCAAAATGCAAGCACAAATCCTTGTACGCAGTCGTACATTTTATTCTTCATTTGCAGAAAACACAACACCTATCCCAGCCACAGTCTGTTCACCCTGCTGCCATCCGGCAAAAGATACAGAAGTATCGAGTGCTTTACCACCAGACTACGGAGCAGCTTCTTTCTTCAGGCTGTGAGACTCCTGAACACTCGACTACAACCCTGTGTTGTAGAATGACATCTATATAATGTAATAAATCTCTATAATAAACCTTGAATAACTCTTGTTTCTTGATAACGCTAAAAAAAGTGCCCTCCTTGCAATTCTTGATTTAAAATCTATTAAAAAAAATGTATTAAAAGTTTCTTTTTTTACCTAACTCTGTGCTCCAGAACTTTCTCCCAGAAGGGAGAAGTAGAATAAGCCCGCTGCTAAGTGTGAGCTAATTATTCCCACTTGCCTGAGGTATTTTTCTCAACACCTCGCATATGATAAGTTGCTCTACTAATAACGACAGTAATGACTGGATATATTGCTTCATTTGACAATGTAGTCTCTTTCTCACCTAAACCCGCTTTGCATCCGTACCGCAGCAGAAACAAAGCTGACATTTGCCTGACACGAGTTTCTTCACAGTCAACACGCACAGTCGGTAACAACTCTCTGCTTTTAATTATTAGCACTCTCTGCACGTCTAAATACAATAAAAACAGTGGGTAGAAAAAGCTTTTTTTCATTGAAGGCTGAGTGTTAGAGTCAAACACAGACATGTGAAAAGAGAGGCAGTGAAAGAAATAAGGTGCAGAACGCTCAAGGTCAAAGAAAAGTTTTCCTGTGTCTTTCAGAGGCAATAACTGCGTCTGAAAGCTCTCATAAAATGCCTCCTTAATTCCTCCCCTTTATCCCACCAAGGCCTACATTCTGTCTCCTTTTTCCTCTTTTTCTTCTTCTAATGTTTTATGGTCCTTGTCTTGGAGAGAGGGGACTTGTTAGGGATCTTCGGAGATTTATAGTCAAGTTTTTTTCTATCAGAGAGAACACCGTACCAATCTTGAGGCCGATATGAAAGGATGTTTCATAGAGGCACTCTTCCAGGAAATAAAGAAAAAAAAAGACAGCTGTCTCAAAAGTTTAACTTTCCTGCTAAGATTAAGTTTTCAGAGAAAGTTCTGCTATCTGTTAAATAAAAAAGTCTGTCAGGCATTTCTTATTTTGTTATTTACTTTGGAAAACTTTTAAAAGCCTATCCCCTAAATTGCTCAGGCACAGATACTCTGAATGCATCAAAGCTTTCGTGGTTGCATATTGGCGAGGTGGGATGCTTGACATTCAACATGCACACACGTATATGTGCACTTACATACACACACACAAACACACACTCACACACCACAAACAGGCAGCAAATTGATTCAGACAGCTGAATATTTGACATCTCAGGGCCCCAATAGCTTCATATTCAGCGGATTGGGGTCCTGAAAATGAGCGGTGGGCCCTCAGCTGTTCAACCATAACACTAATCTTAATGTTTAAACAGATTCGATCAATCTGCAGATGGCACCATGTGGGCACCACAGGTACAGTAGGCACTTTGGTAATTTTGCAAACGACATTAACACATTCTCACCCGTACATCTGCAGATAAAGCTGCAGACGCAGTGACTGTAAGGAGAAACTGTGTCGTACTAATGAGGCAACATGTATGTGCCTTTATCTGTCAACACTCAAGCACCAATCCAGTATTGTGCTAGAAGGATGTCAACACTTGCTTAACTACATACATATTCATTATGTTTGAATCATTCCATGTGTCATTTAGTGGTTGTTGAAGAAATGTTGATTTGATGTTACCTAATTTAAAATCAAATAAATTAAATTAAAAAAAACATGTTTTCCGGTCATTCTTTTTAAAACATTAAAAGAACGTGAGAGACGTTAAGAGTTGGGGCCAATCTAATATCAGTATATCTTCTGATGCCAATACCGATGTGATTAACTAATCAGATACCAGACTGACATCGCCGATTCATGTACTGATCCAGTTAGGGCCGCATAACATATCATTTCAGCATTGACATCGACAGAAGTCACATAGCACGACATGCAATGTCAAAAAATAACTACACCACAACCGATGTCTGTTTTATCCTGCAGAGGACCAAGAATCTCTCTACTGGGCCTGCAGGACAAAGCCATAATGTATTCAAGCCTACCAAATGTGTGCTTTAGTGTACTTTATGATGCTTATGAGGACAGGTAAACCAAGAACCTGGCAGACTCTGGAAGGCAGGGGTGGACAGATAATTAAAGAAAAGATGAAGAGAGTTCTGTAGGTTGATAATGAAAACACAGATGTGGGTGAGGAAATGAGATGAAAAACCGTTAGCTAATTGCTGCAAACCGTGTTGAATAAATGATTCAAATGTCATACCTTAGCCAGTGCTCACACGTCATGAGTCCACTTAATAGGCCAGCAAATTTTGCCTGGAAAGTAATTACACATAGGTTCTTTCCAGCATGGGAATAACGGATAAATTGTAATTATGCCTCAATGCAAAATTTCTCAATCCAAGAAATAAAGCTATTATCAAGTCTTGAATTACATGAAACCAAAAGGGCAATTTGTAAAATGATATTAGCCTCTTTTGAATCTTATAAAAGAGAGAATCCCTCTTGCCCAGCGCTCATCTCTCGCTCTCGCTGTCGAAGCACAGCTTAACTCCCTCAGTGGTAAGTGACGGAAAGGACAAAATTGGCTACTTTCGGGACAATGACTTGTTCGAAATTCAAACAGCTCTTCACAGCCATCGGAGCACCTTTGAGAGGACGGAAGACAAGAGGAGCCTCTTTCATCCGACTAAACGTCTTCGAGGTGGGCCTCAGCCCTGACGTTAAACAACAACAGCCGCGAAAGCCGGCACCACTCAAAGGACTGTAACGGAGACAGCTGCTGCATTTCTCTTTGAAAAACCAATACGTTTATGCAAATGCTCTGTGGCTGGCTTTAATAGAGGATGTAAGTGACACTCTCTGAGATAGGACACATGCACATGCCGGCACATGTTGCAGTCACAGACGGCAATCTGTTGAATTAGACGACAAACATTTCAGATTCAGATGCCTGCGTATACAGAAGTCTGTGATATTATTTCTATTCTGGAAGATGAAAGTGGAAAATTTATCATTTCTATGTATCTTTTTAACAAGATGAAATGATTGAGTTACATAGATGTACTCTTTGCAAGTAGAACAGAAATTATTAGAAAACTCAGACTTCTTGACTGTGGTTTACATTTCTGCACTGACTTCCAAATAAAGCATACGCAGGACAAACTTTTACTTTTTTAAGGTCCAATATTGTGAAAACTGTCAACTGTGAACATATACAGTAAAAGCGCTCGATACACAGTTTTAATGTGTTTTAGTGCCTGCTCAGGCCTGTGGGAGCTGACCAATCAGAGAAGACTAGGCTTTTTCAGGAGGAGGGTCTTAAAGACACTAAAACGGAGTGTTCAGGTAGAGAGTGACTAGAGGTGCAGCAGCACTGGACAGTATTAAAAAATATGTGTTTTCAGTACATTAAAGCACGTAAACCTGTTCCACTAGGCACGCAAAATTAGCATGAAGTATGAACCTGAAAATGAGTATAATATGGGATCTTTAAGAGTGAACTGATGCAGAGTCAGTCATTAATATTAAAGGAGGTAGATTTTGCTCCATTACAGCTAATTCTAACAGAACAAAGCCTGCGAAAAGTTGGCGAGTTGGGGTTGTATGTCTGAGCAACTGTGTGCCGCCCTAATCCCCATCTTCTTCTTCCCAACAGGCAGCAGGGAAAATTAATCTGAAACCTACTGTGCTCAAAGGCGTTTGCAGCTGAGACATCTCTCCTTTCTCAGACTGCCAGTGGCACTTTGGAAACACTCACCATCTCAGTGCGCCCATCAGCATGTGCATTTGAATTTGCCATGTTCGGCAAGACAACTCCCAAAGCACGCACACACACATTGACACACGTAGTGACACACACACGCACATGCCCAAACAGCATCGCAATCCTGAAGCCCCGGTAGTATCCCTTTGCGTTTCTGATAATAAGAGTGTCCTTGGCAGCTTTTTCATTTCCAATCCCAGAGCTCTGCACTGGAAATGCCATGAAATAGACCCCCAAGCCCGACCCCTGGTGTGATATGGAATAACCTGCAGAGAACATCAACTGTTGAATTTGATGTTCAGTGCAGCTTTTTACTGCTGCTCTTTCCGGAAAAAGGCAGGTAAGTGAAAATGTGAATGGTTTGGAAATTGAAATGCTTTGCACATGTATGCATTCAGCTGCTGTATGCGAAAATACATACAAACACAGACACACAAGTGCACACAAGCACACACACAGACACAGACACACGCAGTGCGTGAATACGAATGCACAAGGCAGCCCAGTGGGCAGCAGGATAATGGAAGAGGACTGTGTAAATCCCATATGTGCTTAATCCAGACACTTACAAGAGAGTGTGATTCATACTCTATTACACTCGACTAATACAGCTGAGAGACGCACAGGGCACAATCATTTCAGCAGGCATGAACCAACAAAATAACACCCATGAATCCTCTTTATGGGGACTTTACTGAAGAGGGTGTGAAAGGTCAGGAATAAACGCTTTGTACTTATTAGCCATTAAAACATTGGTGGCTTTGTGAGTGTGTATATGTTAGAGTGTGTGTGTGTGTGTGTGTGTGTGTGTGTGTGTGTGTGTGTGTGTGTGCATCCTCACGCCTGTAAATGTGTGCAAAGATAACAAGGGTTTGCATCTGTTTAATGGAAAGAATTTCTCTGCAGTCTCTAGCATATAAACTGTTTATTATACATAGCTCATAGTGTTTTCTGCAGAGCACATTATTCTAAGGCTATTTTCTCTCAGGAAGTGGAGAGTGAGGTAAATTATGTTGTTTAAGTCCTTTATTACAAAACTTTCTTTCTTAGTTTACTAGTTTAGCTATATGTATTAGCTTAGCCTATGCTAAATGCAGTAATTTGAACTGTTAGTTTGAGTAAACACATTTTAAAGGAGACATATTATGCTCATTTTTCAGGCTCATAACTTAATTTAGGTTACTACTAGAACAGGTTTACATGCTTTAGTGCCCAAAAAACACATCAGTCTCCTCATACTGTCCAGTGCTGCAGCACTGTATTCCCCCCTCTGTCCCTCTGTTCAAGCTCCTGTCTCTTAAAGGCCCTGTCTTCAAAATAACCAGCCTCCTCTGATTGGTCAGCTCACACACACCTGAGCCAGCATTGCTAACAAGAACAACGAAGCTGTGCTAAATCAATTCTTAGTGCCAAACTAGCTGTTTGGTCACAAAATTAAAGGTGGGACTACTGATGAGGCATTTGAGGAGCAGTGTTTTCTGTGGAAGAGAGGAGCTTCTGAAGGTGCATACTTTCACTGTTTTAACTTTATATTTTATTAACTTTATATAACACACTGGAGGAAAGGAAAAAAAAACACAAAAAGCATAATAAGTCTCCTTTAACAAGTAAACTGAATTTCTCTATTTTCTAAAACATTGTTGAAATCCTTCCCATTGGGCATGTTTACAGCAATGGACCGGAATCTTCACTCATTAGTTTTACATCATTTCAAGAGGAATCAGTATTGTTTGCCTGCCAGGTTTCATTATTGTTTATATTATTCTAAAATATCACCTCCGTCTTCAACATTTCTGTGCTACAAAACTGCATTTGTGTTGAAAATGTCTGTTCATTCATGTCTGTAACCCATGACGATACCTTGACCGGATACTACACAAAATAGATAATTGGAAGCAAAACAAAGTTAACGCCATTGCCAATGTATGTTCATGCTGTACCTCAAAATGTAAAAGCAGGTATTTGATTATATGTGACCACCATCAATTACACACAAGGCCATGATGCTGTAGCATCCGAGACTCAGGTGATTAGGTTTGTACGTTTGGCTGAGATTTAATTCACACTGCACTGTATGTGCTGGAGGCAGTGCGAGCAGTGAAGGTCACTTTCACAGCGGGGTGAATGGTCGACTTTCAGAGCGTGTGGGCTGTTTCTGACGGTCCACATCAAATATTAAACTTTTGAGTATGCATCTTTTGATGAAACAGAGAAAGTAAAGGAATTACACAGCAGCTTCCCTTTCCTGGGACGCAGTGAACCTTTCCCAGGGTTTGCACTGACCATGCTTGTACAAGCGATCAATACAAATCAATGCCAGCAATCACCGGAGCTACTGCAGCGACCACAGTAGCACGCACCTCCGTCTGAAACACAACCAGTTACACTTGTGTTTATTCATTTTTTTACTTTCCAACTATCAAATATACTCTATAAACAATTTTGACACTGAAGTAATATGGACTGCACACCGTAAACAAAAAAGCAGATTATTAAAGCCCTCAAATTGTTTCTGGCAGGTGATGCTCAGGCATAAACAAGTTGGAAAAACCGAACAGCCATCGACATCAAGTGTTTTCCTTAGCAGAGTGGCTTGTGCGTGTCTAAGTGTGTGCGTGTATAAGGTTGAGGGATATAGTAAAAAACTGTAATAATAGCCACATACTCTCTATTCCAGGAGGAAAGCTTTTAAAGTGTGTATCTTTCTCCAGGTGAAAAGAGGACAGCGACAAGAAAACGCAGACACATGAAAGGTGGGACAGATGCTATGTCACATCACAGACAGCAGCTTATTCAAGTGACAAACACACGGGGATACACAGGGGATTTTCAGGTTACTCTCCAACCTTAAAAAAAAAAGAAGCTGTTTTTGTGCACTTCTCAGGTGCCACAAACCTAACATGGGGGATATGTTGTAACATCTGCTGTGTGGCTGCTGCTGCTGCTTGTCTGTCTGTCAGTCTCCAACTCACCTTTCTTGTCCCCGAAGAAGAGGGTCTGCTGTGCTGGGTTTGACCACTGGAGGGAGGTGTTGTCATTATACTCCACACGGCAGGTCAGGTTCGCAGTCCCACCCTCTGTCACCGTCATATTCTGAACCAGAGGGTACTGACCGCTGGCGCCTGCGACATGACAGATAAGAAGAAACGTGTGAGAGAAGACGAGGATGCGTCAGGAGGAAGAGAGAAAGATGCCGAGGTAGATGGAGTGAGACAGATGGTACGTTTTTGATTGCTTGATTTGTGAGGTTGCCTGGTTAATTAAAATCGCTTAATACATTTAAATTCAGTACGAGGATGATCAAGATTCAAACTATAAAGCCCGACTATAAAGTAATGTGATGAAGATGTGCCTAAAATAAAGACTTTTTCAGTCACTGGAAGAGCTAATCAGCTCCTCAGCACTCTGCACTGCAGGACAAAGAAGGGGAATCTGGTTTATGTCGTTGAAAAAACACTTAACACCCTAATTAAAAAACAAATGTTCAGGCATGATGGCCAGTCACTACTGTGTGCTAAATTGGACCCTAACACAGAACACACAGGGGGCATTTAGCCTGCGGTACCAACCCTGAAACCTCGACTACACAGGGAAGACCAATTAAAAAACGCTCTCCATGGACCTGTGAGCATGTGTGGATGTGTGTGTGTGTGTGTGTGTGTGTGTGTGTGTGTAATTCAATGAGAGAAACAGGAAGATAAACAAGAGTTATATAATTCTTTGTGGCCGAGCAGAGCTGGCTTTCAGCACCATGGACAGGTCGCCTTTCGTCAGTAGCTGCCAGTTTTCAGAACTCCGGACAGCTCTCGCTGCTCTGTGTGTGTTTGTGTGCTTGGTGCATGTGTATGTGTGTGTGCTTTTGTGCATATATGGGTGCGAGGGAGGCTTTAAGCAAGTAAATAATAATAACCATAAATCTATCCCTGTCCCTATCCCCAGAGGACAGGTTTTAAAGACTGTGTGAATAAAGGCTTAAGTAAGAAAGATTATTCATCTTCAGCTAACTCTCCCGTCTTAGACCGCCATCCCCCCAGGAAAGGATCATAAAACTGAAAAAAAAGGAGAAAACATATATAAGGAAAGAAAGAAATAGGAAATATTTAGCTTTTAAATCCAATTTCTGTGCGATTCTGATACATTTCCCTTCAAATGCTTCAAATGTCACATTCAGCGTTTCGACATTCATCAGTTTTCCTTGAGTTAATGACTGCACGGGCAAGATAAACAAACCCTCGCGCAGCGCTCGTCTGCAGGGTTAGCAGGTGAGGCAGAGCCCATCACCGACGGGCCTGTGGTAGAGGACGTGCCGAGGAGGAGAGAGGATGAGGTGAGGGAGGGGAGGCGAGGCAGAGAGGGGTAAGTCAAGGAGCACGGGTCATTTCCAGTGTTGATTAAGGCCTCCCGAGGTTAATCATGCGTGTGAGAGATAGAGAGGGGAAGAGGAGGGAAACGGAGGAAAAATGGATCAGAGCTATGGGAGGCTAGGAATATGTTTTATTCATGAAAGTTTTGCATGAGGCATGATCTGCCAACGATTTACCGTTCTCCCGCGCCTGCCCCTCGCTCTCTTTATTACTTCCCCTCTTTAAATCACTTACTTTTCCCCATTTTTCTCACTCACGCAGTTGGGCGACATGCAGCCCGGTGTGATGCTTTTTATTTCCTTTGTGCTGGCCACAAAGGGAAGTTAACCGGCACGGCGAATGGTAGCACTGACGATTCTTGAGTGAGGTGCACAATATGACAATATGAGTGTATAATTGTAGTTCATTACGGCGGTGGATGCGTCAGTGAAGATGGGGGACACTCCGGGGATGTGTTCGCTTGTTGTATTGTTAACTCTGTACTCATGCCTCAAAATATAATCTGCATGCTTGTTCTTTAAATGATCCGCTTTTGACGAACGAGAATCTGTTATGGCAAACATGCAAAAGCGCCAAACATGCCCTCTTGGTAATACGGGTACTTTCTAAAAATGTGTGAAGCATGGTCTTTTCCACCTAGGGTCAGTTTATTAGACTCTGTTGCGGATTGTAAGTTTTTCTTACATTTATTTCCCAATCTCACATAGATTTAGCCTCTGGGGGCAACGGGCAATGTTTTGGACCATCCGGTGTAGCCGGTGAATATCCAGATAATGGATATTCGGGCCATTGGGTGTTGGTCATTGTCTGCAGTCTGATTAGCAACTTGATATGCGAGAATGGAAACAAGCCAACATTTAGGCTAATACTATAAACCAATATCTACATATGTATATACGTGGACAGATCTAAAAGGGGCAAATTTAAAGTAAAAGGGTAAGAAATTGTCATTGTCGTTTATTCAGTCATGAAAATGAATGAAAACCAGAAACACTTCAGACACCAAAATCTTGTCCATTGCCGACAGATTCTGCATTCATATAGAGATTATTTCTGCACAGTTAAAGATGCTAATACAGGAAGAATCAGAGAGAATCTATGATGTAACAGTAACGATTTTCAACACTCAGCTGTCACAGATGAGACCCTGCATCCATTTTTTTTTTTTAATATGTTCACTGATCAGGACAGAGGCAAAACATTAGAAATATCCAAGTCTCTCTTTGCCTTTCCCTACCTTTACTCCTCTCCTCCTCTCCAGTGGCACTACACAGAGTTACAATAGTCCGGGGATCCCTCTGTCTAAGCCCTGCGTCAGTGTCACACAGTCCAGTGGGACTGAAAGGGCCAAAGGGGCCACAATGATGGTTATATTAGAACAGTGCAGTGCTCCGTGCGCCTAATTGGCCGGTGGAGTAGGTTCTCCCATCCTCCCCTCTGGCCACCCAGACCTGATTTTAATGTATCTCCTGAGGGAAGGAGGCAGCTGTTCTCTCCTGATTTCCATGTCTAAATTTAGGTCCTTCTCTCACTTCAACTCCACCGCGCTCTCTCCTACTTTCAGTTTCTTGCTCTGTCTTTTCCAGTTCACATCCATTCCACTCAATTCCCTGCTCTCTGTTCCTCTGTCTCTCTCTCTTTCTGTCGCTTTCCCTCCTCTAGTTGATCCCTGAAGGGTGGCATTTCCACTTTCTTAGTCTCTCATTTTCATATTCTCTCTGACTCTCGGTCTTTCAAATTTATCTTGATCCTACCTTCTTTCTTGTGCTCAATTGTGCTCCATCTCTCTCGGAGAGTGGGGTCACTCTAATTGCCCTCCACTTTGACTGACATGCCGAGGCTAAGCCAGGTCAACAACGTCCTCATCTGCATGCCATTATGTGGTAATGGCATAATGAAATTAGCTTTGCATTCTTTAGCTTGAATTGGATTCTGTATATGTCAGCATATGGAGCAATGCAAGAATCATGTGGGATGGTGACTGTTTACAGCTGCCTCTAAACAAACAACAAATCATTAGTTCATCTGGAGAGGCTAACCTTGAGCTCGCCCCCACACAGCTGTCTCCCCAGATGAGCTGAATCTTAAGTTTAAATGGGACCACTCAACACTCCACCAGTGTATTCACTGGCTAATAATCAAGTCATGCTGCAGAGCTTCCCCACAATCATCTGGACTTCTGCCTCCCGCCACATAAAGAACTGCAGCCAGTTTTTCTCAAAAGATCAAACTATTACTTATCCCAAAAGCAGTCAGTAGAGATATTCACAGGACACGAAGCCGCATTCAGACACACATCACCTGTTGCCAAAGCAAACTACCGGACAAATAATACTGATAAGAGTATCCTGGATGCTTCCTGTCTGCTCTCCGACATGACCTTTCAAGCAAGAGCAGCTGAGTCTCCTAACCTTTCTTATTTAGGCATTCAAGGAGCAGAGAAAAAGAGAGAGATGCAGGCAGACAGACGGACAGCCTGGAGCTACTGACCTTTATACCAGGACTGGAGCTCAACTGAACTGTAGAGATATGATGTATGGCTGGGAATACAGGATTACAAAATGGATAGAGGCAGCCCCGCAGTTTTTGATTAGCTGAGACACCTTTTAAGCCGGTCGAAGGTAGCTTATAAATGCATGCTTGGGATTTCATCAATGTACATTTAAATTCACAGGATAAGTTCGGAGTCATGTCTTCACAGCGCTATCATTTCGGTTCGGTATGAAACCATCAAAGTGATTTCTGAGTCTCCATGATGTCGCCACGAGCAAGAAACAGAGTCAACTGCAGGTAATCACAAAATTGCAACAAAAGAACTGTGTCGTTGACCCAAAAAGGTGGTACAGTATGCAAACGGTGACAAATATGAGCCATGGGCAGTTTGGTTATAATCTTATTGCTTGCACCTGTTTCCCCTTCCAGACAAGTTTTACTAACCTCAAGGTTTGTTTTAACACAACAGAATTATCCTTCAGTTACTCAAGTTTGTTGAAATTTACGCTTGAAATTAACTGCACTGCCTTATAGAGCAATATCTTCTTTTTATGTATTTTTAAACTCAAGGTAAAAAAAACAACAAAAAAACATCATGAACAACTTGAAGACATTTCTCCCATGTGCTGGCTTGGCTTGACTGACATCATGGCAGAGATTTAAATCTCCACTATAACTGTGCTACCTGCTGAAGCTGTGTCTTTACCTGATGACACGCTTGTCCTAACTTGATGAAGATAAAAATGTTTGAAATGTTCTTGCTTGAAAAATGGAGACAGGGTGACACAACGGGTCTGGAAGAGGAAGAGGAAATTACCCTTTGTCTCAAAATGACGACCATCTGATGTCAGGGCAAAACTACTTGAAGGCATATCACGTTTATGTTACATGAGGTGAGGTTGTGGATGGTGGTGGAGTACAGGCAACGAGGCTGCTGAACAACTTATCGTGGTTCGAGTTTGTGTTTCAGCAATCAGCAATTCAGCAAAGTGAGAAACCACTGGATATTTCTAGGATAGGTTCCTAGATAAACAACAAAGAGGTTTAACTTAAATGTGGTTTCTCAGAAATGAACTTATTGCGTGAAATAGTGCATATGACATGATCTCATATCGATTGAACGCCCCTGTGTCAGATCGAATCGAAATCGAATCGTTGCAGACTTTGTGATATCGACAAATATTGTATCGCTGTCCAAAGAATTAATATAACATCATATCATGATGAAACTTGCTATTTGCATCCCCACTTGGCACGTTTATAGAAGAAAATCAATGTAGTATCATAAAAGTTGTGGGAAAAATGTGAACTTCAAACCACACCAACCACAAGGCACCATTTCACAGTGTTTTCTCACTCACTGGCACGGACACAAAATGCATCCCACTCAGAAAATCATAAATGAGATCCAAAAGAATACACAGGACATGACAGTTTTGCCGTGAGCAGCTAGCATCTATAAGGTTACACAGGTGGCTACACAGCTGGATACACAAGCCACTCAGACTGAGTGATTCTCAGGCAGCAGGGTGGCCTGGTGATTGGAGAGACCAGCACAAGGTCAAGAGTTTGATCATCCCAAGAGCTGGTGTGAATTCATCAGCCAGCCATTTATCCTGTCACAGGGTCCTTGAGCAAGAATACGTATCCCTCAAACCTCTTCACTGGTTTAGAGCATCAGCAAAATGCTCAAAGCACAAATGCACTGTAACTTCCAGGCAATTCTTTTTTTTATTATCTCTGGGAGAGAACCAATTTTAGTTGATATTATGGAACACAAAATGTTGTTAGCAACTTCCTGGAACATATCAGACAAGTGCCTCATCAGTGCCTGCCCTCACGCTCTGGGACTCTTCCTCCCACTGCGGCAGTTTTCACACAAACGCCTTCCTGTTTCTTCGGAACATGTCATATATTCGTCTTTTGCAAGTTAGAATAATTTGTACTGACAGAATGAAAAATGAAATTAAAAAGCGTTTAGAGCCGTATCGGTTGGACTGGGGACACAGCCACATTTACATTGCCAAGTTGAAATAATCTCAATTTGTCTTCCGTATAATTAATGAAGCATATCAGTTTGTAATACGTCTCCCACTGTCTCCGTCAACGTTTTTTTTCATTTTCGTCCCTAAAAATATTGATTGTCTACCTTTGTTACAATCTTTTTCTGTCATGTTTTTTTTTTATGTTGCAACAAATTGATAACTAACAATCGAGGCACACAAACGATCTATAAAGGTATGTGTAATATATTCCATTCATAGACACCAGCCTGGCTGAACTGGTAATAATGCATAATGAAAATTTGAAAGTTTAGTGACCTTTAATAAACTGAGCTGTATGAGTTGGAAATATTTGTATAAATCACATTATTATTATGCTAATAGCATCTCCTATTTTTCTACTTTGCTCTGTTTGTGTTTCTGAGTGAACTGTATGTTAATTTCCGTGTGTGTGTGTGTGTGTCCAATCTAAACTTTCCCTTTTGACAGTGATAAGACTCCTGCTGTGAGCAAATTGAATGCAACCCCTGCAGAGGGTGGAGCTACCTTTGTATTCAGCGCTGGCGTACAACCACCTCAGGATGGACATTTCTGATCTGGAGATATGAAATTAATTATCCGGCACCAGAGAGGCTGGCTATGGCGGTGCTGTTGTCATTTACATACAGTAATTAGACCAGGCAGCTGTTGGTGCCGCCATCACAAACTTGACATGTGACTCAACCCCTGGAGTCGGATCAGCAAAATATCACCTACTTCTGCACAGTGCTATTAGGTGTTGTTCAAGCATGGCAATAAGTGACAGAAAGAGGACAGTTTGGTGGGAGTTACGAGCAGTCAGAAGGAGAGGGACGCAGGTTTTGGTAGATTTTGAAATCAACAGACTTTTACATCCTTTAGCACCTTCTTGTGTGTACAAAGCACAACAAGGTCAGCAGCTTCCCTTTCTTTTATAATCCGTGAAAAACTGCTACTGCTGAACTTTAAGTAAAAGCAAATTCTGTATCTCATCATTTATAAAAGCCCACACACTCATCCACACACTCATTTCAAATTGCAGACCAGGCGCCAATATCATTTGCCCAGTGTTCCTGCCCTTGATTCAGCCACATCAATTTAAAGGGCAAAGATATAAACCTCTGCCCATTCTCTGTGTGTAAGCTGCCTGAGTTCAGGCTCCCTCGGTCCAGAATGGCCAGAGATCTCGGTATCCTTTCTGAGCCAAGGGCAGACATCGCATGGTTTTATGACTGAGGTAAACCTGGCCTTCATAAATACTTTGTACACTGTTTTCTTCCAGCTGGCAAAAGCTGGAAGAAAGAAGCAAAGGCGAGTTAGGTAAGGACAGAAGTGCATCCTTTGATAGATACGCGAAAGCGGCGAAAGAGGGGAGGGAGTAAACAACTGAGGTGACTGCAAAGACAAAACAACGATATCTTAAAGGTGCGCTATGTAGTTTTAGGGGAAGAAATTTCAATCAGAAGGAGATCTTCAATGAATGTTTTTTATGCCTCAACAAACGAAACAAAATATCTTTGTTTTCATGACTGAATAAACTGAATAAACAAACTCAACTTAAAGGTCAACACAATATCATACTGTTTCACGTTGTTTATATGTGGCGGACCCTGCCACCTTTCTAGCTTCTCTGATAACAGCTTGTTTAGTCAGTTATGGAAAAAGGAAATATTTCTGAGTTTGTATTATCACCTCATTAATATTGTAAATATTTAACTTTTGAATTTCTCCCCCAAAACTACACAGTGCCCCTTTAAATGCTTTCTTTCTAGCCAAAGAGGTTTCTTGATTGGTTGTTCAGCAGACACATAGGAAACAGGTGTTTAAATTATGCTGCCCTGATTTATGTTAGCAGATATAAAACATTTTCTCTGTGTGCTTGTGTTTTAGTCTGTACATAATCACTTCTGTGTATGCTGCATGTACGCAGCTGAGAGTGAGCAGTGCAATATACACTAAATGTTATTTTCAGTCCATTTTAAGATTCATCTGCGCTACAAGGACACAGAAGGCAAAGCTTTGGCTAAGTGCAATATATATAGTCTCAAACAATCCCACTCTCAATATAAGGCCAAGCAATGGCAAAGTAATATTAGCAGTCATTCACATGCCTGCTGGCTTGCTAGGCTGTGTAAATTAAATGTCATAAAAGCATAAGGTCAGGGAAGTCAGTGTTATTGTCCACTATTGAGATTCTCAAATTTTCTCAAACTGATGTGAAGGAGCAATGTGCTTGACTTCTTCTTCTTGTTATGACAGGATTGCAATTCATTTCCTATGCTTTCATACGGGGGCGAGAGCAGGATGATCGCAGACTGGGGTGGCATTCAGGAGGGAAATCAGACTAATCACTGCTGCCACCAAACTCCCCAATTCCCCAAATCAACATGCCACAGTGTGATTTTCTAATGTGTGGTGATGTGTTGACAGATACTGTTCATTTAAGAGTGATCAGGGGAAATGCTTCTCACCCCAGGGGAGATCTGCGAGATGCAGTGAGCAAAAAGTGCTGGTTTTAAAAGCAGCTCTTATCATTTGGCTCATGTGTCAGACTTAACTCTGCTGCAAAGCTCTATTTACTACAGCTTCCAGGCAGGGCCTACAGTGGCAGGGCTGACACTGAAGATCTCGGCTCAAAGCTAAAGCTGAGACTTGGCTAAGCCAGCATGAGTACATTTGAGTGCATAATTTGAGGAAAACTCTTTAAATATTACACGATGTCCACGAATAAGCATCCATAAATCCTCCTTAAAACTCCAGAACTTGCCTGACAATCATCACCACTGGTGCCAGAATGGGGGGGGGGGCCTGCAACAAAACTTTTTGTCCCCTTGCATTCAGGATTGCTCTGTTTTCTTCTGTGATCTTATTTTACCTGCTGTGGCAAAACATTCCCAGCCAACAGAGACATTGGAAGTCTTCCATATTCACACCGTCTGTGAACTCTTTCCTCCACCTGCAGGCTATTATAATGATAATACTAACAACCCAAACTTGGTTTGAACACTTTTTTGTCCCCCCCAATGTTTAACCTAAGTTAACACCATGTTGAGATGATTAATTAGGCATACTGTTAATAACACCAATTTGCAAAAGAGTAGATAAATATAAGCAAAAAACAGTGCTCAAGCTCAACTCACTGTCAATCCAAGACAAAATTATACTTCTAACCCTTATGTTGAAAGCTTGATATTAAGGTCCTTGTAGGAAGCATTAAGGCCCTTATAAGTCCTTATGAGATGTGTATTAACATTAGACTATATTAGTGTTAAAGGAGACATATTAATCTAATTTTCAGGGTCATGATTTTATTTTGGGTTACTACTAGAATAGGTTTCCATGTTTTAATTGTTAAAAAAACACATCGGATTTCTCATACTGTCTAGTGGAGCAGCTCTGTATTCCCCCTCTATCTGAAGCTCTCTTGTTTAGCTCCTGTCTCTTTAAGGCCACGCCTCCTGAACACCCAGTCTCCTCTGACTGGTCGGCACACACATGCCTGAGCCCGCACCGCAAACAGAGCAGCCGCGCAAAATCAATTCTTACGTGCCACTAGGCAAAAATTAGGCAAATGTGTGACATGGTGACATAGTGTGATGTCACAAAGTAACTTAAGTAAAAGGTGGGACTACTGACGAGGCGTTTCAGGAGCAGTGTTTTCTGTGGGAGAGAGGAGCTTCTGTTGGTGCGGACTTTGACCTTTTTAACTTTAACATGCACAAAACCAATATAAAGCGCTGGAGGAGAGGAAAAAAAACGAAAACTCATAAAAGGTCTCCTTTAATAATAGCATAGTAAACTAGTTTATTGTTGGATTAAGACATCCTGAGCACTATTACTTTTATTAATACTATTACATTTATTGTTTAACTTAGCTATTATATCATTGTTATACCTTTACTTATTGTTTTTGTTCCTTTATTAAGATGAATACATGTGTTATGCAATTATTATCAGTTAGCTGCTTTAAGCATCTGCAGGATCTTAAATGAGAAAAATGTTAAGCACTTCCCCTAATTTGAAGTATTACCTCTATTATACAACCTTCAGTTAGTATCATCTGTATCACACACTGTGCAACACAACACTCACTCTGAGTAACACTGACTGTAAACAACATGTGCAGATTTAAATTAAGAGCAGTTATAAAGGCGCAGGTCAAAGGTTCCTGGAAACTGTGTCTTGTGTGCGCACACTCACACAGGCTTTACAGGTGCTATATATCTGTGTTGTGTTTAATTAGGTCCTTTTTCAATCTCGTTTACACTCCTGACAGTGACGCCGTTATGTTGCCACATTTTCCTAAAATAACCCTGATTTAATCTTCCACCAGTCAAAAAAAAAAAAAAAAAGGAAACGTGGAGACAGGGAAATTCATCTCTCCGGTGCTGTATACAGTAATTGGCTGCACTGTATACACACATTTACAAATGAATATATGCGAAATGAACCCTCAACCAGTCACTCAGTCCTTCAGTCACATCTCTCTCTCTCTCTCTCTCTCTCTCTCTCACACGCTAGTGAACCGGTGCTTTGAGGTGTGCTGAGCCTTTATCTGCCCACTGATCAGCATGAATCTTATCTGGCTTGTTATGTTTTCCTACCAATAGCCTCATTATAACGGCCAGAGGAGCAGGAAGGAGACATGTGCTTGACTCTGATCTACACACCCTCTGTTCCCCCTATTAAGAGTGCAATGGATTTTCTATACTGTCACAGTAGGATAGAAGAGGATGATAGGCAGGTGGGGGTGGCCTTTAAAGAGAGGAGGGGGTCTACACTGAACAAGACGGCGATATTACGGTCAAACACATGTGGCTGGTCGTCGGCCCCGGACATAGGCGGTTTAAATGAATTACGCGTTCAGACGCAGCAGGAAAAAGAGGAAACTGTGAATAGTGAAGTGTAGAAGGGAAGGGGAAGTGATGCTGTTTATACCACTGCTATTGCTGGGAATGTTGAGAGGATGGAGAAAACTCTATCACTCTTCAACACATAAATGATCTCTTGATATACAGTATGGTTGGTTTACTGTTGTATGTTTATACAAAAGTAGTTTTATAACAGACGACCGACGCAGTTATGAAACAGAAGGACTGCTATACCCACAATGATTCAGAAACTCCCTAGTAAATGTCTGTGATTTAAAAAAAGAGTTTGAAGAAAGATTCACCACATGGAAAAGTGCTAGAGAGTGCTCATGATGACAAACAATGGAAGGAAGGGTGGTAGCCGTCCTCCCATGGGAACACTTTCGACTCCGCTGGATGAGTATGTGCAGAAAGAGTATAGATTTTCCGAAGACAGAAAAGTAATTGGAAAGAGCATTTACACAACGATTTTCATCTGTTGACAAGATGAGATTCTTTTTCCCGCCTTGATTCGCCACTTGATTGTGACCAAGGTGTTTACTGTACATGAGGTGTTTTTTTTAGGGTGATAATTCTTATTATTTGCAAATTATTAAGTCTGCATGCAATCATATTTTCATTTGGGCTCATATATTTTCATGTCGTTGTACCTTTATGGTCTAGTTTGTGCCCTCTGGACTTTCTGCATGCTGGTGACCCCCCCCCCCCCCTGCATACATGTGGTGCCCTTTTAATTTTTTTTGCCCCTGCCCCTCAAACATCCTGAGTCCACCACTGAAAATTTAATGAAAATCACTTTTCACTATCAGAGCACAGTGGGAAGAGTGACACATTGTGCAGGAAGTCCAGGGAACTTGGGATCCTAGCACCACTTTGCATCATCGTGTTTGCTTTTATTAAGTTAAGTGGCCCTCCAAAATTAAGTGTTTGGTCACCGCTGGCTTAAGGGAAATGCTTTACAACACATACTGAATTAATGACTTTATCACTTATACCAACAACTAAAAAGGCTGCATTTCACCAATTATCTGTTAATACAATTTGATTTGTACATATGCCAAGTAAGGTATGCCTCTCTGAGCTAATGCCTACGCTTTCTTTTGACTTATGATTACATCTCAGCTCAGGATGCGACCTGTGCTTCTGTAATCATTAGCCAGAGATGGTAATAGAACAGAATGAGATTACGGTGGTGGTTGACTAAATCTGTACTTTTTAGAGGCATATTTACTGAAGCACACAGCTGAATGAAATCAAGTTATCTCCTCTCAAATAAACACTCTTCTGCTTCTCCTCTCTGACTCCCTCTGATCTATAATCCGCTCTCACTGCCATCCTGCAGACACAGCGAATGATGGAGAAGATTTTGATCACTGTAATTTACTGCCACCTTTACAGAGTCAGGCAATGGTGTGAGGCAATATCACAGAATTAAATACTTGATTGTTAATCTGATGACCTCGGACTGTCCTCTTCAGTGTTTATACTGTAAGCTCGAGTAAGTTACTGGCAGATGTAAACACTGAGCATTGTAAATGCAGAAACACATTCTGATCTCAAGCGAACCATTTTGTCAGAGTCGTGTTTTCCACTGTTTTTGTAAATAGTACATGGTCTCATGCAGTGTGTTTACTTAAATTCAGTAAAAATCCCATTAACACAAAACAAGGCAGAAATGAAATTTGGAATTGCTGAATGACAAAAAACCTGCTCCTTCGCAATTTAAAAACTACCTTAGATGAAAAGATTAGGATTTGATTGTTTGGGAACGGAGTAACAAAAACAAGAGAATAAAAGCAAACAACCTGTAGCTTCAGTCCAATATTTTTTTAGAATAAAAAAATTCAGCTTCACTGTTATGGGTTTTGTCAGGCTGAGTTAGAGGCACAGCAGGGAAACGCAGCCACGACTCACCTCGAACTTTGCCTTTTGAAGCCATCACTGGAGTCCCCGAGTAGAGGAGAGGGGTTGAACGGACAGCGAGAGAGGCAGAAAAACAGAGAGGAAACAAAAGAACAAAGACAGAGCATTTGATTAGATAACTGCAGGAGGAACCGTGTGCCTATCTGTCGCGCATATATATGCAGAAACAGCATTGTCTTTGTCTCGAATGTCAATCACGAGTGCCGAAATCTTTCAACCCTGAAAGAGAATGTCCTGATTTAGCTCATCAGCAAATTGAGACCTTACAGTTTGGCACCTTTTAATTAGTTGCGTCACATCGTCTGGATCGGGCGTGGAAGCTCGCGCTTTTTAATGAGCTTGCAAGACCCGTAAGGATATGGGCATACTGTAGATATCATGCTGTTGATTAGTGAGAGTTGTGCTTCATTTGATTTCTAGTGGAGATTACAGGCTTTATAACAATTTTACAGTTGATTGTCTTCTTTAATGTGGACATTCAGGAAGCAATGATTTGTGTGTGTGTCAGTCGGGACAGACTGTATGCATGCACACACCGGTGCACCATATTAGGTTGTGACTGACAGCACTGTAATCAGAGAGGAGAAGCACAAACAGGACTGTCGTCTAGCAGAGAATACGCCATGATATGAGAGGGTTCACTGAACAGCTTGGTGAAAACCATATAGGCCTATATACTGTACAGCCACGTATAAAAGCAAAGGGGAACCTCAACACAGAGGGCCGAACCAACAACGAGAGCATCACCTCTGAGACACCCTGCCGGTAAAAACAGAGAAGAGAGCCAAATAAACAACATATATTGTCTATTAGTGCGCGTGTGTGTCTGTGTATTTGCGTGCCTCTCCCGAGGGAATGACTCTTATGCTTCACACACACTGCTTTGCCAAATTGATGGATCTATTGGAATGCCTCCAGTGAGCCTGAAAACCTGTACTGCTCGAAGAGACGGGCGCCTGAGAAAGAATGAGAGAGGAAGAACAAAGAGAACACAACCGCAGGTGCCAGAGTCTGCCAGTTATAGAAAAATATTGTGCTTTCTTTTCGATTTCAGATTAATAAATCACTCTCCCTGAGCACAAGAAATATAGGATTTCCCATTTTGCCTGGTCAACATACTGTGAATAGGTTTGAATTCAGTGAAAGCTCCAGATACAAGCTCGCTGCTGCAAAAAGTCCCAGCACCGTTTCGTCTCTCACACGCATGTTGTTTTGTTTATATTTGAGTGCCCTATCAAATCCTGATAGCCAATTTTCAGAGGCTGATGGAGATGATTATGTTTTGTTAGCACTATTTCACAGCTCACCAAGGTGCAAGATAGTTCCAGTGAGGAAGTGGAAAAGTGGAGGAGAGAAACGGATCATTTCCTGTCATTTTCTTGTAAATTTTCAAACTTCATTTGCACACATTTGCAATCTTTCAGCATCACAGTATCCTCAATGGCACCCAAAGGAACAAAAAAGCAAAGCACAATAATGCTCAACTATTCCTCTCTCTCTCTCCCTCTCTCTCTCTCTCTCACACACACACACACGCAGCCGATGAGAATTTCACACCTTGCTGCCGCCATGTCACCGGTCAAGAGGGAGAGGGACAGACAGAGAAACAGGCCAGTGAGAGTCACATCTCCACCAACACTGCTTTCTACATGAGACTGATGGCGTTGTGAAATATTCCCTCAGCAGAGTCTGACCTCGCTCTATTCCTGCCTTTCATCCTTGCTGTCAGGGTATGAGTTCCCTGTCACAACTCTGGCTCTGTGATCTCTCCCAGTCAATACCCATGAAAAAAGAAAGATCCTAGATCCTAAGAAAGGGAAATAAATATGATATTTATGTATATGTATGTATGTATATATGTGTATGTGTGTATATATATATATATATATACATATATATACACATACACACACACATATATATACATATATATATATATATATACACACACATATATATATATATACACACACATATATATATATATATATATATATATATATATATATATATATATATATGTGTGTGTGTATGTGTATATATATATGTATATATATATATATATATATATATATATATACATATATATATATACACACACACACACACACACACACACATTTTTTTCAACTATTCACTTGTAACAAAAGCTGAATAGAGAAAGAGTGGGGGAGAGGGAGAGAGACAGAGAGAGAGAGAGAGAGAGAGAGAGAGAGAGAGAGAGAGAGAGAGAGAGAGAACGGGAGAACACAAGCAGCAAAGAAAAGAGAAAAATGGTGGGAGTCTTATTCACTACACTCCCTGCTCTTGTATCTCCGAGTATTACAGTTACCAGGCAACCGACACAACAGTTCGGTAAGTCCTGGCGAGCTGAAATTGAATAAAACACTTTTCATTCCACTCTCTCATTCCCCCATTTTACCATGCCATGAGCAGAGTATTCCCAATCGATTACACAATGGCGACCTCTCACATGCTCTCAATACTCCTGATGGGACAGAATGCACTGAAGACATCCACGGCTGAGAGGGTTACTTAAAATATATTCTGATAGATTAGCTATTAAAAATGTGGAACCTAATCCAGGAATCACAATAATAAGATAGATATACCGACCATTTCAAATGTCTCTAAATATTCTTCAGTAGTAGCAATAACAGTAGTATCTAATGTTAACTTTAGCTTACTGGATTTCTTTGTTGCTAATGCTAGTGGGTGGCTGTTACCTGTAGCCCAAACTTAGATGACTAGTGTAGACAGTATGAGGCAGCATTTTCACAGGTGGAAGGCATTAAGTTACACTATAATGTAATGTTCCCCTTTTCTGATTGTACACAATGGCATAATGTCCACCTAGTGAAAGCATTTTTCCTCACTGGAGGCCTAAATAATAATGAATAGGCAGCTATTAGATCAGCAATGGCTTCACTAGAGACCATAGTGGTAATCTGTGGGTATGTGCATTGTATATTGTTCTTTCTTTTAAAATGTTTTTTTAAAGTAATAACGGAATTCAGTTACCCTTTTTTATTGTATCCTGATCACATAATGATGTTCCATGTATTCCTTTACTCCCCTGGCCTGCAGATAACAAGGAGGTAAACAGGTGGCTGAATGGAATCAAAGTGGCTTTTTCTCTGTCCGAGAAAGTTACAAGAACTACAGTAATAAATTATTATGGCTTCAATTTTTCTGTGATGAGCAGGCAATGATTTTTGGAAAGTTGCATTCCAGGCAATCTGTGATTTTTGGAGTCATTTAAAACTTTATGAAACAATATTTCTGATATTATTATTTGAAAACTACACGTTATAACAAGTTGTAACCTGAGAAATAATCAGCACACACGCTGTTTTTAGAAAAATCTTTTGGTTCACTGTATCGTTGTTGCAATTGCAGCAGGCTTACTGTACATTCAACAGGTGGTGAATGGTGTTCTGTTTCTGCTGGTGGTTTAATTATTGTAGGTAGATGTTTGCTAACACAAAAATTGATAATGTCATTTTATCAAGAATTAGTTTCTGTGAGTTGGATTTATTCCGCCCCTTAATGGTCAAAACCAATTACTGTAGCTTTAAATGTGCAAATAACAGTGTTGAATGTTACATTTGGGCCTTGACTATGATGACAAATATCTGGTGATTCAATTTTAGATATTTATTCTGGGTTTTGTCGTTGTCTTTTTTATTTCAAGCAGAAGAATAACTTGTGAAGAAGCATACAAGCCACTTTTTCCATGTATTTACCTAAACCACATTCGACGCTATTGGTCTAAAAATCACATGTGTATGTAAACACGCTGTTTATCTAAGAGAATGAAAAGTGAGTGACTTTATGGTGGCGGAACCGAGAAGCTCAAAGTTGTAAGCAGGTTGTTCTCTGTGTCTGTAACTGTCAGCGGGGAGCCGTCATAAATAAACTGTGTGATAGTTCATACAGACGCCACCTGCTGTGACACACACACACACACGCACACATGCACACACACATACTGTAGCGGTGATCATAGTATTCCCTGAGGGTATGAGTCTCCTGGGAGGACATGTGTTCGATTGCAACATCCTTCCTGTTTTCCTCTCCTTTTCCTTCTCAGTTTTTCTCCCCCTCAACTTGCGCTCAGTCAGGAGTTTGTTTCACCTGCCTTTTCATATTCGCTCTGCCTCCTCGTTAACCCTTTTCTTACCCGTCTCCTTCGCTCTCCTTCTGCATTTCATTCCCCCCTCGGGCTACCCTTTTCACAGTGGCAGATATATTCAGAGTCTGACACGCAGTGAAAAGCCTATGGAGATCGATGTGTGCAGCGTGGCTCTCAGTGCTGTCACATAGCATGATGGAGCGATTAGCTTATCTTTGGCAAGGCAGCAGCTGTTTTGCCATATGTTTGATGTACTCCGGGCCCTTGGAATCCAACCAATATTCCACCGATGAGCAGGTTGCTGTAAAACCTTACCACACACTTTGTCACCCTATGACTTGGCTGTCCATGGAGCCATCGAACCATGCGTATGCAAAAAACATTGAGGAAAATATACATTGTGACACGTATTCATCGCAAGCCCGAAACACGTGTGGCTATCTTGATTTCAAGGGAATCAACCGCATATAAATAGCTCAGAATAATACAAGCAAATGTATTTAAATCTTAATTGATTTTGCGGCAAATGTATTTAAATCTTATTTGGTTTAGCACGGCTTTCGCTAAGGGCCGCAATTCATCTCAGGGTAATAAAAGAGATGGTAAACAGTGTTAATAGATAGAATCAAGCTTACTTTACGCAGCTTATTGCCACCATACTGCCTGCTTTATTAGATCTGTCTACCTCGCCCTTGTTTTCTCACATTACCGGGAGACACACATCTGTTTGTTTTGTCATTTAATCTAGCATATTTGATTTCCACTCCTTAACACAATTACACATGCATACCCCGTCCATGGCAGAATCATCTGCTCAAAAGCCGAACACCCATGAAGCACACAGGAGGACGCACACATGCGTGCACACAAAGACGGGCATACATGTTGATGATAAGCACACAATTCATAGCATTTGTTTACCCCTTTAAAAGAGTTAGTCTACAGCAGTGTTTATGGTTTCAGAGTGAACGCCTTCCAGATTTCCATGCTGAAAATAACTAAATCTGGTGAGTCACCATCACAAGACCATGTGTGAATGACACCAGGCAATCTGGAGCCCAGGCCGCCTTTTAAGTTTTCTATTAACAACACAGTGATCAACGCTTGTATGCACAGTATTTCTATTTTAAAAAAAGGCATTTTGTCAAATACTTATAGCAACATGTCAGCTTTGTAAGAGAGGGCCTGGTTTGATAAAGCTACATAATAGGGACTGTATGTTTTTGATGGAGAAACTTAGATTAAAAGAGACATATTGTGCTCATTTTCAGGTTTGTAATTTCATTTTGGGTTACAACTAGAATAGGTTTACATCAATTTTCTCATTCTGTCCAGTGGAGCAGCCCCTCTGTTTTTGCTCCTGTCTCTTTAAGGCCCTGCCTCCTGAATACCCAGTCTCCTCTGATTGGTCAGCTCACACACCCCTGAGCCAGCACCGCTAACGACACCAGAGTAGCTATGCCAAATTGATTCTCACGTGCCAACCAAGCTCCTAGGAATAAATTATGCATATGTGTGACAGTGTGTTGTCACAAAGTCACAGAATTAAAGGCTGTACTACTGAAGAGGCGTTTCAGGAGCAGTGTTTTCTGTGGGAGAGATGGGCTTTGTTGGTGTGTCGACTTTGGCCTTTTTGACTCTCAAGAACTTTATCATAGAACATATATAAAACACTGAAGGAAGGGAAAAGACTAAAAAGCATAATAAGTCTCCTTTAAAAGAAACTCAAGACTATGCAAATGTCTTTTTACCTCTTTGTAACATCCTTGCTGTGTTGTGGTGACAATGTGGGCGTCATCTGGAGGCAATATGCAGAGATAATGACTCAAGGGATTCACAGTGTATTGCTGATTGTCAATGGCAGCCTGCAGCTAAGAACACAGTGAATACCTCGGGGGCACCGCACCTGATGGACTTCCACCACTTTAGGGCCTTGTTTTTATGTTTGCATAGATCAAGTACAGTGAAGCTGACCCAGAGAAATGATACAAGGTTGTTTGTACGTGTGTGTTTCCTGGCTGTGCCTTTGGTAATTCAGTGGTCCCTCATGGCATAGCTTGAATTATAATGAGAATGGATTTAAGGGAAGTGTGACTACAAGTTGATATTGATGTCTCATTGATGTCGGATAATACACACATGCTTTTACATAAAGGGTAACTCCACTCATTTTTTAAAGTGTGTTTACAGGTCTTGGGGAGTACTACTCCATATGTGAAACAAGTATTTTAATGCCTTTCGCGGCTCCATCTGATAAATTACCTCCAGTGATGTCACTAGCTAAGTAGCATTGTGGGTAATGTAGGCACCAGATTTTGAAAAGCAGTCCACTGGTCTAGCATTAGACTCCTGCAGCACTGTTGGACTCATAAGGGGCAATGGAAAAAAACAAATGATCAAAATCTATAGGGCAGACTCAGATATATCGCCTTCTTCATCCCACACGTTCTTCTTCCTTTTCAGAACCTGGCACCTACATTACCCAAAATGCAACTTAGCCACTGAGTGACATCATTGAAGCTAATTTATCAGAATACATGCAGCTTCCTCTGGAGCCAAAAAAGGCCTTCACACAACTTTTTCACATAGTCAGTAGTACCCCAGTAGACCTGTAAAATTGGTGGACTTCAATCAGACCAACTACTAGTTTTCAGATTTTTCAGTGTTTTGTTGGCGTGTGTGCATTATTCATTGGAAAATATGAGCATAAAGTAAATAAAATTCACTCACAGAGAGACAAATGGGCAGAGAGAACAAGGAGTCAGACATTAAATAGCGAAAAGTTGTAAAATATTTCTTTACTGCCACATTTGCTCTGTGCCCTCTGGCAATCAAGGACTTCCCTTGACTATAACAGATTTATATCGAAGTCAGTGCAACACTATATGCTGTGTTGTACAATAGAAAGGTTGCGAGGCATGGGGGCAGTTACACATTCATCTTATTTCCCTGTTTTGCTTCATTCTATTTGCTTTCAGATCACAATTTTCATCCACAGTGTGGTATGTGTGAACTTTCAAAGTATAATGACTGCTATTATCGTATGTTTCTTTGAAAAGAGACATAAAAGAAAGGAATCTATTTTCTAATGTGAGTATACAGCTGCATGACCGAGACAGACAGGCGGTATTATTTATCCTCTCTCGGCTTCTGAGCGATAATGAATTTCTAATATTTCAATGTTGTGAAGCAAAAAAAAGTTGGCTCAACTGGAAGGTTTAACTGTTGACATGGCATTACGCTAATTGCATATGCAAAGCAAGCATGAGCACTTATTAACAGTTGTAATTAAACTGTTGGCCACAGCTATGTTTCAGCTGTGATACAGATTTCGTATGAACATCTGCCACACAATTACAAAACAAGTTGGTTCTGAAAGGCAGATGTTCTCATTCATTTGAAAATAAACACTAATTTACAGCAAGCTTCAGGGTAAAAACACCTGAAATTCGTAGATTAATGAGAAAAATAATCTGTATTATCCATAACTCTTAAGTAAGTCTTGGCTCTGGTTCCCACGTTGAGTCTTCTGTTCTTAAAAGAACGCTTGCTACTGCTTTTACACAATCAACACACAGTATATCAGGAAGAGGGCTCAGTGACAGTGGCCTGGTGGTTTTAATGTCAGGACATTTTGGTTTACAGCTCCTCTGTCACTTGACTTCACAGCTGTTCTATAAGAAAGGTCACAGCATGCACAAACACACACATGTGCACCACTCACTTCAGCTGAACGTATTCTTGCACACGGCGGACACACTGCACATAGAAAAACATGTAATTCCACTAAATGCATACCTCGCCAGTTTTATTCACAGAATGCACACCCACACTGCCATACATCACGCCCTCCCACACACAGCAGACCTCATCAGAATAAAGTGACACTATGCAGTATGTACTGCACAGAATCCTGTCCCCACGGCTCGAGAAGTTTCATATATCATGTTAATTAACTGGGACTCTGCGAGACAAATGGTGAGCTCGAAACTCGCAGGTTTAATCTGGATGGAGCACGGTTGTCAGATATTAAACATCAAAGATTTGACATCCCAGATGGCAGAAAAGAGACATTTTCTTAAATATTTAACCCAAAAAGTGCACCTCGCTTTTAAATCCGCAAGCTTTGAAGCACAGCTAAAACCACAAGCTGTATTTTGCATGCTGTGCCAGTACCACCTGTGATGGCAGTTAATAATGAGTAATCATTACAGCTGTGACTTTGTAATTTCTAACTGAAGGAGCTATGATTTTCTCCTTTCTCACCGGTATGTGAATTTCTTAAAGTCCAACCTTTATGTGGAAGATTGCAATTGAAGCCTATGTTCTGTGTGATGTGGCTTCAGGCCTCTTACATGATCAAAATATGTAGTGTTCATACAGTAACAAAGTGCACCTTCCTAACTTACATTAGACCTATTTAAAACCACAGTCTGCAGCCATCTGGTTGCCTGCATTGCATGTTAATTGTAAGTAACAAAAAAACATATTCAAGAGCACTTACATTTCACCTTCCCCTGTGTTCCAAACATTTCCTTTTGTTTCAAGGTAACACTGCATAAATCATGTTTAATGTTGTGATTTGTTACCTGGAAACACTTTTTACTTGGACTGGCAACAGCCACCCACCTATATTTTACAAACCCAAATATTTATTTTTATCGTTTTATGCATTAGAGAGAACCTCGTCATCTGTGATAGATTTCCTAGTGGGAGATCGCCCTCTCTCTTCCCCTCTTGTTGACTGATAATAGCACATGCTCTGCAGAGAGGCAGAGATGGTCTCTGGTATTATTTCTCTCATGTGAATTCACTGCGTTGTTGTGCGACTCATCTTGTTAAATGTAGGCTTATGCTGTTGATTCATAAAAGTTTGTAGGTACACCTGCTGTCATTCTGGACCACGTTGGTTCGGATTGTTTCGAGAGGGTACGTCAATAACAACAAGCCCATGTCAAAAGCAACAGGCTCACCTGTTCTCTAAACAGAATAACGGGTAAAAAAAGGAGCCGAAACTTGAGGCGGACTTTATGGAGTCAAGAGAGCGGACACATGTGGGGAGAGAGAAAGACAAAGGCGAGGCAAGCTAACGTACTGTATGTGCGTTAAAGGGGCTCTGTGGAGCTTCTGTGTTGCGCTGGAACCTGGTCCTTTGTTTATGTCAGCTGACTCCACTTCTAAACTGACATTAGCTACTGTTGCTCTCGTTTAGCAGAGCGGAAAGAGAGGCACTTAGAAGAGGCCCTTGAGAATGTGAATAAATATATCCTTTGGACTGATGTGGTAAATCTGACCCGAGTCCTTCACAAAGAAATCTATTGTCCAGCAACTTAAACAGATGATCCACAGGCTTGTATAGGCAACCGAGAGAGACATTTTTCACGTCACCTTACAATTCACTCATCCATGTATATATACTGTATATGGCCAATAAAAAAATGAAAAATACATATAAATTGCTAGAAATGTTTACATATTGCCCCTTTAAGATGGATAATTAAAGAAACACTATTGTACTGTATGTTGGCAAGCTCTTAAAATAATTCTGGTTAAAGGTTGTCAAATATCGTTGCTCTGGGTTGTTGCAGAATATGACTTCTCATTTCTATTTAATTTCATGGTTATTATTTATTAAAACGAACATCAAGAAGAGAAGTGATTAACTGGAAATACTTGTGGTAGTTCCTGAGTAATAACCATGTTATTACTCATTTATCACTCTTTATTATCAATCTATGACCTTGTTATTACAGAGCCGTAATGTAACGCGCTACCAAATGTTGTTGTAAATTAAAGTTACAATCTAAATTTGCAATTGTGCTCAACTGCCAGAAAGGTCCATTTAACATTCTACTGTACTAAGTCATCGCAACACAACCATGGGTTTGTCTCATGTTACAAGCACAGACCCGACAAACAACTGACCTATTCTCATGCAGAATAAATAAAAAGAAGAGTCAACACTGATATTAAGAATTCAGAATTTTTGCATAAGAATCCAAACTTCATCAGCAACAATTGATTATTCGACTTTTCCATTCGGCACTTGAGGATTTCTTGATGAGCGTGCTCTTGTCCAAAAACTGAGCACCGCACACATCTCACTAATCCTTCCAAGACACCCCCTTGACTGTATCTATGGCAGCGCCCTATCACAGAAATCTTCAATCCACTCTTATCATGTTACTGCGGCTAATATAGTATGCAATGTTTTTATTCATCAGAGCAGCGGATGGTGTAAAAGAGAGATGTGGAGAGGAACGAGGAGCAGACCAGAGGAGAGAGGATAAAAGACAAGTGTATGTTTGGCTACGGTCATCTCATAAAAACTGCCCTTTGACCGCAATAAACAAATACAGGCATGTGCATGCGCATAGACCTGCACACAAACACACCCACCTCATACAATTTTGCCTTTAAAAGCCTTAAAAAATTCCCCCTGGGCTCAAGAAGCACATTTCAATTTCCACAAAACACCCAGGGGATATCGAAATCATGAATCTCCCCAACAAGAAAAGTCAAACAGGAATTGCTGTCGAATGATGGACACACTTGAATGCATACACATGCGCTCATGTACACACACACACACACACGCACACACACACTGTCGAACAGGTACTGCCGTTGGATGATGGACAGTCCAGGTACAGCCTATAACTCAGCAGATGCTTTTTGTTTCCACGGCTTCTTCAAATGAATAGTTTAGAGGGTGAAGTTATATTGTGATGGATGCCTTGGGGGTAACAAATGGCTTCCTCCAGACCAAGCTTTGAAGTGGATGTGTATGGTGCCCGGTCACCAACCTGTAATCTCCAGCCATTTGTCACAGGGTGAGGGGACAGGAGATTTCCAAGGAAAACTTCCAGATAATACGAGCTTCATTTTTTTTTTTTCTTACCCCGTGCAGAGGTCACATCCCTACAGGATAAGGAGTTAATGCGGCAGTAATGCTTTATTCAGCATCAGGTGCTCTCTTTAATTCAAACATATGGATTGACATATATTTTCTGAGGGATTTTCTATTTTGCGGCTTTATCCTTCAGTCAGAGATCGTGTTGAGGAGGGGAGCTTTTATCCTCGGCGGAGAGGAACACACAGTGTCTGGAAAATGCCTCCTCCCCTTGATAGTGAGACTTTGATCAAAAATGTGTCATAGCATTTTGCTCGAGCTGAATTATTCAAAGGTCAGCGAACAAAGGCATGTTTGTGCTGCGTTGCATTACAAAGGCTAGAATGATGGTAAATTGGCAAAGTGTTAGCTGTGTCTCTGTAGTGAGCTGACCGGTGAGCCTGGCCCTCAAGGGACCATTTGGCATCAAACAGCGTGAGCTCCCTGTGATTGTTACTGCTTCAGTCATGGCCAGGCTGTTACCTCGCATTTTCAAACCATCACCTTTATATCCCATTCTATTTAAGGCATTGTGTTTCTGTGGCTCTCCAGCAGGTCGAGGAGAGAATAGACTTCCGACAGGAGGAGCTGAAAGCTTGGGACCTGTGGGGCTTTGCACTCCTAATGAATGTTGCATGTGTGTGAAGATTTTGTGAGTTTGTTGAGAAGCAAAATACTGCGTGCACCGTCGCACATTTACATGCGCATGTGTTTGAGTATTGGAATTCTGCGGCGCAAGAGGTCTTTTGTAATGATGGTAATAGGCAATCTCCAGGGCATCGGGACCGCAGCCCATCTCAGTGGGCAGCATCTCACCGGGGACCGCAGCTTTAAAGGATAAAGTGAAGAAGAAAGAGCTCTAAGATACATGTGGATTCATTCTCCTTTCAAGTCCACAATAGCTTTCTCGCTTTTGTCTTGCATCCTCCTCCCTTTTATCTCTACACCCACAGCTTTCTACTTTAATGGCATTTTTAGTGGTTCTTTTCCCCCCAAAACAATCAACAATACACCCTGTGCATTTATATCTCTGGGTGGGCCAGCAGAGAGGATGAGAGTGAGCGGAAGAGTGGAGGTAAAAGGATAGCAGATGTAGAGGAAAATGGCTAACCTTGCGTGCTCGTGTGTGGCCTGTGTTTGTGTCAAAGCGTTCATTCCACTTCAGTAGTCTGCATTATTCATACAGTGTTTCGGACTCCAAAGGGCATCACAGAAATACAGAAAATATACCAACACACGCGAGAGGGAGACAGGGAAGTGCAGTAATGAAGCTACTGTAGGGAGGTGAGCTGTGCTGCAACACACAGGTTTCCCATGGGGGTTCAACCAGCTCCAGCTAACCAGGTCAGCCAGGCCTCCTAGAAGCTTCCTCCAGCTCTGAAGTCTCTGCTTTGGCTTCTCATACAAATCCTTAAAGCAACGTTAAGTTACTTCTTTTTACCTTAAAATAACAGCTTCAGAATCATGTAGATGGTACAGTGTCTTGTAATAAGGTGAATGGTGTCTGTCTCTATCACTTGTTTGTGCACTGTGTAACTTCAGTGAGAGGGGAGGATCACAGCTTTACATACATGTTTACTTCAACATTCAAGTTTTCAACACATAACGTTGTTATGATGTTTTGTTTGTAGTTAGCACCTACATTACATCTGACAGACTGTCACAGAACTGGGATTTGGATTTGCCACAGTGGTGTTGCACTCAGAAACTGTGGTGGTGGTGGGGTTTCTTCGACAGAAACAGTGTGTTGCATGCCAAAAATTGCACTAATTTCCCCTCAGTATTGGTTGTATGATTCATATTCTTCCGACACACCACTGAATTTATATATTTATTTCAATCCTTTTTTCCATATGTATACATTGCCTCTATTTTACATTAATTATGTTAGTCATTGCTTTATAATCCTTTCCTTTCCTCCCCCCTTTCCCACTCCATCTGTTTCGTCCTGTGTATTTTGTGTGATCATGTGGGTGTGCTTGCCTCCCGCCAGCCCTGCCTGGCAAGAGTACTGCCAGGTTGTCCTTGTCACAGGAATTTGTTTTTAAGTGCCTGGTTAAATGTTGCAGTTGTTTTGAACCATCCAACCAATCAGGCATACGATAAGTATGTTTAAATGTATTACAAAACCAGCTTCTTTCTATTCTGTCACCGACATCTCCTGACCCAGTCGTTCAGATAAATCCATTTCTGTGTGCAGATAAATCTGATGTGCAGCCTGGTTGATTCATTCAAAGCAGTTGATTAAGCTCAGTGGGAATGAAAAGATGTTTTCTCAGGTCACAGATCAAATAAAAAAAGAATTATATTCAGGTGTTGACACACCTTGCCTCACCCATTACCTTTCACCCAAGGCTGAGAGACATGAATAAATTCCATTTCATGCCTCGGCTTATATTTACAGAGGAACAAAAGAAAACTGTGTTCAATTACCAAAGACAAATTTGAACTCATCTGGGTCATTTTGAACAAATTGAACTGGAACTAATTCCTTCCGCGTGTCACAATTGAACTAAATAAATAAATGAAGAGCCGACTTGTTTGCTTTTTTCCCCATCAAATTAAAGTTGACCTCAACATGCTCCTATTAAAGCTACCCACAAGCACAAGCCCATGGGAGCTGTAAAAGGACAGGGAGCATGGGAAGAGGGGGGAGGGGACACAGCGGTGTTATACTGTTCACATAACCCTTCTTATTACTATACAAACAGATCCTCCATATTCCTGTCATTGTTACACCCCCTACCATGTTTCCTGTCCATCCTAGCTTTCTCTCTCACTTTCCTCTCGCCCTGTCTTTCTCACCCCTCACAAAGGTGTAAATTGGACACAGGTAATTGAACATTACTATCCTGGGAGGTAGCTGGCGCCATCTGTTAAATGTCCGCCCCCAACATCACAGTGCACCACACAATGCGCCCAAACATCCCAATGCACTGTGCTGCCCATTTGTGTGGGCATGCACGTGTCGCTATGTATTTGGGCAGAGACATCCTTCTTCCTTCTACTCACCGGTCTCTGATACTTTGAGTACTGAGGTACTGCATTCAGTTTCACAAATGTTTTCTGGCCATTTGTAAATCATGAAGTCTGGTAGTGGACGTGTATTAGAACAATACTGCAGTAAACTAATTACACAATGAAGTACTGTAAAGGTGGAAACCTCCCACACATAAACAGTTCTGTATTTTGGCACATTGTTTGTAAGTCGCACATATTGTGCTGTGTGTAAGTGAGAAAATAGCACAATGTAAAGATGTAAAATCACTCTCTCCATCTCACGTTAGCACCAAATTATTAACACAATAAAACCCCACCTATTACTCGCCTACAAGGTTAGAGTAATATTAACCCGTTCAAAGACAGAGGCTCGCCCCGCAGATGCTTTTTCATGCTTTTATCTGTTAAAAAACTCCTCTCGTTTAACAGCAGACAGCATTATCCCTCTACACCGGAGATCCTGATGTGACAGCCATTTGATTGACAGCTCATTTGATAGAAGATAGGAGATAGGAGCTTCTAGGCACGCCCCCAAGTCTACAACAGCCAATGAGTTTTGTGCAGACAACCGACCCTCTCTCTCTTCTATCTCCTCTCTCCTGAGCCATGTAGTCAATGGGATTTTAAATCCAGTAATATATTGTTTATTACAGTTTTTAAAGCCATATACATGGAAATGATGCATGTTGATGTGGTTTTGTGGGTTTTGCTCTTTGAATAGGCTGTTTGTCCACCTTAGCCAATGTTTTTGACTATTTTATACGCACAAAGTGAATGGGGAAACAAAGAACTATAATGAGTTTTTACTTTTTACTCTCAGGCAGTGGTGTTTTTTTAGGTCATAAAATGGCATTTTTTGTGTCCATTTTCAGTGCTATTGTTATTAATTTTCTGTTTTCCAGCAGGGGTAGTTCCAGGTCCATCTGCAGGTTTATATATTGTATTAAAAAAAAATTGGTGAGAAAAAGGAATATATAATTCAGTGTGTTTTAACTCCTATAGATTAATGCCAGAAGCACTTACTTACTTCTTACAGCTTGGGGAAAATCAGTTTATAGCTTTTCAAAAGAGCCAAAAACCATGCCTGTTCCAAACGGTTCAACAGCAGCTTTGAATTCACTGTGGGCTAGACTGGGATAGGCGCTTCGGGTTAATTTACAGAAATGTACAGGAATAAGAACAGGTTTATAACGTCCATGAAAACTAACTTTCATTGTAGTTGCACCATTGGTTGGACCTTGCTGTCACCAGTTACCCGCTAATTGAGCTCCACTTCTTGGTTGGTATTGTTCATTACTTGGCTTTACATGAATATTGAGCATCTACCGCATTCCATAAGATTCCCAATAAAAGCCCAATTATTGCACTGCTTCTGGATTATGATAGGTTATCCACACAAATAATGAGGGAGAATGTCTATGTGCATTTCGGAAAAAAAGCCTTAATAGACTCTCTCTCTCTCTCTCTAGCACACACGGCTGATTAGCAGTTGGCATTTTATCTTGGCTATGTGCTAAATGAGAGCAGCAACATTACCATCTCAAAGATGCCCTCCTCGCCCAGTTAATGGTCAGGACACAATGGCTGCTCAAACACTTGATGGATCATTGCGGGATTACGCCATTTGGCTTCGTGCCTTTATGCTCACATCATGTGTGCGAAAGAGTGTGTGTGTGTGTGTGTGTTTGGAACCGACAGACAGAGACATCCTGTATCCTGTAGGTGTGGACTCCTACGGACCTCTCAATGGGAGCAATAATGTCAAGGAGCTGCAATGTCATATCCATCAGAGCTGACTTTCTGTCAGGGCCAGACAAAGGTGTTGACACCTCAACACCACACAGTGAGTGAGGAGGCCATTCAAATGTCAGTTACCTGACACATAGCCATGCTCTCATAGATGGGTGGTAACCAGTGATTGTCAGTTGGTAACTCAGGAAAAAGGCCACCGCATACATAAAGCTCAGGAGGAGCAATCCGCTGAGATTTAATGAATGAATATGTTTTCATCCTCTGAGGCGAGTATTCAGTTGGTACAATCACACCTGTCAACTCTGGCAAATCAGCACTTATGGAAATGAGGCGCTATCGCTAAAGCGCCGCGGTCATCAGGAGACACATTCAGATTGCTCAGTCAGGTGTGAGGCTGTCAGAGCTCACCACTGTTTGCATTATCTAATAAAAGTTATATTTCAGCTATATTGTTGAGAATTTAACTATCTTCAGACATGTGAAACCTCACACAACTCCTACAAATCCATAAAAGAAGACTGCTGTATCTCATCGCCGTAAATACATCAGTGGACTATATAGAATCTGAATTCATTTAGTTTGGAAAATCAAGACTAGATGTACGTTATATCTGCTTAAAATGAACACAAGCACAACCGCATGGTAAATGGTGACTCAGGGTTTGACTTACACTTTGAGCAGAGTTGTATGTAATGATTGGATACATAAATGTATGGCCATGTTAATATCAATCATGAAAAAGCTTGCAATCAAAATGAAATCTTTACTCACACAATTGGCATGAGCTGTTGGTTGATGGGTTGGGAATGAAAAAAAAAAAAAAGGTTGTTTTTCCAACAGAGGGGGTTGGTATCTGGGAATATCTTTGGAATCTTTCAATTACCTAAAGACAAATAAACTGAGTTGTTTTGGCCAAGCTGGCAGGAAGAGCAGAGACCGAAGACGAGATGACCTCTGAAACTCACTTATCTCTGAAAAAGAAAAGGACCATCTATACAGTAGAGAACTTTGTTCAAGGAACTTCAAGGATTTGCTTGATAAATTACATTTAGAGTTATCATTGTTTTAAAAAATCAGATTCAGATTCTTGCGCCATCTGTCCATGTTCATGTAAAATATGATCTTGCAGCATTAACACAGAAATCAAATGAGATATACATGTATTTCTATACCAAAAGCACTGAATTGAAATTTGTGAAAGTGCACCACAGCAGTTTGGGTAAACACAAAATAGTAATTTCCTCTTCTTCAGTACGAGCTGGCAGCTGTCCAGAATGGGCTTCAACAATTACAGCCGCTGCAAACTCATAAAACACAGCAAACTTCTTTGTTACATTCATTGTTGTCCTTACATCAGGGTTCAGAGGGTGGCGTGAAGTGAATCACTGAACCACAGAATGAAACAATTTACTTCTGTCAGTCTGAGAGAATGGCATTTCACTTTAAAGTAGTCTGTCCATAGACATCAGCTGGACATAAGCAGTTCCTTGAATGGCCACTTGAGACTGGTTACAAAAGCGAGTCAATCCCCAGAGACTTCCATATTAAAATGCCCGACTTTTCACACAAAATGGTTTGGGTCTCTATAGTTATTTTCCTCATTCAAAACAACTGCACACAGGTGAATTTTTATGTAACTCGCTGTTTAATTATTTTAAGGTTCAAACTTATGCATAATTGAAGGTGTGGCCTCTCAGCTAGACACTAGCTGTCTGCAACCAGGATTTGGCCTGCTTCATCTCCCCCTTACCGCACCTCTAACCCCTTTTCGGATTAACCAGGAGTTTGGGCACAGGCACTACCAAGGTTATGACGCCTGAAGCCACCGAGCTGAGCTTCATCAGAAACGTCTGAGTGATAGCACCGAGACTACGGGCATGTTTTATGTAGTCCATGGGTCTTGGTTTACACTATAAAACAGGTCAAATTAATGTCAATGTGGCTTTAGCGACAGTGACATATTCGGGTCATGACGAGGCAAGAATCGTTCTTTTTTCCACAGCTTTCTTTGAAACTGTCCTTTACTGGCCTGAAGATCGCCGGGTTTGACTCTGATGGACTACCAGAATATACCAGAATTCATAATACATTGTGGAAAGTGAGCCTTTCTTATACCTTGTGAGGTTCCTCAAGCCTCTGGGCCCCATTCTGTTTTGCCTTCAGATGACACTACGTTACCCATCTCCTTCACTGCCTTTTCCAACATCACAAAGTTTTATTCTCTGACACTCAGTTTGAGGTTTTGGCTTGTCCAGCTGACACTGATCTGACATTTTTCGGCCTTCATCTTAAGCTCAACTTCCCTTCATGCTGCACTTTTTCCACTGGCAAACAGAATCCAGTCAACAACACCACAAACAACTTTCGGTGTGCTTTCTACAACTTCCACTGACACACATTCACAACAGGGACACTGACTGCCCAGGTCTTGTTATTTGTCTTCTATCTAATATCGCAGCTACCTTCATTCTAGGCTCCTGAAGTAATGTCTTCAGCTCCAACAACGCCTCCAAGGCAATTCCTGTCTTTCATCGTAAAATAAAATGAATGTCTCCAAGAAATATATTTTCCTTCCCCCACTTGAATCATGTTCTCCAATATATTATTTCTCCGGTTCCTCATATTCCTTGATTAAGTTCAGGATGCAAAGTTTCTTCATGTATTCATATCTTCCTTATTGGGTTTTTTGTAAAAATATCATGGTTATGTGTCTTACTTGTACATCAGCTCACTTGAGACATTTATTCAGCAGTTTTTAGATGAACTCATTTACCCCTGCAACTCTTAAGGATACTGCTTTTAATATAATGCAGGTGTAATTCCATTTAAGCATACAGAATATTGTGGTTTAATAAATTGACTTAAAAATGCCCATTTTAGCAAACTACTGCAGGTTTTGGCGACTCTAATATAAAATAAACAACTGCAGTGTAAACAACAATTGAGTGAATTTATTGCCCCCTTATTTAATAGTTTATTTGTTTATTTTGATTAGTTATTTGAAGACATCTCGTTGTCTTTATCCATCAATAGTCTCGGCATATTGTGACTTTCCTGTTAACACTGCACAAGTGCACCAGCACGATATCACTCTGGTTTTTTTTCCTTTCTCTCCTCTTTGTTCTGTTTTTAGCAGACTATTTTTAGCCCCCATCATTTCAGTTCAAGAACAACAATTACAGTACTCCTTGCAGGCTTTTCTGCCAAGTTTTTGTAACTTTTAGGCTCCTCTAACATATAATAACGCTCCTCCTGCTGAAGGCAAGAAATAAGCCTCTCCTTTCCAGTTTTACTGTAACCATAAAAAGCAGCTGAATGTTTAATTGAGAGACATATATTTGTTTTATCATTTTATATAGGTTGTCTTCCAATCGCACACTTTACACTTCCATGCTGTAATTATTCAAGACACACACAGTGCAGAAGAGTTAATCAGTGCTGGATTTGATAGGACACATGCTAATATGACATGAATATAAGCAGGCTGATAATGGCTAATGTGTGCAAGGCACATGTACTATTATGCAAAGGTGTGTCTACGTGTGTATTAAGATGAACAAGGCATTGTGTAAACAAACTAGATCATGCAGATATGTTTAATCCCTTATGATGCCCGAAAGAGTAACTGTGCGCTAAATGAGGGAACATTCGATTTACAGCTTTAAATAATGGAAGTCTGTTTCAATCATCGGTGATGTCGCTCTGACACAAACAGCTGTGGAGATGTGGATACATACATACAGAAAGCTCAGAAAGCAATGTCTAAGCTCACACATTTCTCTTTGGTTTCTCCTGCACATGTGTGAGTACTGTGAACCTCCTGAACACAATCACAATATTTGGGGCTTTATGTGATGATGTGAGAGGGCAGAGTAGTGTTGTGAGCAAAAACAAAGCAGACGCAAATAAGACAAAGCAACATCTTTTTTTACACACAGCTGTTAAAAACTGTTTAACATGGATTTAGAGCGGTTCAGAGCAGAATAGAGGCCCTTTAACATCTGCCATGTTTCCAGCTGTGCTGCCAGTGTGTTGATAAAACGTCTTCTGACCTGAACGAGGTGAGCTGGGACTGATTCTAAGCCATCCAAACAGATGAAAAAGAAAGGAAATTGCGTGTTTAATGTTGTTAGATGTTTGACGTTAGTTGACATTTTCTTGCACTTTTCTAAAATGCCTCAGATAAATACTTCATAACACCAAGGAAACATGCCCAATCCCAGACTAAATGGGCTGTAAGATAGAAACATGGCAAAAGTTTTTGACATTCTTTTTTCCCGTGGAGCGAAGAGGAGCAGGAGGCAAATTGAGAGCATTCAGTAAGAAAACATAATATTTTAATGATTCAAACAGAGATGTAATGTGTGAGTAGACAACCTTTGTATATTGCAAAGGATATATAGATAATAATATAGTAAATAATATGCCTAACGATGACAAAAACAGTTACATTTCAGAGGACAATGATTCACTGATAGCCAGCTATGCAATTACAAGTATATTTGATTAACCATCGACTTGAATACTGGGAATAAATATGTAGACACAGATATAATAACATCTGTTGGCATGAAGAGAGCAGATGAAATCAACAGCTTTTTTGTTTTGCTGAATTTCCTTGTTTTTTGACACCAGTGGCAAAATAAGATTTAATTTTATTGCTGCGAGGCACATTTAAAGAAGACTCAAGGATGTGTCAGTGATGTCTGCACGAGTGACACTAAAATTACAACTGAGTTAAGAAAAGAAAATCCAATATACTGTGAGAAATGTAAGAAGTACCTCCATGCCGGTAACGATCTGTTATTAAATTCAGTTACATTTTGCCAGTAGCAGAAAATTTGATTTACTTGTTAATTGATAAGGTAAGATTTCCTCTCTCAGGGTATCAACTTGAAAAAGTCAACCTCGGAGAAATCAATTACACACATTCCATTTGCCTTTCTTCTTCTTCCTCCTCAGTCTTCTTCAGTTAGCCCACACCCTGTGGGATAGGTCAATTGTAACAGACAACTGAAATATCCAGAGAAGTAGCTGAGCATGGCACACTCACAGCTGGATGGCCAAGAGAAGAGGCACACTAAATGTTAAAACAGTAACGTCTGAAATTCATACGCTATCATATAATAAGCTATAATGAATTAAGGGTGCAGGTAATGCATGCACACAGTCCTTTCAATTCATTGTTTCGCTGAAATCACTTCCAAGTTCCTCTGTGGGCTAAGAAATTCTTCTTGAGCTAATCAAACTCCCTCAAAACCGACTGGAGTAAATTTCAAAAATGCATTTCCACATCATTAATCTGTATTTTGTTCAAAGTGTTGAGGCTATTTAATTTGTGCGGACACTGGCCTTCACATAGTTCAGGGGAGAACAAAAGTCATCAGAACTCGTGTGGTTCTCCACCACTGAACAGACAAATAGGCTACCTGTGGAGAGAGAAACACTGACTGTCTGCACTGACATTTATAGTGCTGCTGTCCTGAAAGAAGGACAACTGGAGGCCATGATCAAATATCTTTCCTGTTTTAATGGGATGTTGTAACCTCCTACATCAGCACACTTCCACTTAGGCCCGCCTGTTAGTCTCAGTTGGCTGCTCTTTCCTCCCCGAGGAGAAACTCCGTAAAACACAAGACATTTATTTAGAGGAATACGCACACGCATGCATGTGCGTCCGTGTGTGCCAAATGCACTCACATGCACATGGCTGTAGACAGACATTTCTACACGGAGAGACAGACTCACGATCCCTCGACCGATTCCGTGGCACTGAAAAATGAAATTGGTGGAATTGGCGTGTAATGCCAAAATAATATATGATTACACATGTGGTGCAGTGGCACATAAAAGCTAGATACAGGCTAAAATATCAGGTAAGCACTATGTTTTGTCAGGCGGACGGTTAGCATTTATTAAAATGACCACAATTTGCACTATTCAATGCCTCTCAGTTAAGAAAATCTGCAGTTAAAAGCAGCTTTCAGTGTTTAGTGCAACCCCCAATCAGAAACGACCTCGAACACTGCAGGCGTCTTAGTATCTGTTGCACGAAAATGTTCAACGCAGGATCATCCTGAGCATGCATTGTAAATGCAGAGGAAAATCCTGTGTCTGAGTTGTATTGATTCCGGTGCTCTGCTCCACTGTGTGTCTGGGTGTGCACCGGCGTGCGTTTGTGTGCAAATGTGGTTGTTTATATTGCTGTGTATGCGTGTGCCCTCTGCATCGATCCCCCACTTTGTTCAAATTATCAGTAAGGGTATGGGGCCTAATGCTGCTATTCACACAAGCATTAGAGCAACACAGGCAACCACATCTGAGAGTGGAGGCTGGGGAGAGAGGGAGGAGGGGAGGAGGAGGAGGAGGAAGAGGCATAAGATGCAGAGCCGGAGGAGAGGGGAGGAAAGAATATATGATGCAATAAATAAATAAATATTTCAGGTTATTTTTATGTACCTTTTTAAGACTCGAGGACGGATCCCTGGGTAGCTTCTTGATCCTGAATTTCTGGACTTGACTGTTTTGGGGTAAGTTAGTCAAGATTAAGCCAACCCTGTCTCCTGGAAATTCAGTTTGTGTATTACCTAATTGCTGGAATTGATGCCTGGGTTATATTTAGAGACGCTGTTTTTTTGACTCAAAGGGGGATTCTGGTATTTTTAAACCTGAGCCCTAAAATGACATCTTTTGATGCGTCAGTGAATGTTTTGGACTCTTTCTAGTAGATCGCCTCAGTTGGCAGCCGAGACACGGCCGTAATGGCTGTAACTCCAACCGTCAAAGTTACGTCCACTAAAAGTGCTCGTCCTTGTCTGACAACATTAAAGAAACAATGGAGGTAGATCCTTCACTGTTAAATAATACAATCCTTTTCGTAACCAGACACACATGTCTCGCTCAAGGAGAGGTCGCGCTCTGAACTCTTGCAATAGGTGAGTTGTGGCAGCAAGACCACAGTGGAAATGTGAGTCAGAGAGCTGGAGAGAGGAGTGTGGAGTCTACCTCGACAAACTGCCAACAAGAATTTATTTCCAAAGTAATGGCCGAACGTTAAACTGATTTTGAAAATCTAGATGAGGCAACAACTCACCTCTCTATTACAGAGCGAGACTTTCCTCAAACGAGACCTGTGTTTCTGGCTACAAAAACGGACCTTATTATTTACAAAAAGGGTCAGTGGCAGTTGCCCCAAAGGATTACACTGAAGCAATTGCAGCTGTGTCTTGGCTGCCAGCTGAGGCAATCTACTAGACTGACTCCAAACCTTTTGTTAGGTATGAATCATTTACACACCAAAACATGTACCTATAGGGCCCAGGTTTAAAAATACTGGAATTCCCCTTTAATAAAATATTACATTTCTCTAGCATGGAAGTGGTGGTCAAGGTAGGAAAACATTCTTGCGACGTGCCCGTCATTATGTCAGAAGAAAACATAATTCAGTCAGCATTAAGCTTCCCTTCAAGTCAGGGCTGGATAAGACCACATTGTGTGTTTGTGTCCAAATGCAGCCCTTTAAAGACCTCATTGGTCTTTTGAACATTTTATTAGTAGACTAATTCATTAGTTATGTCTGTTGCCAAGCACAAAAGTACTCATTTATTTTCGTATACACTACAACATCTATACAATGTTAATGTCTGGCCCCTTGGCACTGCACATTTTTTCAAATCCATGGCTTCTGAAACAGTAGTCGACCTGGTCTACATTAACTGTCCATCCATCCGTCTATCCATCCATTATCTGTAACTGTTTATCCACCGTGGGGTCATTCGGCAGTGCGCTACAGTAACCTACAATATTTGTTCAAATCTGATGCAACTTTGTTACTGGAAAGTTTTTTTCTACTGGTCGTTATTTAAAAGAAAAATTCAAAAAGCTAATTCTAGCAATTCATTAGTGAGACAAAGCAAAGACGGAAATGACTGAGTGATGACTCCAGGTCATTGACTACAGACACATGACGTGACATTAATGTAAGGTTAGGCTATGATTGCACCATGGTGACGTTTGTGATCACAGTTATAGAGAGAAGAGAGAATTTAGAGGGAGAAACTGGTCTCTGCCTGTGCTTTTCCAAAGAGGAACACCAAGGTGGCCTGAAATTATTTATAATGTGACACAACAGAGGTTTTCTTGAAGCCACTTCGACATTCTTGCCGCAAGACATTAGTTATTAATGCTTATGTGCACGTACACATCCTGACTGCCCTTTTCTCTGGGCTGCCAATGGACACCCACAGTGTAGATTAAAAGATTTGGTGTCAGTCCAGATTGATTTTTTTATTCTTCTTTTACACACACACTCCTGCCTGCGTGTTTGTTTGTGTATACAGAAGGTGCCATGCACCTTCTCAGTAATCAGTTGTAACCCATAAACCTGGGGTTGGAGGTCATCATCGCTGGCACATGCAGCGGTTATTGATCGCCTTCCCAGTTATCTCAACAGTTTAGAACAACATGGAGACTCAGTGAGTTGAATCATTATTGCAGGCTATCATTTGTATTGTGTAAGTATTGTGCAACCTATGAAGGAAGAAGAATACGGGAGAAACCTACTGCTAAGGGGAGAGAAAATGAGATGCATTTGTGTCAATTTGTGTGTGTGTATTTGTGTGTGCTTGTGTGTGTTTACTGGTGTGGACGAGAATCTCTCTTGTGGTTTGAGCTGCATTGTTTGATTCCACTGATTCCACAGTAAGAGTCGCCGGGGGCTTGTTGCCCAGGTTCAGCCAATTGAATTAGGGATTTGCCGTTCCCTCCTCAGTCCAACCCTCCTGACCATTTCCTGTTTCGAGGGATCCCTGAGGACCCTTCCTCTCCATTCAGCTGTGGACTGTAATTGTATTTAGGATGCCTGTGCAGAGCCCGGTGGCAAACACCGCGAGGAGAAAGAGACAAAGAGAGATAGAAAGAGAGCTGAAAAGGATGGGGAGAATAAAAAAAAAGAGGAAAACAAATGAAGAAAAGGGGAAACTCTCAAAGATGGATGTCTTTAGAGGGTAGGGGTGGTGGCGAGGGGTGGGGGTGGGGATAGAGATAGGCAGACTTTCCACCCGTCCAAATGGAACACAAGGTCATTGTTCTCATTAGGTTTCCAAGCCTGAATAACCTAGGCTGGTTGGAGACACTTTGGTGTAAGTACTGCAGTACCCATGCTATAAAGCAGGAATCTAATAGGCTATTATATCCAAAGACATTAGGGTGGGAGCAAAATGATTTTCCTTCACCCTCCACCCAATTTAGAAGCAGCCGTGGTATTATATCTCATAGAAACTATTATATTTCAGGTCTATAGCATTAAAAATAGCCCGGAGTATGCCATTAGGGCACATGCATTTTTAGATGCGTGTATTACATTGCAATCGCAACAGCCATTTTAATATCAGAAGCCTAATTTAGTCGCGTTCATAGATAAACTGTCTCCTGTCTGTCTGGAAAACAACTTTGCATAATGTCATAATGGTAACAAATGCAAGTTTGAATTAATTCACAACATGGGAGCAATTATCAATATAAATTCAAATGACAATGCATTCCTAAAATTAACATAACAGCAGGTGTGACACACTCTGGGCTCTCTGACAAAAAGGGGTCTTTTACATTGATGGACCCTGTTTAGTGAAATATCACCTCACCTGCCTGAAGACCTTTAGCTCGGGACCCCCTGAAGGCTTTTCTCCCATGAGCACCAACTGGTGGCACCTCTGTATACAATATCATGAACACCTGTGCGATTTAATGCATTTCAATAAAACCTGAACTACCTTTGTCAACTGAATGCTATTGTGAGGTATTCATAGTATTTTGTGATGCATTATAAAGCCATTCAACACCACATCCAGTGGCGGACTCAAGAAGTTTGAGGTACAGGAGGGTGAAAAATTAAAAAGGGCACCAGCTGCATGCCGTGGGGCACCGGCGCACAGAAAGTCGTGATACATTTCTAGTGAAGAGAGGGCACTTCACCATGATTTGCCCAGTGGAAGGGCACCATAGATCGCCCCATTTTGAAGATGTCCCAGGGGGTCCTGGAGCTCTGAACTCATCCATATACATGTACATATTTTTCAAACACATTTTCAAAAGGATAACTACAGAAAACAAAAGAACAAAGAACAAAGAACAATATACATAGAACAGCTAATAATAGTGTTGCCAAGAATTCAAATCAATTATACTGTACTCTTCAAATAAACAGAAGCAATGCATTCAAAAAGAGAAAATATTTTCTGATGAACAAGATGATTGACACAGCTCTCCTTCACAACATAAACCCTTCCATCACCCAACCAGGAAAAAAACATCAATTTAAACCTAAAACTGCTCCACAACAAACCACCAAGGGTCTTATCAGAAGTAAAAAACACTGCCACACAGTTCGAGCATCAATAATGATGTACACTATGTTGTTATACATCAGATAATTCCCAACACTTCGCAATTTAATGCTGCTGTCTGCTCCAGTTTGAGTGATCTGACAGACAATGAGTCTGAGTGCGCCTTGATTGGACCACATTGTTCAGCTCTGACTCAGACTGTCACCTTCCAGATACAGCTGGAGAGGAGATCCAGCCTGACAGGCTAACAGACAGAAGTTCACACTTGCAGAAATGATTTATTCAAAACTTAGCGTGCGTGAGTCGCCTCCAAAACAATGATGTATTGTATCACCATCACACATTTTTTTCACACACTTTTGTTCACACCGTAGCGATTGTGACTCTTCAAATTCAATGATTGCAGCTGTGTTTCTGCCAATGGTCCTGTTTCTGTAGATGTGGGAGTGTTTGTGTGGCAAACACCCTCTATGGTCTCACCCCTTGGCCCACATCCAATGGGACCATAGTGCCTATCTTTGGTGGTGCCCAACAGTTTTGTCTGACATGTGTTGGTCAGGGTCTGTCCTTCTGTTGCACCGCTTGGATCAAAGGGGGAAGCTACTCCACCCATCTGTGTCACATTTAATTTATCGCAGGCTCGACAGGCCTCGCTTGCCTTGATGGTGAGGGCGTGACACAGATACACATGTCTGCCCACACATGATCACACACGCACAGCGGAGAGAAAGAAGGAGAATTAATGTGGCAGGAGATGATAGAAAGCTGATTCAGGTAAATTGATGATTAACGAAGAATCAGACAGAGCTGCTACAACCAAAGGTGAAAGCATATGGCATTAGCGGCCTTCCACTCCTTCCTCCACTGCTCTAATTCCTTCCCTCTCCACTAAAGATGAGAGCTCTCCTTGGTCTTGCTTTGATGACCAGGTGCCGGGCAGGTGGTGTGGAGTGACAGGAGGTAGCTCTGCATGTGTGTGTTTGTTTGTGTGATTGTATGTGTGTGTTGGTGCGACAGAGGAAAATCCATCCCCACAGTAATGAGAGAGGTGCCAACTGCTCTTCCATCTGGCATTGAGAAAACTTTCTCTTCCCTCTCTTCCCTCCTTCCTCTCTCACCCCCTACACTTCTCATCATCTGTTCATTTGCTTCTTCTTCAGTATCATCCGCTTTGACATTTTCAGATGATGTAAACACTCAACAACCCACGCGCGCTTCATCCAAGCCCGGCACATTAGACCTGAGAAATTCGAGCTACACCTCCCACTGAATTTGAAATTGGTAAACCGGCTACTCGCAAAATGCAGCCAATTGGCAAAAACATCTGGTTAGGAAATATCTGTAGCTTAAATACACTGCACTGTTGTTGTGCTAGGGACTTTGCTTTTCATGCCTCTACACTACACATTCTTGTTTACGCTTCAAATTCAGAAAACATGGATATTTGCCATGCTTGTAAGGCAAAGGTACTAACTTCATAACCTGATAGCTCTATAGTAAGTCCAAATGTACTGGCAGAAATGTCCGTTATATCACAGAATAATGCTGACGGTAATGTGAACACACAACTTAAATGTGAGTGTAGAAAGAATGCTGATATATAATGATACAGTACTTTTAGGCTGAATGAACCCTTTCCCTTTCAGATCATTGGCTCCCTACAGCTGGCTCACAGTATGTTTGTCAAAATCTTGCGCAAACAAAATCAAGCAGCTACAAAAAAAAGGCACAACTTGGTCCTAAATCAGTCTTGTTGGTTCGAATTTACGACTCTGCCAGTCTACATAATACACAACACAACCATAGGGAGTGTAGGAGTCACTGGACACGCAGTTGACACAGTTTCATGAATGAATGCCACAACTTGTCTGGCAAAGGAAGCTGCAAGCTTAGCTGCAATCTGAAGCAATGCAACAGATAAAAAAAATTAAAAAAAAAACATAAAAAGGGCTGACAGGTGAAATGGATAACACTGATCATCTCGTTACAATGCAATGTTCAGTTGGGAAACACGGGTCCTGGCATTCATAAGGGTGCTGCACACACCAAGTTTGGGTGAATGGTTGCCTTCATGGCAACGGCACTCCCCAATGGCAGTGCGCCCCCAGCAGGACAATGCACATCAGATCCATGGAAGCCCCATGCTACTAATGTCCCGGTGCCGGACACTACAGGACACCCCCAGAGGTCCTGTGTTCATACCTCAAAAGGTCGAGGCCAAGTCCAATCCACAGCGAGGCTTCCATGAATCAAAACTGTTCAGGCACATCCCACAGTTGCTCCATCGGATTCGGGATCCGGATCATTTGGAAGCAAGGTTGATGCTTTGAGCTCTTTCTTACATTCTGTGTATTGCTCTGCTGGGGGATGACTTGGGTTCTAGATTACTGCTCTCTCTGACTTGGCGTGTCAGGTGGTATCCACATGAATGCAAGGACCCAAGGTTTCCCCACACAACATTGTTTTATAACGAGATGATCTATGGGCTGAAATATGTGCCACTAGAAACTGAATTTGAATCATTTATATTTGAATTTGAATTGCTAAACTTGAATAATTGCATTAAAAAACTGAATTTGAATCACATCATTTGAATTTATATTGTTTCATTTGAATCATTGCATTGAAAAACTGAATCTGAATCTGAAATTCAGTTTCTAGTGGCACATATTTCAGCCCATAATGATCAGTGTTAATCACTTAACCTGTTAGCCCTTTTCATACATAGCCCTTTGCTTGCTCTTCATGCTGGTGACTTTAGACACAAGTCATCTTTTAAGAAAACTAAGTTAACTCAACATTAACGCTGGAAAGTAACCTTTACGGAAGAAAATCTTCAATGGCTTCATCAGATTCTACTACTGGCACAGCAGTTTGACAGGTAGGAGACAAGAAAGGATAATGATTACATTCCACTTTACTATATGCACTGCACATGACAGGTGATAGCCGTGTGAATAGACGTTGTCCTTGTGCCCATAACCCAGCACTTTGCATAGGTAATGAATAAATGACCACAGTTCAGAAAATGACTCAAAGGACAGGAATCGTTCCTCTACAGTACTGAATACGTGCCATTCACCCTGACAGTATTTACTCACACATACCCACCCTCTCGCTGTATCTCTCTCTGTCACACACACACACATTCAGGCAGGCAGACAGACACGCTTGCATACAACACACATTAATTGACTTTCCAGCTTCTTCTCAGGCATTTTGAGTGACAGGGGCCGCCAGGGGAGATGGGTAATGATGAGGCAGCTGGCAAATGGGCTGATGGGTAATGAGGGACCCGGTGCTGGCAGCCGATGGTTAGATGCTGAATTAAACAGCGTCTACTGTGTGCTAACCATGCTATATACATTCAATATGCCATTCTCTAAATGTGACAATGTCAATATAGTGAAACCTGGAACACCAAACAAACCTCATCCGTCATTTGTCATACTGTTGTATTATATGAATGGTTAATCAGCATCACTCCAAACAGAAATGTTTATTGCACCGCTCGTTTCTCTGCCGCATATTGGGTTATGCCAATCATTTCATATTCAAAACTGGATCTGCACAAGAAGCTCCAAAACTTTGTGCGACTGACTTAGAAAACAGAGAACAGCTGTGGCAATGCTGCAACTGAGGCGGTGCAAATCAAACTCGCTGTAATGGATACCCGGTTTGCCTGATCTGTTTGTCCGTCCCGACTTTTAAAGCCACTGTCCCCGATTTGTATACAGTGGCACTTCTGTTTACATTATGCAGTCCGTGTCACTTCTCCGGTTTGAATACAGCACTTGTTCAAAGCGGTTGATTCTGACAAACGTGATCCTCCATTTCGCCATCTGTTCATTTATCATTTTTCTATCTTCTATCACAAACACACTTAGCAGATGCACCCACTGTCAATATCAACGAGTAACAATTATTCCTAAATTTCTCCATGCTCCTGATTGCATTCAATTTAGTCTACAAACAGTGGCTTGCTCTTCCTACAGAGCAAATTCTTTGTCTTTCTTTGAGGAACAAAGCACGAAAAAGAAAATGTTATTCGATGAAATGCTTTGAACAAGAATGCTGGATTCTTTCAAATAGCCGTCATGGCTTTAAAACTTTCATGCCTGCATAAGTATGTTACATTCATGCTGCTGTTTTACATGTGCACCTTGAGTGGCGGGGCAGGTGTTTGCGAGGGTACCAGAATAGCCCTTTACACAAAGCCTTTTAAGCTTAAACATCTCTCTCGGGTTTGAGCTGCTCTCTTTTAGCTGACTTCTACTGTAGATGTTCAGTATCCTCCATGGGGCACTGGGATAAAGGCAAGTCAAGTACAAAAACAATACCATTTGGCTGCGTGTGTGCACTGGGAATTTTGGTCTACATGAGTGCAGTACATAGCATACATGAGAAGACAGCGGATATTGCTCTGCAGTATGACAAATGGTTCTCCGTGAGGCATGTTGTGTGAGCATGCCTGTGTGTGAGAGTTGACATGATATGTGTGTGCATGCATGTCGGGTATGTGTGCACTCAAATGAACCCAGCGCTGCACAACCTCCCGTAAGCTGAGACTGTTCTACTGATCGAGGGAAAGCACAAGATTAAATTAAAGACAATTTAAAAAAACTAGAACATTTGACATGTTTTTATATTATTCGCATTGTCATTACTGAGGTTTTCTTCATTTTGCATAACACTTTTTGATTTCTCTGATAAATTTATGTGTGTGACATGACAAGAAAAGTGCAATACATAGCAATCGGCCACCTTGTATTACTATTTCCAACAAATAGAGGCAGCATATCACCAGAAAACTGCAAACTGTTGCTAACTATATTATTTTATACCTTCACTGCTGTAGCTACTGTCAGCTTGTTAGCTCAGTTAGCCATACAGCTAGCCGGACTACTAGGGTAACCTTTACACTGCTAGCAGAGAAGCTTTGGCCCACTGGAAGAAAGGGATTTTCAGGCCTGAGGCTAGCTGGTCAGCATGCTAACTTCAGTGGACAGACTAGTGGATTTGTTAAATCTGTAAAATTTAAATCACTCTGGTCTCAATGGAAATACAATTCTATCTTAGCACAATTTGTGTTAAAGGTGCAGTAAGCTATTCTGTAGTTGATTAAGTCTCATTCCCAGGACATGAAATATTGATGCTTTGGGTCAGTGATACACAGCACCAGTGGTCTCCGTGAATTGTTTTCAAGCTCAATAATCACAGATGATACTTGACCGGAATTTCTCCCATTTGTCCAAGACGCTGAAGTCTTCCAGGACGCATGGAAACCCTGCGCCCTTGTAAATATAATGATTTGAATCCATGCCTACATTTTAGGATAAGCGCAGGTGGGCTCCAGACCAGAACAAAAATTTACTGCTTAGCTCTTCACACACTGGTCCCATCTCACATTAAAGCAAGCCAGTTAAACTAGCAGCACAGGACTAATATTAGACCTTATCACTGGACTGAATTTTATTGTGCTGGATGGTAAGATCTTATGAGGTACCACAAGGTGTATTTCTCCAGGCCTTGGGTAGTTAAAGAGATAAAGGGGTGGTGACGGCTCTTGCCTTGGGTGCTTAGAGACAGTGGCAGACATTGTCCATTTGGGATGCCATTAGAATGATGTAGTGGCGAGCTTTCTGCTGACAATAGCATGGACCTTATATGTTCTCTGTTTATTATTGGCCATTACAGATATTTACTGCAGCCACCATCAGTGGCTTGACCCCTGAAAGCTTCCTACTAACCTCTAACTCCTAACTAAGTAAGGCCCTGTCTCCACAGAACATCTCTTTTTTTAAGGTACTGCTGTTAAACAGATGCCCAGTCCGTGCTGCTTTTCCTTAGACACAAGTCAAACGGCACTGGAGGCATGAGACTTTTTTGCTTAAAGGCGTACAGTTTTAATTGCTTGTGCTTGACACTCTGACCATACTCGCAGACTTAGTTTCCAGCACTATCAGAAACATTCAACAGTGATTTGCTTCCCTGCTCACTTCCATGCCTGCGGGTGCAACCTATTGGCAGCTGCAGGCAGTTAAAATAGCTCAAACAGGCTCTAATGAGGAAACAGATTTGTGTTTATTTATATCCAAGACTGTTGCATTAATGGCTACCGGTGCCCCTTATAAACAAGGTGGTACATCTCAAAGGATTTACTATCATGGATAAAAACATTGAAACCCCTTCAGGTTCATCAATATCACCAACATCACCAAAAGCGTCTCAAATTCATATCTACCACCTGTACATTTCCTGATTTCTTCTTTGCAAATACATTGGTGACCCATAGCTAGGTCTGTCCACAGCTCTGTCCTTAACAGCGTCAACCGGCAATGCCAAAGTTTGGCAGCTCATTATTCTGCTGCTGGAATAAGATTATATATATGTTGAATGTTGTGCAATTCAGTAATGTGCTGCTTAGCAGGAGAATGCATTGTGTGCATAGAGGACTGTATAACAATCCAGCTGAGGGGGAAATGAGGAATGAATGACAACACAGATGTCGCTTTTAAGGCAATTATGCACTGGGGGTGTTTTTTATTTCTCTTTCAGTCATGGTGTGCGGTATGGACGTCATGTCACAACTCATGGCAATGGAAGGCATGTTGATGGTTTATGCTCGTCATCACCCTGTGTTTGATGACAAAGGACAAAAGACCACGTGACAAAGGTGACTTGGTATGAGACTGCTCTCTGCACAGACAGTGCTGTATCTGGGGAACGGATACTGTTATATCCATCTGAGCTGTCTGAGCAAATCAACTTTGATTAAAATGTTAATTTTACTTCACAGAACATGCTGTCTCCACCGTTCAGTTTGTTTGTAACTTGTTTTGAGGTTTTGATACACTGGACCGGACTGGATCCCGGGGACAGGTAGCTGAAAAAAACCCTGGACCTTGGACCTCAACCGCAATCTGGTGTTGTTTTGTCATTTTAATGTGATAATTTAACCCTGTTGCAAAATTCCATATTGGAGCAAACTGACGCAAATTTGTGTCGCTGAAGATAATTTACTGGCGACTGTTATACGTCACATCCACGGTGTTTAAAGGCCTTTTGAGCAAATTAGTAAAAAAGGTGCAGTTGTTAGCAGAGGTTGACCTGGGACTCTACTTGCCTTAAAGGTCCTTTTTGTCAGAAAAGTTAATTTTTGACTTAACTCATCAAATGCTGATATATTCAGAGTGTGGTCGACCCTAACCCTACAATCCCAATCCCAAAGAGTCAGTATTTGACGAGTTGGTAATGGCACTCAAAAATCTACTTTTCTTACAAATACGACACTTAAACGATCTATCTGTAAGGTCATTGATTTTTGATTCTCATTCCCAACTCATCAAATACTAATGCTCTGGGTTTCCGAGGTCATCATACTGATGCTTTGGGTTAATAGGTTGGGTCGGCCACCAACTTGACAAGTTGGGGAAACCCAAAGTGTGAGTATTTGATGAGTTGGGAATGAGATTTGCAAAAACTATCTTACAAATACGTCCTTTCACAAAGGATTTGACTTGACACGACCTGTGACTTGACTTTATTTGCCCAAGAAAACATGAGACATGAGACCCACTTGAAACTCGGACACCCCATCTAAATTCTGTTGGTGGCTCTTGCCATTGTAAAAGAAGGCGGGCAAAGATGATTGACCGTTTATCTATGTAGCAAAAAACCTCGGATTGAAAGTGAAAAAGAACGTCTCCATCACAAACCCAATTCCTTTAATACTCAGTGTGGAAAAAAACGATTTTGTCTCAGTTTTCACTTCAGAGGAGTGGATGTAATATTAGCAGCATCATGTAATGTTAGCTACCTGTGGCTGGTTCGAGGGCAATGGAACCAAGTCAGATAGCAGACTTTTGTCAGAGTACAGGAAATTGTGTGCTTACCTGTTGATGAAGCAGAGGTCAGGTAACAGGCGGGCCAGCGGGGAGAGGAAATGAAAGACAAAATGAGAAAAAAGAGAAGAAATTAGTATAAACTGTTTTTTCCTAAAACATGTCAAGAGTAGTGCAATTGTCAGGACCATAGCAACAGGCCAGCAATTTTTATCCTAATTTAGTCATTTTTGTTAAAATGCGATTGCTCACGGGAAGAAGGCTATTTCTGCTTTCACATGGCAGTGCTGTGCTGAGATTGGAGTGTGTGTTTGTGTGCTCCTTGGCTCTGCAATGAATTAGTCATAACAGCGGATATACCTGTGCCTGCACTCAGTGAGGGGCCTGGCCTCTTTAGTGTTCATTTATACGAAAGATACAGTATAGAAATCCTGCTCGTCTCTCATTAGAGTGACATTAAGTGAAGCTCAGAGTGGAGCCCGGAGAGAAGAAAGCAAGAGGAAGAGAAAAAAAAAAAGAACACATCACACACCGGGGCATCGAGGGGAGAAGCTTAAATGCTGGGACACCGAACCGCAGTGACACCTCAGCCTTGATTGGCTGCTTTAACTGACTGGTGTGTGTCATAAGCTGGCAACAGCTGCTGTGCTTAAGTCCATTAGTTTTTGGGGAATATTACATTTTAAATGAATTATGTTGTGTAAATGACTCGCTGATCTCCCCCGGATTCAAGAGGAGAGGGAAGATAATCCACTCCGCCTTTCCCTTTCTTCGCTCTCTCCCCCTTTGTTTACACTAAGCTGTGCCTCCAGAGGAAGGATAAGAGGGTTTAGCGAGGGGTTGCCGTGTGTGATGTCACAAACACATGCACGGGTACAGTGCATGCGTGGATACGCACACATTCATTGAAGAGAATGAACGATTATGTTAGTGTAATTAAAGAATAAAAGAAACAAATGGGTTTTCGGAAAATATGGTTTGCAAGCAGTTTGTCTGCAGGTGAAGCCAATTAACAAACAAATCTTTATGAACACATCTTGTTAACAACAGCCAAAAAAAAAAAAAATCAAATCAAATCCTACTACTAAGTAATTCTATTTGTGCTGAATCCTAAAGTACTGCCATCAACAACCCTCTTGGCAGTGCACCTCAACTCTATTTCCTCTTGTGAGAAATAGTCCCACTTAACAGATAATGTCCTCCTCGTGTCTAACAGGACGACTGAAAGGCTGAGTGGTCACAGCCAATTTCATGATGGGATTGCAATGTTCCTTGTTACAATAAGATCACACTGTTTGGCTTTTAAAGCAGCATTTCTCACTACCAGTGTCAAGGTGCGTGCTTGACAAAGAGTGTCTGCAGCACATGGACGTGGCAGGTCCACTCAGTCGATGCACCAGTTGTCACGATCAGCTGACAGGAAAGAGGACCGATTGACTATCGACAAGGCTGGAGTGATCAAAGGAAGCCGGACATTACCTCTGAAAGAGCAGAAGCTAACAAGACCACTGGACAGCAAACTTTTGATTGGGACCTTTCTTCCCAAACAGTGTGTACTTCTTCCGTCATGTGTCTGTCTTTCTGTTTGTCTGCTCCCACAGCACTCATTAGAGACCCTCTGCAGGGCCGACCGCAGAGGGCACGGATGTGACTGAAGCACCCTCGGCTGAAACATGACTTTGAACCGTGTTTAATAGGTGTCAAAACTTGTAAATCATCTTTCAACATCAAAAGCACCACATCTTACCTAACCTCAGACCACAGGCTCCTGTTAAAAAAAGCAAGAGGAAAATAACATTTGGACTCACACACCCTTTTGCGGTGCTAAATTGGCAATTTGTTTTCTGTAAATGAGATAAACTGAAGTGAAGTGAATTGATATATTTTTTAATTTAATTAAAACCTCAACCATTAAAGAAGCTAAGCAATTATATTCATTATTGATTTATCTAGAAATTGTGACTTGTCAATTAATTATCCTGTTTAAAAAATACCAGAAATTAATTTAAAAAAAAATGCTGATTAAAAATCCCTAAAGACAGCATCATTATAAAACAGTTCAAAATCTTATCTGGGGCTGTCAATAGGCCTCAGTCACACGGCGGCCATTTTCAACCAATGTGGGACACTTGAATGTTGGGATAATGTAATGCTGCTGTGTTCTGGGTTGCAAGTTGTATAAATGAAGAACTCTGATAAAAAGTTATCATTTTACAGCTTCCCAATTGATCATCAACTGAAAAGATGACATAGTGAAAATTACAGAGGCACATTTGGCCATATTTCAAGTTAAAACAACAACTTATTATTTGAACATTATCATTTGATTTCAACCTGCATGTTTTATTTTTCAGGTTTAAAAAAATGTCTCCAAGATGTCTGTTGATGTTCCTGAATCAATTTGCACCTTTACAAATCGTATCGTATCAAAACAGTAGAGTTAGCTAAAATGTGGTTGAATGCTAATGTCAGTTGTTGTCTAATGGAAGCTAATAGGTTATCAAACCTGTTGTTTAACCTTGAAATTCTGTTTGATGTCTCTCCAGATTAAACTATCTTTCATCTTCACAGTTGCTAATCAATCAGGAAGCAGTGAAATGAGAACAATTTGTCAGATTGCCTGTGTTCTCTCCATCCAATAGCACAGCAGCACAGCTTCACTGTTAGACTATGATCCTGCTACTGTCCTTTCAAAATATAATTCTCTCTCTGCTTTTAGTTCATTCATGCTGCTGTTTTGCGAGCCTCCTCCACCTCCCTAATACCACCTGCAGATTCACCGGTGTCATCATTCCACCTGCCTATCGGTCTCAGCAGAGCTCCCAGCCACCACCACCCCACATGTCTGGACTCCATGGGGGGACTCCAAGACTAAAGGTCTAAAAGACTTTCTGACAGGACTCAATTATCACATCATCATCTGCTGAAATAAACATTCACTTGTCTCTCCTGGCTGAAATAATAAAAAAAGGTTTGAGAAGCTAGACTCTGCGAATGAACCTCATTTATAAGGTCGCACCACAATCAACTAAAAACTTTTCTGTTGATTTTAATCCTACTGGATCACACAGCAACAGATAGAAAGAGCAACATTTACCATTTAAAAACAGCCTGGATAGCCAAATTGTTTAGTTGTTGAAGAAAACTTCTGTTTTAAAACTGCAATATTGTTCTCAAATTGTGGTGGCGCCTGCAGCTCATTAATATCGGGAAGCGTTGGTACTTATGCTTTGAAATAGGGTAATAAAATTAAGTGAAGTATGGCATTCATTAAATAATGACTCCCGTGTTCATGTTTTGAAACATCTGCTGTGTTTGCTCATCAGGCATAAAGTGGAAGTTTGGTATTGAGTGTAATCAATAGCTTTCTAATTAGAAATCAACCACGGGACAGCTGTTAGTCACTTAAAAGGCAAATACAATATAATAACCACCAGATGCTTTATTGTGTGTGTGTGTTTATGTGAGCATCTGCGTGTGCCTCGTAGGCAATGCGATTGCTCTGTTTTGTTTGTCGGGTTGTTTTGATTTTCCACAAGTAATTTTGCCAATGTCTAAACTACAGGTAGAACTTATTGCTGGTAATAAACAAGCTGCACATTCCAGAGGCAAACACTGTTGCACGCTCATCGCTTTGAAAGTTTTGTTGTTGCTGGTGAGGAAATAAAAATGTTGGAACTGAGGTCAATATTGCCACAATTGTTTTTTTGCAGTCAGTGCAGGCTCAGTGCAGTCAGTTGTGCAGTGACCACATACACATGGACAAGGGAGAAAAAATAAAAGTACACAATTATGTGCTTTTTATTGATCTGAATCACTGAGTCACTTCCAAGCTATGAATTGCAATCATAGAGAACACTTCAGAACACGTTGCCACCCGAGACTAAATGAGTTTTATAATAATTATCGAGGTTTTAAAGAAAAAACAGAAATGGTCAATCCATTACTAAGAGGCACGATGATTGTCTTCTTGATTATCGGACACTGATCAGTTTTTTTCTTTGTTTAATGTCTTTCTTATTGATTCAGAATCAAACCTCTCCAGCCTCTCTGGACATAATATATTGGCCAATCATTAAGTATCTTGATTATGATGATCTTTTTCCAAAGTGTAACACAAAAGTACTGACAGTCGAGGAAATAAAAAACTAATTAAAACTAATTTGACACATCTGCTCAACTAAATTAGCCATTTTATACTGTATCAATGTGTTTTTCTTTCACACAAACACAGATGCACACAAGTATACCCAAACACACCACCATGCACATGGAGACACACAGATACAGGCACCCACTCACAGGCATGGATACACACACGAGCACACACACAGATTGATAGATATTACCAAAAAACTAACTGTATTGTTATAGTATCATATTAAATAAATGTTTTTTGTAGTTTCCAAAACAAAGTATATTAGAGATATCTGAAGAAATACTGACTGGATTAGCAATTAGCAAGCAAGCTGCATGTAAGGATCCTAAGAAGGCTGCTCTCCATCTATTTCCCAAAAAACACATTTTGTCATGAACAGCTGTAGCCTACTGATATTCAATGATAACTGTTCTGGAATCAGCCAGTAATAATATATAATACTGTGGCAGGGCTGCATGTGTCTGAAGCCGTCAGGAAGGTAGAGTCGCAGGAGCTGCACATTATCTTCACAAATCAACCAATCGATCTTCCGTCTTTACATAACAAGTGCACAGAAAGTCATTAACGACGTCTCTTACCGTGATGGAGACTGATTTCTTCTGTCTGAATAAAATGCTACATCAATGTGGGGGATGCTATACGGGTAGACGAAATGTGTACCGACAAAGATTTCATGAGCACTTTTTCATTCTTGGACTTGAGCTTGGTGTACAGATGGCCTGCCTGTTGGATTTCTCTTTCATACTTGCAGTGACTTTCAGGAGGGTAATGTGCCAAAATCTGAGCCCAGTAACAGAGAATCAATTAAATAGAAGATTTGTTGTTCTACATTTAGAATGTGGTGAGTCAAATGGCTCATTTTATATTCCAGTTTTCTCAAAAGGGAGATTCTGCAGAAAAAAACTGACACGCAAGAGGTGTTGAGCTTTAAAGATGACGAAATCAGTTTACATTTTGACAGCGCTTTGCTTTTGTTCAGCCTGGGGCTGCATCCGTTGATTCACCTCTGTTAATACTGCGAATGGTTAATGGCTTGCATGAGTCCATTAATCCTCTGATTCATGTCCTTCTGTCTGGCAGCATCAAATCTAGCGTCATTACCTCCCATTACAGCCGATGCTGACATTAGTAGCTGGTATACAGCAGCTATCTAATCACATTAAGAGTTTATGTAATTACAATCCTAAAAGACTTGATCTAATGGAGGCGAGGGGAAACATGATTTGCAGTGATGAAGGATGCATACTGTAACTTTCAAAGTCAATCATGGAATACACAGAACAAGTGATATTTGTCAGAATTTAAAGGAGACATATTACTGTATGCTGATTTTCAGGTTCATAAATTTATTTTGGGATACCACTAGAATAGGTTTACAAGCTGTAATGCTCAACAAACACATCAGTTTTCTCAAATTGTCCAGTGTCTCAGCACTGTGTTCCCCCTCTGTCTGACATATGCTGTTTTTGCTCCTGTCTCTTTAAAAAGATTTATCATTACTGATTTCCGTTTGTCTACAACAGCTCTTTGACTTGAGTTGTATCGCCCACTAGACATGTTCTCCTCTCTCCTTCATTTCAGATTTCATGTTATCTTCCATGTGTCTGTCTCTACTTCTTTTAATGAATATTGGATACACTATTAATTAATGTATTTGTCTGATAGTACCTCCCCATTTCTCAGTATTGCCATATACATTATTCTGTTTGGTTGATTGTTGAATTCTTAGTAAGACAGAATACTTGACCTTTGTGGGAAATGCAATAAAACAAGTCAAAAATGTAACAGAGTAAAGTTGAATGAAAATATGGAAACAGATGGTGTTGTGGGAAGAAGAAGGGTTACACCCAATGCTGAAATTGTAATTGATTAACCAAGTTATTGCCTAACATTTAGATACTCGATTAAGAATGCATTTCCTGGTTCAACAAATGTGAGAATTGTGCCCGATTCTATTATTGGAGAACATCTGAATTGTGGCTGCACGCCCGTGAGAGTGCACGTGAGCACCAGAGACCAGGCTGTAGGGTGGACGTAATGATACATGTGCTGCTGCTTTTTCCAGTGTATGACCAGTATTTATGTCAGCGGGCACACAACATTCAGGTGCTCTTTGAAGACGGAAGTGAACTGACATGCGCCTTCACACACAAACAAATACTGTACGCACATACACATACAAACCCATTACTTTCTCTCCTTTTCTTCCTTTCACACCCATTGTTTCTGCACACAATCCTGATTGACAACTTAAAAGTACCTTAAACACAGAGCGGGGAAATGTTTTACCATACCCATTTGTGCCATACAAATGCCAATCAAAATAATGGAGGCATTTGATTTAAGGTTTGTTATAGGTGCTAGTTTCCTTTGTGATTCCAAGCTGAAAAGTAGTAATTAGTGTCTGTGGTGCTGTCATGGTATACAGGATGGGGTGGCAAAATTATATATTTAGACACAGCAAGAAACCCCACCGCATCACATTTTCTTCAAGTAAATAAAAATGTTTGACTTTGTGTTAGCGTGCATTTCTGACTTGCAGCTGTGGATGTACTGACAACACAAAGCGATGTTGCCATAGAGAGACATTTTGCTAGTTTTGAAAAGTTTTAAATGCAGTGAAAGTGTGTATGTGATGCACAGTCATGGGTAATCACAGATGGCTGGGAAGTAGAAACACTGTCGTTCCTCCATCATTTACTTTTGTCAAATGATACATTTATCATTTTATTGATCTTGCCAATAATCACAAGCGCACACTACCTTAGCTAGCTTGCCAAACAGCCAGTAACACAGACACTAACATTACTTCCTTTGTGGAGAGGTAAAAGCCAAACAACCCTCGTTAGCCCAGCTATGAGTCGATGACGTTGTGAACACCAAATCACAGGGTGGAATTCCAAATGGATGGTCAAAAAGAGACTGGATAGTTGAAAGTGGCTCAATGAGACTAGTGATACTAGTTCAACTGTTATGTTTTGTTCGGACTACTGGAGACAAATCAACAGGTTACAAATCACAGCCAGAATCATGATGTGTTGGGCTACATTTTGTAACTTTGCTGCTTGTGAGACAGAAGACTGCAGAGCCCTAACCCAGCATGCAGATGCAGTGGTTGTTGCTACTTCAAATTTCTGTTCTTTTCTTTTGGCTTTGTTGCTGAAACATATATTGCCTATGGCAGAAATAAATTCCTCAAAATTGGAGAAGATAGGGCAGGTTTCGGATTAAGAGTGGTGAACTTTTAGTCGATAACTGCTCAGGGCATCTTTCGACCATCCAACCTGACCAGCAGGACCAAACGAAGGAGGGGAGAAAGACAGCCAGGATAAGATCCATGCTAATCCAGCTTGGATTTAAGGGTGCTCCTGGCTAATGTCTGGTCACAAGAAATGTTATGAACTGGGCTCAGGATGGCCAAATACTGGGGAATAAGAGACGTTTTGTGCCCGTCTCCACTACGGCATCTCAGATCAAGCTGTTGCACTCAACAGGCAGACCTTGTTCCAAGCTAACAGAGTCCAGGACTACAGCAGGACGAGGAGAGGTGGACTCTGTGTTTACGCCATTGATGCTTGATGCTGACACGCAATCAACATTGACCTGATGTCAAACTTTTAAAGTGAAAATGCTGACCATACATTACCACTATTTACATTCACCCAGGCACAAATTAATCAAGTGTACGACAGAATTACTTCCTGGGTATATACGTGTTCATGTGTATACGTTTATGTAACGTTATGCTAATTACTCATACAGATACTTGCCACCTGGCAAAACAGCTTTTCTAGGGGAAAACCTGGGATCTGAACAATGGTTTAAATTGTACTATCTATGGCGGAGAAGTCTCCTTACACAGCGAGTGCGTTTTATGAACATGAAACACATGACCAAACAAACGAGCACCCTGTGTTTATAACATGAACCCCCCTCGTCCCCCTTTTGTTTTTGCATGTGTGAAAGAGAGAAAGAGAGCTTTGTTGTGCTTTGCTTCTGCTTCAGCCTGCCAGGCATGTGGTAGTGTTGATGTGACAATGGTTTTAAGACAGTGTGAGGCTGTGTGCAGCTTCTGGAGAGTGACTCAGCAAGAGCTTAATGAAGGAACAAAAAGTAGAGACCAACACTTATCTGAAGCTGAAAAGCTGTCGTGACCTGCACTCACCTCTGTTTTTGTGCACAGTTTATGTACAAACTGTTGCGCTTGAGAGACAAAAAGGGAAGAAGAAGCAGGAAGACGGAGCAGTCCTGCCTTCAGTCCATTATCAGTTTCCATTTCCCTCCCATCATCATCCTTGTCTTTTAGTGCCATTTCTTCCAACTGGATTCTCTGTGGTGATGTGCTTTTACCCATATCTTCACTCTGTTTCACCCTAACCATGATGCTTTTTCCTCTCCATTTTCTGCATCCACTACCCCTCTGGCCATCTACCCCCCTACCTCAGACAAGACAAGCATCTCAGTGCCTTGTCTGTTCAATATTTCACCACTGGTGGGAGGATGTTTTATTTACCGTGCCCGAGACACCTGCAGTGACTCACTCACAGAGAGGCGCTGCACAATACAGCAGCTGGAGAGCCGAGGTCGTGGGGTTACAGCTGGGAGATCCAAAGTAAGGAAACCACTGGGATGCCAGTGGCGCTGCGTGTACAATATGTGTGTGCGTGCATGAGTCACAGTGGTCGTACAGAGAGGTCAAAGCAAAACAACACTGCAATTAGCTGGACAGGAAAGGCTTTTACAATCACATGGGATATGAAAGATGAGACTATTGATGCGAGCTCAGAGACGCACCCCCATCCCAGACAGAAAAATGAGAAGCTTCCAATAGTGTCAGCTCCCACTGTGTTATTCTCCCATCTCTTTCTATAAAATAGGTATCCAGCGTGGTGGAATATCAGTTCATTACGTGAACAAAACCATGGAGCTGCAGTGTCGGCTAGTTGGGAATTATCAATTGAATTGTTTTGGGTCAGTTAGACGCGGTCATTTTCAGTAATGGCAGCATTTACAGTAAATAGCACCTTTCTGACAAAGGAAGAGAGACTTCATATCATTCTGTGAAATCCAAGTTTGTTACTATAGTTACAGCAGCACAGTGAGCTCTAAGCAGAGGCCGTGATAAGTGGCTGATTTGTGTTTGCAGAGGCCGACACAGACACAAAGTTTATCAAAACAATACAAGAGGCAACAAATGGAACGTGATAGATTACATTTTGTTTTCATTCCACTGAATGCTGAAATAGCATTCGGAGGGGCCGGAGGAGTGGTCACCGGTAACAGATACCTTTTAAAGGATAAAGAAAGGATGGAAAACCTGTAGAGAATACACATCAGGAGAGACGGATAAAGAATTCCTAAGTTAAACAAAAGAGTCAGCTAAAGCTGTGCGATCCCAAACTACTTTCACGCAGATTGACTGACACGTTTTTTATTTAAGGTACTAACACAAGAAAGCAGCTAAGACTAAGCTTTTAATGCTTTCTGATGGAAAAGATTTGTTAACATTAGTAATGTTTGTGAACTGGGATTCAAACAATGCCCGTGTTTTTATTCTAATCAGCTGAGGATAACACTTATTTATTTGGCATTTTTGTCATATTTAAACCCGTCCAAGAAAGCCCTTATACAGTACATGATGATTTTATCATTTGACATGGACAATAAAGGCATATTTGGCAAGTTAATTTTAGGCTTCTTTCTTTCTTTTTCTGTCATATTTTAATTTATAATAGTAAGTATAGTAATTGTACTATCATGTTATTTTAAGGAGATATATTGTGTTCATTTTCAGGTTCATAATTTTAAGTTGGTTTACTAAAATAGGTTTACATGCTCATACTGTCCAGTGGAGCAGTATCCCGCTCCCGCATACCCAGTCTCCTATGATTGGTCAGCTCACACATGTCTGAGCCAGCACCGCTAACAACAACACAGCAGCTGCGCTAAATCAATTCGTATGTGCCAAACTAGCTGCTAAGCATAAATCATGCAAATATGTGACTCAGTGATGTAGTGTGATGTCATAAAGTCAAGGAAATAAAAGGCTGGACTACTGAGGAGGCGTTTCAGGAGCAGTGTTTTCTGTGGGAGAGAGGAGCTTCTGTTGGTGCGGACTTATGTATATATATATATATACACACACACTGAAGGACAGGAATAAAACGAAAAAGCATAATACAGTAGGTCTCCTTTGAAACTGTCTGTGTCCTGTGAATAAATAAATAAATAACCAGAGATGCTCACAATTTAGTATTTAAAAGGGAAATCATGACCATAATCATGAGCGAGGTTCACTTCAGCTTATGCCATTGCTGCTGGGAAGTCACAGATATATGCGTTATGTTGTTGAAAGTAGCACAAAAGGAACTGCTTTAACTGAAAACAGCAAATCATTTTCACAATATTCAGTGCTAAACCGGCCTAGATAAATCCTTTAGTGGAAGTAATTTGTTTTTGCATAAAGACTGCATTAAACTAGGCCTTGTGTTCAGTGTTTTTACACAAATAAAAAAGTACAAAAATGCAAAATGTGCATTATCCGCCGAAGGGAAGAAAAGTTAACAAAACATTGAGATTTGTCACACAGCATGATAACAATCACTAATGTTTCCTTTTTACAAAAGAATCAAACTAGATTACAAATTCAAATTCCTTGAAATCAGTACTGTACATCCAATATCCCTGCAGATGTGAGACTACAGATGGAATGATTGAACCAAGCAAGTTACAAGATACACTGGGAAATTATGAAAAATCTAAGCTCGATCACGGGTTCAGATCAGGTCATGGTAGATCACTTGGCCCATGCAGGGAGAGGGCATCATTAAGAGCTCAGAGCCCGAAAAGAAAATACTTTTCATGGTCACGTCTGGGTATCAAGGCCTCTGCGCTCTTCCCCTGCCCAGACACACTCAAGCTAATTACAGAGCCTATTGAGCTGAACGAGAGGGAAGAACAAAAACCTGTCTCGTCTGGTTAAAGGCATTTTTAAGCCACCAACGCTCAAAACACAGACGATGATATGTGGGCTAAAATCACACAGCAAGTATGCGGCTCAGCGATGAGTAGAAAACTTTGTGAAGTGCAGATACTTCAGAGAGACCCGCAAGGTTTTTCACATTTGTTGGAGAGTCAGTAAAGTGATCCCTTAATCAAGAAATGAACAAATGTTATTCCGAGTGTGTTTGCATTTTCTTGGGGTCGTGCAGTGGTGGGGTATAAATGGAGTGAGAGAAACGGAGCAAGTTTTTAAAAGTCCATCTGTTGATGCTGCAGCGGTGCAGCTGTCAAAGTAAGTCTATTCTTTATACTACATCACCTGACATTTTTCTTCTTTACGTCATTTGCGTGACTGAATGACAAGCAGAAAGCTTACTTCCCAATTGTGACGTTGTTCATACACCAGTAGGTGATTTCAAACTCCTATTACAACATCATGTTTCCATTTTCAAGCCTGCTTTTCTCCTCAGTTTAGGTGAATAATGGTCATTACCATTACAGAGGAATCTACATTATTATGATATATATCACTAGCACAGGAAATCAAAGAGAGATCAGTTGCATGGCATCCTCTCCTCTTAAATAACCTCTTGATAAACAGAGTCCAGCTCCAACGCGCAACTAGAAGCTAAGTGGAACAAAGGCTGCTAATGAGATCAAAGTGGAGAGCTGTTTCCTCCCAGCTTGATTCATTCACGACACCCAACAGCCTATGTGTGATATCATTTCAAAGAGCTACCCACATGTCACAAATTAGCTAGTGACATGCCTCAAATTAGCCTTTGTTCTGCATTGAACCATACTGACTCAGAGTAATTGGGAGACTATGATGCAGGACGAGGGAAGTGATGAGTGTGTGGCTAATACTGTGCGTGTGAGACAGCCACAAAGAGGGGGATTCACATCCTTGGACTTAATCACCATGTAAAAAATCAGTCAAAGTTTCACAGAGAGAAAAAAACCAGAGTTGTCGAATCCCCACATGAAAATGCGCTTCGCTCCTCCTTCACCTTCATGTAATGAGGGAACAGAGTGTAGATGGAGGAGAGTGTGAAGCAAAGGGTAATTAATTAGCGCTTTGCTCACGAATATGAACTGATATGAACTGAGAGATCATACAGGAGGAAGCTATATCCAATTGCAGTTATAAATGTGGTAATACAGTTTACAACTAATACCGGAAATATGGAAATATGAGCCAAGTTGAAAATAAAAGAGCAGTTAAATGTAGGTGATACTTATATACAACTCAATGTAGATTAAGTGTGCATCTGACATGCTGAAATAACAGCTACAGTTGCACAGAAGCCTTCTAAAAACCTTATTTTCCATGAGCTATTTGGTCCAAATACTTATATTGTATTACCATATTGGTAACATTTTTATGAAGACAAACAAATCATTAAACAAAAAAAAACAAAAAAAACATCTGCAGAGCTTGTAGAAAGGTGCAGAATAAAAGTATCTATTTTCCTTCAACACATTATTATGATTGTGAATTAAATTTTGTCCAGTCCAAAATTATGGTTTTGTTTATCTCTGTGTAGGAATTCTGACTGTTGGTTCCAGCTTCTAACAAAATCTGTCAGCCAATAGTTTAATGCCATTGGTATCTAGTGAGAACTGTGCTTTTTGTCAGCAAAATTAGCCCTTTGCTAATAAGTAAGGAGCGATAACAGCTTCTTTAATGACTTTAGTGGGTAAATGTATTTTGCCAACTCCGGAGTCCGAATCAATCACCAGTGCCACACATTTTTTCACATTTCACATTGACACGCTACTGTTGTGAGCAGTGCACTGCAGCACTTGCAGACAGCTGAGATGGACAAACTGCAGTACAGCGGGGTTTGATCCGTTTCATTTTAACTGATAGAAATCCATTAAATATGCCCGGAATCGGCCCTGATGCTGATCCTTGGGGAAGGTCTGAGACATCTCTAGCAATGTAAAGAGAAATACATGCAACACTATGGCACTGGTACTCCTTTCAGCATATGTATTTTTTTTCCCCAGAAATCAAAGCAGTGTCTTTATCCTTCTCTGTTGCCTTTTGCTTGTTTGTTCTTCCACTTGCATTCTCTTCAATAAGACTGCATCACTGTTGTTCTCCTGCTGCAAAGACTACATTTGAAAGCAAAGCACAAAGCCTTGAATTATTCTACTTTAAAAGGAGTTTGTGCACCATCACGTAAAAACACAGCGCGGGCCAGCTGTGCATAAGCTACAGTACTCTCAGAACAACAGAGATCTGCCTTAAATTGAAACAGCACAAACTAACAACATGTGCGATCACATTTGCAAGCGGGGTGCCAAAGATGCAGCAAAAAATGCACAAAAAACTAACAGAGGACATTCAACCACTCCAGGAGGGCGTGTTGGATGGAAGTGATCTTAAATAGTCCAAAAAACAATACTACTGGATTGCAGTTGAGATTTAAAAAATGTAGAAGCAAACATTTGACAAGCATCAGTCCCTCTAAGCAGTGGGGGAATTTCCCTGCCTTGACCTCTGTTGGTGAAGTTGTTGGCTGTGTCATGTCCTCCAGGTTGTGAATGGGACTAAGCTGTCTGAGAACTGCCAAGATAAAGATGTTTGCCGGCAAGGGATGAGGCAGTTCCCCCCCTGCCTATGTTTAGTAAGGACTGCTCCAGTTTGATGCATTCAGTCTCCTTTCTTTCAAACTATTATGTACGTTTTAATGCTCGGAGCAGTGTTTGTTTTCCTGTGGGTGTGTAAACTACTGAGTCTTGACCCCGAGGGGTTCGCTCTTCTACTCAGCCTCATACATTTAGGGGCTGTTTCCTGACATTGATGTACAAGTTGGCGCACTACTCACCTCACGGCACTGACTCCATTTATGCTTTAGTGTGAGGTCGTTTGGTTAAACCAGGTATCACCTCAGCATGCCCTCATATCACATCAAAAAAAGGGGAGATGTGGAACAACAAACTGACCTTTCTGAACTCGAGATAACGCTGACATCAAGCTGTACAGGAAACCTACAAATACAAACGATTGCAACCTTTTTTCTTTTTTTTTTTTGTTTTAGCTCGCACCATCCACTGGAACAAACACAGAGTAATCCAGACTGTACACCATCGGGTGGACAACGTGTCTGCAAAAAAGGTCTAGCGACAGGGAACACAGTGGCATCAAACAGGCTTTGGTATCCTGCTGTTACCCTGACTGGGCTTTTATCAGAACAACAACAATACCCAAAACGAACAGCAGACCAACAGGGAAAATGGATCACAACATGAGATGAGCCTATTTTTCCATCCTGTATAAGAGGGAAGTTATGCTTGACTCTTGCCGTCCACAATAGCCCACCGTCGAAAGAATTATTGGATAAACCTGTTAACGTTGTTACCTGCTTCCTGTAGTAAGGTAAATAAGAAGCCATTTAAAGTTGTGGATTTTAACGTGTTAAATTCCTTTTTGTTGAACTTCATGTCCTTCATGAGTACCAGGGGGTAAGAGGGGAGCCTGATTGGCCCGTGCCCCGCCGGGTGCCTGTTCCAGGCCAAGCTCCCCTGCTCACACCCCCTCCCCGCCTGGAGGTGTGGACTTTTTTTGTCCAACAAAGCATGTCTCAAGTCAAATCATTTGCAGGACTCATAACACTTACAATTCATAAAGGTTTGCAAAACAGCAAACTCTCAGAGCTCACACCAAAGAAAGAGAGTTGGCATTATGCGTCTGCGGAATAACCTGAATTAAAATGTTCATAACATTTTTACCTCAGCAACGGTGCTTTGTGATCGTGAACCCAACACATAAAGAAGAGTCATGTACTCACATTATACAAAGAACAACAGTAAACGGCAGGTTTTAGTGTCACATCCTCAAAATCAAAGTGCAAATGTTTGTTCTGATTCATCATTTAATGGGAATGTATTCATCGTAGAGGTGGCAGAATTGTACATTTCTCTGCTGAAAGGCTTACACAGTAATGTGCACAGTAATGTAAGATCTCCTGCTGTTCTTTTACTGGAGAAATGTGTCCTCTAATGTTTCTGCACAATGACATTGATTGTCAAGCTGTCATTTCACTTACCATAAGATATAAGTCCCTATAGCCTGGTCATTACGACAGTGTGGGTAAGAAATGCAGTTGAACTAACGATGCAAGGTGAAAGATTCAAATCCAGCTGAAATCTTAAAAACAGGACTGTTTGTTTGATCTTAAACATACTCCGAGTAACGTTTAAAACTGCTGTCAGCATTATTTTCTAATTAAAGTAAGTGTTAAATAGCTCTTTATCCTAACACTCATCACTGTTATGGAGTGTTTGGTCAGTAACCCATTTCTCTCCGACCCCCACTAATGCAGTAACACAAAGAGAAAATAATTTAGAGGCCGTCCTGTCTGCTTATGAATGTGCACAGAGCAGGATCCTCCTGTTTGCTGCTATGTCTGGCGATTACCAGCTAAAATTACATCAACACTTACAGCAGCTTTAACCTTACATTGCCGCAGTTAGACGCATTATCTCATCGCCATGCATCCCTCGAACAGCTGTGTTTAAAAAAGCAAAATAGTATGATCTTTCACCCGCTTCCAACAACAAACAAATGCACACGCTAGCCAGATGAAGGTCTTTATGACAACAGGCGGTGGTAGTTAGTCCACAGGGGCCGCCAGAATCAACAAAACAATGAAAGTTCCTTGTAGGTGCTTTAAAGTTTTTAGCATTACATATCATCGTCCAATAAATGCCACATGTCAACACAGTAACTGCCTTTCTGCAAAAGTTAGTCACTTTAAAGCTACATTATGTAGAAATTGGCAGATGGATTTAGGTGCCAACTACAAACAAAACTCATTACGACTTAACAATGTGTGTTGAATACCTGTATGTTGAAGTAAACATGTATCCTACCCTCTCACTGAAGTTACATAGGGCAGAAACAAGCCATAGAGACAGAGACACCAGTCACCCTATTACAAGACACTGCACCATCTACATGATTTTGAAGCTGTTATTTTAAGGTAAAAAAGTTACATAATGTTCCTTTAAGCAAAAAACTTTGCATTCTGGCTTTCAAATGTGTTTTATGTGTTATAAGGACGTTTCATTGACTTTATTTGATCCGGTATTGTGATTGCCATCTTTCAGTTCAGTTCCTGAAGTTATATCAAATGAAATTCCAACATAAACATGACTGTCTGCCAATTCCTCTGTTCACAGTCAGCAACATATTGGCTCACTTGTGCTGCATTTGCTAACTTGAACTGAGCTATTGAGAGGAAATTTCCAACTAAATGCGCACTCATTCATTCGTGACTGCATTCCATTGCTGCGACAGAGGTGGAGTGAGCTGGGGTCGCTGCCTTCGAGAGGGATTTCAGCAGGGCTGCAGGCAGGAGAGGGATGCTGTGAGAGGACTGATGGGGGCACAGAGCTCCTAATGCACTTCCTTTTAAATATGAAGCTGCACATTAAGCTTTCATAGGCTTCCCACTGCTCCCCTTAGCTGGCAAACTGGCGAGCCAAGCTGCACGGGTAAAAACAAACACACTTACCGGCCTGATACGCACGCACGTATATAATGGATATATGCAGGCAAAGTACAAGTGAACAGCCTTGACTTAGTAAGGTATAGTATTATGAGTATTATTACAGGTAAATGCACTCACAGTTTATATCCTGCAAATGAAATACAGTAAATTATTTTAAGGCCCGTTTTTTTCCCTCCAGAATAAAAAATGACAACAAATTTGTTGCTGTGCTTTCAGAAATGCTCATCTGGCTCGCAATTCCCAAAAGCATTGTAAAGCTAAGATGGCTGTGGCCATCTTCAAGAGCTCCTTAAAGGGACAGTACACCCCAAAATCAAAATCATTAATGTAATCACAACTTTCATCGGCACTAGGTCATGATTTCTGGAAAGGGCCAATGCTGTTTTTCAAATGCACTTTTTTATGATGTGGAGCCTAGCGCCATCTAGTTTAATTATAAAAGAGAGAGGCTGGACATCTTTACAGCTGATATCTTCAAAACACCAAAAACAATCTAGATGGATAAATAGCATTACAGATAAAAAAAAAAGAACATATATATTTGATTTTGGGGTGAACTGTCCCTTTAATCTTATGAGATGTTTTCAAAAATGTTATAGCAGGTTTGATTCAATGCATTTGGGAAACATTTGTAAGGCTTAAAAAGGTTTATTGAATGGATTTTACATTCAGCCATACAAATGCTTCTTTTGAAAATGGGGCCCCAATGTGTCTCAAATCTACAAAAAAATCTTACCATCAAGAAAAATACAAGATTAATAGTCCAAATAATAGTCACTCGGTACTTCAAGAAACAACATGCTGCCTTTTCCTTCAGCCAAGAATTTAAGCAGTACAATCCTTTAAAAAGTCTGATCTGTTTTTACCTTTTGCAAGGTCATGCTTCTACAATCGGTGTCGCTTTTCTTCCCGAAAAGAGGACGTCTCACTTTTTGGAATGAGACTCGTCTTTCAGGCCTTTCGGAGGATTGAGGTCGTTCAGGAGAATCAAATATTAAAAGCACTGAGAGGCATTGCATTTTTGTTCACGTCCCCCATTCCATTTGTTTACGGAGACTGAAATAACATGGTGGCAGCGTTCATTTCTATTCACTGGGCGATTTTCAGGGTCAGAGGTTCAGTCAGCTGAGTCTTCAGAATTCATAACTGCCTCACTAGCAGGGCAAAGAAACCCCCGAGATTTAGAAGTATTGATTTGGAGACCAGCTTAAAGTGCAATAGACACACACATATACACACACATGGTTTCAGTCCACTACTGATGTGAATTCTTTTTAAGGGGGAATTGCACAGCATTGAGTTTCTGATGTATCCAGCAATAGTGAATCTGTTGCTATTTAAAGATAACATTCCATTGTTTATTCATTATATATCATTATATATTATTTCACTGATGTAACTAATCTGAAGTTGATGTGGCCACTTGATTTTGAATATTAGCATTTAAAAACAACTAAGATGAAGACATCCCATTGGCTTTCACTTGCTTAAAAGACACTGCAAAACAGATAACACGTCTCAATAAGACTTTTTTGCAGTGTGGCAGGTATGTGTGCACTTGGTTGTCTATACTTATGTGGGTGTGCGCATGTTTGTACAGACAGGTTAGCAAAAAAGAGCGAATTCTCAGAGCAGTCAGCGTCCAAGCTACTGTAATCCTGTAAGTCCAGACATGGAGATTGTGGCACGAACACGCCGCCACTGCTGCAGAGAGATCTGCCAGCACATCCCATGTCTCTCACTGCTTCTCACTAAGTCTCTGCACTCCTGTTTTATTCATGCTCCTTCTGGAAAGGAGAAACACAAGATCAGGTGTCTGATGTGTGCACATGTGTGTACATTTGTGAGCCCATGTGCACATTTGGGAGCAAAAAAAAAAAACACAGCAGAGGAATACATCCTGTTTTTGAGAATGTAGTGAATAATCAATGGTCAAAAGCTTCGAAGGAAACAAAAAAACATGGATTCTGCGATGGGTTTATCTCTTCAGTGTAGCAAGCACATATGCAGCCACACCTCTCCACCAATGTCGCACAACCCGAGTCACGAGCGACAAATAGCATTGTTTTAAGTAACACTTGTTTTAAGCAACCCTGCAGACCCTATTTTAAGTCCTCCTGCACCATCGTTTCCCGTGGTGCTGGGTGATTGCTCTGGTGTTAAAGCAAAGTGTTGCTACATCAGTTTGAAGGAGAAAAACAGAAAGGCCGCAGAGCCATGGACAGAATGGCACTAAGTCAGGGAGACAGAAAGACGGGGGAAAGAAACAGAAATGAACAAACAGAGAAAAAGACGCAGAGAAAGAATAGAGGAGTCGGAGGGAGGTAGAGGGAGAGGCGCAGAGAGAGTGAGCGAGCAAGCGGGCAAGGGAGAGAGAGGTCCCTACTGAGCAGTGAATTTATTTGAGCTGTGGCCTCTCAAGTGAATCCCCTGAATGGGAGTAAATAGACAGCAGGCACTACAAGGCGGCTTTGCCTCACATCAGCTGGTGAATGTAAGAGAGGAGGAGGATGGCAACAATACAAGGGAGCTAACAGGTTCACAAGCAGTGGAGACTTAACAACCCAATACAAAAACAATATGGCAGCACATGGGATTAAAAAAGTTGTTTTGTCATGATTCAAGCAGTACAAACACAGCGAGGAAGAGAACTGCACATTTAGAGTGGACAGATGCAGACACACATGAAACCAGAAGGTCTGAAAAAAGGAATACATACACATTAGCATACACATGGGAGATATGGGACAAGGGTCTCGTTAGTTAGCCACTGCGACCTCGTCTGTTGTACATCTAACCGCACCACGCATGGCCAGTTCTTATCCTTATATATTATATTTATTATGTATATTAAATATTTTAGAAAATGTTCAAATATTAACTTAAATTATCGACAAATGTGAGTTAATAACAGTTTTGATTCTTTGTGTTGTATTGCAGAGATATCTACTGAAGTTAGCATGCTAACCAGCTAGCCCATTCAGTCTCAGGCCAAAGCTCTTGTGCAAGTGGTGGGTTACTCTCCCTGTGCCGCTAGCTACACAGTTAATTGAGCTGACTAGCTAACGGCAGCCACAGTTAGCCGGAGTTATGTTATGTCATACGTCTGGTGATTATAACCAATCAGAGAGCTTGTTACATCCCATGGCTGATTTTACCAGCTCAAGGCCCAAAGTGTCACAGAAAGGCTAAATGGAGAGGTTAAATGGAGAGGTTAAATGACTAAGCAAATCGAATAGCTAAGAGGAAAAGGAAAAGCAGCGGGTAAATGGAAATGCAGATAGAAAAGTAAATTGGCCTTTTAAATGCCTGATTAAAATTTGTATTCTTAATTCAATTTGTGAATCCAGCTATGTTTTTTTAAACTGCATTTTCAAAAAGATTTTTAAATTCCATTATTTATTTATTAATGTATTTTTAAATGATGTACTTATTGACTGTTTTATGTTGTTTTTGTAAATCCCTTTTTAATTTGGACAATTTATTTATGTATTAACATTTCATTTGTAAATTCTATTTATAATTCCTCTTTTCATTGCCCATTAAAATATAAATAATGAATTCCTTTGTAATTTAGTCTATGTATTAATAGATGAAGAAATTAATTTGTAAACTAATTTATTAATGCCTATTTTTATTTTACAATTAGTTAAATGCTTTATTACTATTTCCGTGACACTCCTCCATAGAGGTACTGTATACTCATTTTGATTTTGATTTGACTCACGGATTGTTCCATGAGTCTGGTGCACTAACAGCAAAGTGAATGTTTTCTATAAATCTGCTCTGGTAAGAAGTCATGTGGCAGCTTATTCCAAAGCAATAAATAAATGTGATTGTTATTATGTCCCTCAATCAAGGAGGACCAACTGACCTTATCATATAAAATGCAGTGGTGAGCATTGTTATTATCTACAGTAATGAAGCTGAGAGATGAAATGTAAACACAATCCAAGACTCTAAGAGGAACAATCGTCCTCATATAACTCAGAGGAAATTAACTCTGTTACTGTCCTAAAGGGAGGTCACAGTTTACCAATGAGGTTTTCTAGGTATCATTATCTTATAATTATGCCAGATGACACTATATGTATAGTAGAAACACCATCACACACATCCATGCATAAATCAAAGGAAGGAATTATTATGCTTTGCTTCAGGAAACATTTTCCCTTAATTAAAAATATACATGATTTGTAGTTAATGAGATTAAAAGGTATAATTCGTAAGAAATGGCCATAATTCAAAGGTAGTTTCAAAACTCTAAGGGGCAGCATAACCCCTTACTGTGGTTCAGTATACTGTTCTCTTTGTTGTAGCTATCTCTGGCTGTAGCGACTAGCCACCTCATGTAGCCGTGGAGCAAAGTAGCCCTTTCAGCTGACGGGAGCCTGCCCGCACTACAACCCCCGATGCCGGGGGAGTCACCAGGGCTCCCTAGTGAGCATGGCTGGAAACTAGACTGGGACTGAACACAGCCTCTCAAACTGATCGATGCAGGTGGTACAGAGGTGACTTACAGCAGCTCTGACCCGGACTATGACTCGAGAGAGTCTGGCATCAGCAGCGGCAGGTAGAGCTGGAGTATTTTTATCTGTGAATTGAGTATATTTTGACCAGAGGTGGTTAGCATGCTAACTTCAGCAGACTGAATCTGTTGATAATGTTAATTCCTTTTTATGAATGTGGCCATTTCTTACAAATTGCTCCTCTAAATGTGAAATCCACAGCATGTCTAGTGTTGAAAAGAGTAGACACACATCTCTTTTCAGAACATATGTTACCACTTGCCCACTTCTGATGCTAGACCTCTAGTCTAACATTATACAGTAAGTAATGAAGTTAGAAGGTACTGTAGGTTTAGTACTGAGAAAGAACATCAGAAAAGTCCAGGTTTTTGTTTCTTCGTCGAGCAGTCAAAAGTTTTCACATTTTTTCTGTAAATGTTGTTCTGAAGGTATTTCTTGGACTGCTGTCGTGTGTTTTGCTCTCTCTGACCTGCTGTCTCTCCGCCCCATCCACCCTCACCGTGCCTCTCTGTCCTTGTCTTCCCTCTGTATATAAACATACTCTGTACAAGGTGGCTGTCCACGCCTCTGTGACTAAGTGACTGGCAGTGACAAGCGACAGCTCCTCTCACTTTCTGTGTGTTTGTGTGCGCGTGTGCCTTCTTGAAGAAGACTATGCGTGCGCCTCTCTGTCTCTGTTTCTGCCTTCTTTTATATGTCGACCTGTCTAGCAACAATTCAACATCCTTCACCAAGATAAAAAAAAAAGAAATAAAATAAAATAAACCCTCAAGCTGAACTGATGGAGACAAATAAGATACACCCACAAGTCCTCATTCTTTCACTCTTCATGATTTCTTTCAAAAAGTAAATAAAACAGAAATCTTGTGGTATTAGGTGGTATGTCATTGGTAACTCTGTCTGAGTGTGTGCATGTGTGTGCAACTAGTAACTATCCTTCTGAGTGATGACCGCTGGGTGACACCGTGGTTGACAAAGAAAAGAAGAGAAATCCAATGAATATGTTATCTGTCAGAAAATACAGCATGTGCTGTAAGGCTATCTCAGTGTGTATGTCTGTGTGTGTGTGTGTGTGTGTGTGTGTGTGTGTGTGTGTGTGTGTGTGTGTGTGTGTGTTTGTGTAGACGCAGTGTTTATGTCGGCGGGAGTCTGGTCCTGTGTCAGCTGGCACAGGCGAGCATGGTATTAGGATTTTCAGATTTAGCTAATCTCGGAGCAGCCATTCTTTCTACTTGCCAGTTCAGCAACACAGTCACACAGTGGAGCTTCAAACGCTACCTTCTGCATTTTTGGTGCATGTAAAAGAGTTTATATGGGCCGAAAAAAGAGAGAGCCATAATGAGTGTTTGTGTGTGTGTGTTTTTATTTTCTTCCTTTAGGCCAGTATGTATCCTGGTGAGTGGACAGCGCCTTGTGCAGCCATCTCATCCATCTTCGTCAGAGTCATTGCCTCAGACAGCTGTTTCACAGCCCAACACTCACAGAAGACTCACCCACCTGCTCTCCCAACACACTCAGACACTCACACACACACAAACACACACACATCCAGGCATAGAACAGCTATTTGTCCTACAACACCAATGCAACAGACCCGCTGAGCCAACAGTCCTCCTGACCTCATCTTAGCTCTCCCAATGTGGCTGCATGTTTATCCAGAAGCTCATCGCTGCCATCACACAGCAACAAAGTTTGGCAGTCAGAGAGAAATTAGGCCTTCTCTTCTTTATTTCATAAAAACTTAATATCCAGGACTCCCCAACTAAAGTTGTCCTCCAATCCCTCCAACTATACATGTATATCAGAAGTCCCAAACAAATATACTTACTAGAATGACCTGAATCTGAATCCTGAATCTAACCCTAAAGTTAATGGGGTCTTTTCGGGGGCGAGACCCATCCAACACCCAAGTTTTGTGGAAATCCATTCAGTAGTTTTTGTGTAATCCTGCTGACAAACCATGACACCAACCAACCAACCAACCAACCAACCAAAAAACCAACCAACCAACCAGCCAACCAACCAACCAACCAACCAACCAACCAACCAACCAACAAACTAACCAAACAACCTAAAAACCAACCAACAAACGGACACGCGTGGAAACACAACCTCCTTAGCAGAGGTAATAAAGCCTCCAGATACAACCTGGAGCAATTCTTTCCTCCACAGAGGCATCTCGTACATGTTCTATTACTATATCTGTTGTGTTGATGACACAAAAACAAGGAATGTCTTACTATCATTTCATGCAATATGAGCAAATTTCTGTAAAGAAAATCAATTTTAGAGAGAAGGAAAGGAGGCAAAATGTTGCCATGTCTGCCCGTGTCTTTGCAGAGACAGTGAGGGAGAGTAAGAAAGTGTGCACGGTGTGTAACATTTGTAGGATAAAGATTAGTGTGGGTCTCTAAGTGTTGAATAAAGAGATTGAATAAAGAATAAAGAGAGTCAGTGGATTAAGGCCCAGCAGCCAGACGGGCAAACCGAGATTAGCCCACACTTAAAGGTCGCACAGCTTTACAGAATAGAGGGACAATTCCAAGGAGGGAAGAATAACTGGAAACTGGCAACATAAACCGTGACATTTCTCATTCCTTGCTCGTTCAGCATGTGGATATCATTATGAAAACATATTTAAAAAGCATTGAATACTCTTACTTTAACCCCAGTGAGGCTGATGTGTTTTGACATGAGTTTGAAAAAGACCAGTGTTATGGTAGCTGAGATAGAAATGAGTGGCAGCTCTAATTTTCTTTCTTCCTCTGTCCTTGCCATTTATTCCAATTAAATAGTGGTGCAGTGATGTTTTTTTCCTCTGGGCTATGGCTATCTTTAGTCAAATTATACCATTTTGGTTGTAGAAAACAGAACAGAAAACTGCTAGATTAAGTTCTTCCTTGCAGAGGTAGCAGATCTGGCTTGCTCTAACAACTAATGACTGCTCCACCAGAAAGACTGCTTTAGTTGGTAATATGGACAGCTTAGTCTGTCATTTTGTAATGCCGGTCATTTATATTTGAAATAAATCTCTACGGCAGGGGAATTCAGTTTGCTAATTATCTGGGATTTTCCTCCATGCAATGTTCTTTATTTTTTATTTTTCTGCATCTTTAACCATCCTTGGCAGCTGCTGATAATTTTCCCCATGCCTGGCTGCTCAGATGTTTTTTCTTTTCTTGCCATCATTCCAATTTGGGATCTTTTTTATCTCGATCAATGCATTAATTTACATGCTAAAGATATCTCCAGTAATGTAAGGGTATGTAAGATTTTCATTTAAAATTTGTTACAATTGCAGGTTTGAACATGCATGAAAGTTTGAAGGAAATCCAAATTTGTCACAGTTTGTTGTTGTCACTTCGTTCTCACTACATGACATTGATTAGAATCAGATTTGAGTTTACAATATGAGAAATCCCAACAGATTCAATCTTCCTACATTGACAGCATCAGACATCTACAACACTACATTCCCTTAAGAAGCATGCTCCTTTAAATAACACGGACATTACATGAATAAAAATCTGTTATTAAAAAAAGAAAAAAGGTACTGCGAACTTTGCTTTAACTTGTAGCATTTGGAAATCAGCTGGCTCCCTGCGGTAAGTAGAAAATTTAACCAGATCGCCTGCAAATGTAAGGGTTTAATGCTTTTTCTGAAAGCGGTGCCTTGTGGAGAACATTATAATGATGTTAGACTTGCCTCAATACACTTTGTGTGTATTTTCAACAAAAGTGTATCTATCCCATAGCACAAAAATAGAGAGTTTTTGAAACTAATGAAGGCTCAAATGAATTTGAATATAAAGAAATCATTTTTTTTCTTCTTTTAATTGGTTTCATATGGACTCCGCTTGGTGGAAAAATAAGAAAAAGAAAATAATGAGCATAGAAACATTAGAGACAAAGAGAAAGACGTCCAATGCATTGAGAGTATCACTCACAAATACATCTGCTCATGGGTGTTTTATCACTGATAACATGCTTCAGTGTGCTGTTTAAATGACACACTGTCACTGAATCAGAACAATATCCTTATAAAAATGTTTGAATGATGAATGGAACCCTCATGTTCAAACTGGCTAAAGACTTATGTTATGTCCTTTCTGTAGGACTGTGTTCTCTACTAGGAAACCTATCTGAGACTGCTCAAATTAGCTGTGTTTTCCATTAGTCTTTGTACATAAATGGTGTGTCTGTGCTGAGCTCACTATCTGCTCTATAACTACTAGAATGTATAGCAATCAAAGGCCCAAGACACATGTGGGATGTATGGGAGACAACTATCAGATTACACCTAATGATTGATCATCCCTTTCGTTGGGTGAGCCCTTACAGCATCTTATGAGGGTTGGTGGTGGTGGCGTTACTAGATTGAGCTATTTCTTCAAGCAGTTTGCCATGATATCTAAGATGACATTGTTCACTTGAGTCGGCCTGCTTTTGTGAAAAAGGACATAGAGCAAACATAAACAAATCAACATTTAGGAGGTACAGTTTTTTTCTATAAAGCAAGACTCAGAAAGTTTTATCTTTGCTCTGTCTCACACAGGGGCATCTAATATCTGCCAGACATGGGCTTAAAGGGACTAGCAAGGATGTGTAAATGCATCTTAAAAGAAAGAAGGCAGTGAAGGAACCTCTGTACACCCATGTTGGTCCCTGAAAATTACAATATCTTACGTCGATTCTTGAAAAATGACCTGCTCAATAATAGCATATGAAATGCCTATGCAAGTACTGGACTGCATGATCCTGGACTTGGCAGAATGTCAGATATCGTTAAGGACAAAGGATGGGTTTGGTCAGAGAGCAGTGCTGCTGCAGTTTCCATGGTTGAGCGACTGCTGGGCTGGACCAATAGAGCAGCTAAGTCACATAACCCAAAGTCAACCGAAGCAACAAAGCTCCATTTACAGACAGCTTCAGGGAAATTTCCTAGCTGGACGAACAGGGCTTATTGGAGCACCATATGAGGTTTTACCTGCAATGGTCTGCTGCACAGTTCACCTGGGAATGGCCAACATGGTTGGGTTGTCAGGTTATGTACTTCTATTTAGAGGGGTCATCATTAAGTTTTAAGTTATTTTCAATTCTTTTTATGGGAATCAGGCAGGACCCATCTGCTGAGGTTCATGGGCTCAGTAGATCTGAAGATGAAAACAGATCTCTGCTCCTCTTTCAATAAGACAAAACAAACAAAACAATGCAGTGTCCACTCTGCTGGTCTGAGTTTGTGTTGCCCAAGTTTGAGTTTGTCAGTTGCTACAGTATAAGACAGTGAATGTTGGGTTAGTGTATGAATGCTGATGTTATGTCCAGCACTGTATATAGAGTCAGTGATAGATCCATTGTCATTGGCTGAACCAGCATAGTGTATGTTTAGTAAGCTGCACTGTAGTGGTGATTGAACAAACCTGTAGAACCTGTTAGAAGGCAAAACCAGTGTGAAATTAAACTTGTAAAGCAGACAGTTTGCTTTTCCCTTTACTTGTGTTGCCTTTCATTTTCTTTCCTTAAACTGTACCCTGAATTCTTGTTTCCCTCATCTATGTGACAAAGTAGCATACGTATTTTCATTTAAAGGTGCTATGTTGTTTTTTTTACCTGCAAGTATAAATCAGACCACTGCTGTTATTACAGTCAGATCTTGAAAAGTTGATCTTTATATGTTTGCATTAGAATGTCTAAAAAATCACAAGACCTTTGTGTTATATTTTGTTGAGCTGTGTCTTCACATTACCCCAAATGTTTCCAAAAATGTCCAAACCCACAGAAATCCATAATTTTACTCAAAGTAAGGGTGCATTGCATCTGGTTGCCCGTTGTTATAACTTCTGGGGAAACCTTCCCATCTGTGAACATTTCCGTGAGTCGCATCAGATAGATTTTCATTGGCAGCGTTGGTTGTTTAACAATGAAGACAAACACTCCCACAATCCCACGCTACTTCACAATGTCATCAAATGATGTCTATTGTTTTCATTGTCTTGATCGAGAGATGCCTAGTGATGGAAATTACAAACTGTGCAACGTGTGCATTTAATGCAACAATGCTTATATCCATCACCCTCTCAAGTCTTCATATCATGTTTGACAGACAGACATGGATACAGACAGACAGACAGCGTCCTGTCTGTCAGGCAAAGCTGTAAAATTAGGCCAAAGCCATAGACTATCGTTATAGCTTTCAATCTAATTTGCATACTGCCGACTACCAGCAATCATAAAACACTTATGAGCCTAAAATTAGTTAATAATTATTCTTTTAATGAGTTAATAATTAACATTCTGGGCAATGTAAAACATTTGCCTTGCAGCGCTCTCAGATATCATCAATGTCTGAGGGATGTGTGATGCTGATGTTTAACAGGATCACAATAATTGGTGTTATCATGATGTAATTAATGGTAATGTACATACGCCGACAGAGTTTAAAAAGAAGTCTGCGCTGTACGTTTTTTACGCTGTAATGTTCTACAGTTCAGTTCTTCACTGCAACTGCTGCACAGTGATTAAAAAGCATTTGCTTAATACACATCACAGTCCTAGGTGTTGCCATAAAAAGGATGCCGAGGTGCCGAGAGAGTAGGGGATTGAAAGACAGAGAGTGAGAAAGAGAGAATTATGCCACATGAGAGATGAGAGAAACATATTTTGTGCCCCAAGGACAGATGGGAAAGAGGATGGAGGAGAATAAGGCTGAAAAATCGGTTGAAGTGCGGCACTTTGAGGGGGGCTGAGCATAGATAATTATACATTATATATGCTAACATGAAGAGTATTGAGTATTGTACTTCAATGGCTACTGAAGAGTGCGAGAAAAGGACATTAAAAGCTTACATATTAGACGTAGAGGGAGAGTCATTCATGTAAAGAGCACATTTTCCACACACCGCTACCTGAAGTCTTTGCTCTCATTGTTCTCTTTAATGCATCACAATTAGTGGACGCTACATATTGCTATGACAGACAACCTATGCCTGTGACGAAATTTTTTTTGGCCATCGCGTGAGAACAGACTGTCACACACAAACACATATGCACACGCACAAACAAACATGCACTTGCACACAAAAGCTTGCGAGCTAGTACACACAGACACACACAGTGGGAAGCCCCTGGTGGATCTAATTGAAGAGATTAGATGTTATCCTGTTATATCCCAGCCAATTTCAGCCTATATCCAAAAGTAATGCTGGAGAATTCAGGGGTTACAGCAACCTCCACACACCGCATAGCTGTTCCCTTGGAAACAACAGCAAGACAGTCTATAACAACCTGCCTAATATACTGTCTTTTTCTCCCTCGAACTTTGTCTCTTATTTCTCTAAACCTTTTTTTTGTCAATTTCTTGTGTCTGTCTGAATGTTTTTCGTTTCCCCATTTCATGCTGTTATTCTTTTATCTTTTTGTCATTAAAAAAAGTTAGTTGCTCAACACTCTACTTCTAGATATGCCATAATCAAAAAGGGTAAAACTTAAGACAGCAGGATACAGTATTTATCAAGCCGACAAATGATCGGCCCAATATTGTGAACTCTATATTATCTGCTATTTATGTGTGTATTTATCTAGCTGATAAATAGTGCCAATAATAAGCCAAACTGCTTTCATTGATGAAAAAGTGCAGCATTTTACAAACTCCCACACAGTAGGCTATATGCACGTTGAAAGTTGGTCTGTGATCCACCAATCAACACAAACAGGATTAGTCTGACACACTGATGGCCATGCAAGGTGCCAACTGCTCATCAGGAGCAATTTGGGGTTCAGTATCTCGCTTCGACTTGCACCTGGGGGAGCTGGGAATTCGAACCAGCGACATTCCTGAGCTACAGCCGCCCCCAGTGGTAATGGCAGTAGTGGTAGTAGTGGTAGTGGTAGTAGTAGTGAGGGTAGTGGTAGTAGTAGTGAGGGTAGTGGAAGTAGTGTTAATAGTGGCCGTGGTCATAGTAATGGTAGCAGTAGTAGTAGTAGTAGTAGTCAGTTGGTATTGGCTTAATAAAATCCATATCATGCATCCCTACTAGAACTGAATTAAAGGTTCCACGTGGGAGGAAAATGCTGTTTGAGTTGGAATTTGATCCCCTATAGACACTTAAACAAAACATGCATTTTTGGACACTTGGGAAATTGTGATGCAAACAAAAGCTGAACAAGCCGACAGTTGCATGTATCTGCAGCATGACAGACGTCAGGCAGAAAAAAAAACAAGCAGTGAGAAAAATAAGAGCACTAGTCACGTATCTCACTCATCCAGGGGTGTGTGCCACGCTGTGCTCTCTCCACAGGGCCGGCGTTTAATTAGAGTCTAAAAATATGTCCACTAGTAATGATTACCTCATGTTTATCGTTAATGGCTCCACTGAGGCAATCGCAGTGTACGAGTGTCTTTGTGCATGTCTGCTTTTGTGTGCAGTGCATGACAAACAGAGCGTGGTACTGTACGTATGTACCCCTGACCTCTGCACAAATAGCAGGATGCTATTGTAAAGAAAAAAGGGAAGAAGAGTGAGACTGAAAGCTCCTGTGAACAAATCGAAGGTTTATTACAAAGGTGTGTGTGTGGGTGTCTACTGCATATGAATATATTAATGTATGTGTTTACAGAAGTATAAGGTCTATATGTGTAGGCGCATACACTGCTACTCCGCAAGGGATGAGCTGAGCATGGTCCCATGTGCTTCATAGCAGGTGAAATTTAATCTGTGCACATAACCTGGAAAAAAAGGGACCAAATGACCAATTAGGGTAATGTTTGCCCCCTAATGCTCTTATTTGCGTGCTACAATAACAAAGGTTACAATACCCTTGATACCACACACGCACATACACAACAGCACTCATGCAGACCTGCATGCGCCGCAGGGTTGTGTTTGTTTACCCAACAGTTTAGCTTAACCTTCAGATATCCTCTCCACTCTTCCGTGACCTGGTAAAGGTCTGATTGCGCCCTCCCTCCTCCCTTCCTCCACATTCTCCTATGCCTCCACCCATGTCCCCACTCATTCCCGTGATACTCTCAGTATAAAGAACAGTTAAATTAAAGATAGATTAAGAAAGAAAGGCTTCTTCCTATATTCGGTTTAGCTGGAGGGAAACTAGGATGTGTTTATTTTACCTAAGGGTTACCTGAGAGTGATAGTTTTTTAATGAGTTGCATATTCTTTTTTAGCATGTTTTAAAGGTTTTTTTTCTTTTTTACTTAACAAATTAAGTTGCCAGTGTTTTTATTCAGATAATTGAAAAGACCTGGATGCTTCAAAAGAAAAAAAGACCTTTCTTCACTTACTGTTTAATGGGCTGGCTCGTAAGCTTTCATTGACATTCATTGGAGCAAGGTAATCAAGTTAGAAAGAAAAAATAATCTTACTTCATTGTGTCATTTAGAAATAAAACTAACCACTTGGATGTATTTGTAGAGGCTGAGACATTTCGGCATCCAGCCAAATGGCTTCTTTTGGTCTAATGGCAGGCAGGACCTTCTCAACATTTATCTCAACAGGGATGTTTGTTTTACAATACTCTGCATAAATGACAAATCAAGCTGCTTTTAAAAAAGATTTGCCAATTTTTCTTTGGGCAAGCTGTAACTCCATGTACTTCAAACACAGCAATAGCAATGTAGGAGTGCAGAAATGAGATGTTTTTTGCCCATGGAGCTTCAGAGCAAATTCGGATTGAAGCAAGGGCCTTTTGACAGTGACCCAGCCCACTCAGTTCAAATAAATTTAAAGTCCCACTCAGTGTATTTTGGCATTTTGATTATATTCAATATTTTTCTGGGTCCTTTCCTGACAATGTTAATGAGGCACTCTGTCCGCCAAATATTTTTTTGATAAATAACTCTAATAAATACATTTAAGCTGTTGCTAAAACGGACAATAGTATGACTATAGTAGAATCTGCAGGTCATGCTTCATCCTCCAAGCTCGCTGCACTGAGAGGAGAGCTTGAGAAGCAGCAGGGAGTGTCTCCCAGAATGCGAGTCATTGGCTCAAGTATGTATGGCGTTCAAAGAGCGGCGTGGTTCCTTTAAGAGGAGGGCGGTGTGTAGCATGTGTGTGGTTGAGCAAGAGTGAGGGAGAGATCGGCGGCTGCGCTCAGAGCAGACAGGTGTTGTTGCCTAAATGTGCAGTTTACAGGTTACAGTGTATCCATGAATAAACCCTGCAGCTGCTCACAGACTAAGAAGACCTTATGTTGAAGTCACCGTTATCACTATCCCTCGCTAATATCCATACTATCGCTATCCATGCTAATGATGTTGACCTTGCTAGGAAGGCAGTCTGGTCGCGATGGTAACAATTACATGAGACTATTAACTACTGACGTCAACTCTTACTGGGGGTAAAGTAACACAATTGTAAGGACACACAACACAGTGCAAACACACAGACAAGTGTACTCTATGCTGAGCAAAAATGCTTGAAAAGCAAAAGGTATAACATGATTCTTGAGTGCAATGCACTAATAGCAAACACGTGTACGTGACTCTGGCAGACACGTTCACAGATGAGGTAATGTTTCACAGTTTTCAACTTCCGTCCTCACTCTCTGAGACTCTGCTGGAAGTTACAGCAACGCTGCATAACTGAACAAAATATAAACCAAAGGCCTGTTTGTTTTCACATATTTAAAATGCTGAATTGTTACATATTATATCTTTAAGAAGTAGCAGCATTATACATACTGACAATTTTTGCTAAGTAAGTATGAGTTTAGCTCAGCCACATTATCATGTGAATTATTGACTCTTCAATCAATTAACACACTGATCCTTCTCAGTTAGTGCTTTAGATAATCAGAGATAATAAGAATAATTAAAAAGCACAATACACAACTGTTGGTTTTCACAGCAGGGACATTTAAATGTTCTCTCAGCTGGATTTGAAGTTTTTCTTCAATATTACTGAAGAGAACATTCTCCTAACACTATCCATCTGACTGCAATCATCACGTACACACATACTTACGACTCATTGTAAGCAAGTCTCAAGTGCAAAGGTCTATTTGTCTTCCGACATTGTAATACAGAATTGTTACATATTATATCTTTAAGAAGTAGTAGCATTATACATACTGACAATTTTAGAGTTTAGCTAAGTAAACATGAGTTTAGCTCAGCAATCAGACTGGCCTGTAATGAGGGCAAAAAGGCATAAAAATCCATCACCGTCATGGCAAATTCTATGATTACTATTGATGCTGCTCATCAGGGATCTCATTGCCTCGCCGAGAATGATTGGTTCTGTCTGGCAGGGAGTTCCATGTATGTGGCCGAAGCCTCCTGTTAAGTAGTGTGGGCGTGTGTGAGTGTGTGTGTGTGGGGAGGTGATAGGAGTGGGGAGTGTTGGTGAGGTTGTCTCGTGATTAATACTCCTATTTGCTGCTGCCTCTCCCTCCTCAGCCCTTTCTCGGCCCAAGGTTAGTTGGAAATATCTCGTGTGATTCCATGAGAATATTGGAGCCATAATACACCATGGCACAATACTTAAAAACCCCATGAGCTTATGGCTGTATTTTTAAGTGCCCGCAGACATTAGATTTGAAAGTGTTTTGCAAGGTTAAGTGATGGCAGTCGATTCCAGGAGGAGACTGAAAATTGTGGATCTTAATACGAGACATTCACTACCTTAATTTGCATTCATTAATTAACATTATTGTAATACAGCATTGCCAATTAAATATATTATCTGTGATGATTTTCATACAGCTTCAGTGAAGAGATTGGAATGGGTGAATCTCAAACTTCAAAGTGATCATTATCGTTTTTTGAATGTCCTATGAGCGGACACCACGCGGACATGATGCACACCCCAGCCACTGATTTAATAGGCTATAACCCATTTGACTTGTGCTGTCGTGTACAAAAGTCTCAAGGTTAATTGCTAGAGCATGTGTCAGTTCCAGACCCATAAGCTGTGGCTAATAAACACTTGGGAAGCAGAGATAATAGCCAGTCACTGATTATGGGCCAGGTGTATGACAAAAGTGAGGATTTGGTTTGACGTTGTTTTTCTTTCTTTATAATAAGTATATTTAGTACTTGATGAAAAGTGACTTCATCGATTTCTCCACTTCAAGACACAACTAAAGCTTTAGCAGCACAAGCCTCTTTAGTATCTGTAAGCTCAATGTGACTCAAGTACAACATCTTGGCCAGCCGGGCCACTGCTGTCTGATCACAAGCTGCATTATCTTGCAAAATTATTACTATATATTAGAAAATACCACAAAAGTCTGACAAAAAAAGAGTATTTGGCAGCATCACATAAGTTCTTGGCCCAAATACAAAACAATAATGGCTCTGTCGCCCTGTTCCATTTGCGACTTGCTTACTAAGGTAGTATCAGTGACAACTTTGAGATGAATTTGCCTGAATCATCCAACAGTTTTTCCCTGGAAGCCTTTTCTGTTATAAAAATAAGGCATACATCATCATCTTTGTGTCACGTGTGTGAGTAATAGGCTTGATTCAGGTTTCCATTCATGTACTTTCCAGTAATTAAAAGATTCTACTGAACAAATGTTTTTGGCCCAAAAATGCAGAAGCTGGAGAATTTTATGCGTCAGTGACTAATTTTCATTAAAGTAAATGGCTGCCATCTTGGAACACACTACCCCCTTCTCATTATATGTACATCCATGGCCTATATGTACTCCATTCGGAGAGAACATGCTGCCAATATGTAAATGTCTAATGGATGAAAATACAGTTCTATGTTTGCCATAATTAACAGCATTTCTCGCAGCAATTACTATGTAAGTGATCAATCGTCTCTTTAAAATACAATTTGCCTTTAGCACCTGTACATACTATTCATCATTCACATATACTGTTTATAATGCAAATCTAGCTTCAATATCCCACAAAATGCTGCTGCTTGCATTAATTAACCAGCAATTAAGTTGCCTATCATCATCCGTCATCTGTCACATGGGGTTGTGTTTTTTTCCGCCACATTATCATGTAAATTACCGACTCTTCAATCAATTAACACACTGATCCTTCTCAGTTAGTGCTTTAGATAATCAGAGATAATAAGAATAATTAAAAAGCACAATACACAACTGTCGTCTTTGACAGCAGGGACATTTAAATGTTCTCTCACAGCTGGATTTGAAGTTTTTCCTCAATATTATTGAAGATAACGTTCTCCTTACACTATCCATCTGACTATAATCATCATGTACACACATACTTACAACTCACTGTATGCCAGTCTCAAGTGCACACACACACACACACACACACACACACACACACACACACACACACACAAACACTCTGCACAAATACTTTTCAAAGTCCTGACAGACTCAATGCAGTGTCATGCTCAGTCACTGCGCCCAACAAATTGAAGAGAAAGCACATTTTCCCTGAGGTTTCAACTATGTTTATCTCTCTTTTTCACTTTCTCTTTACCCCACTTCCTCCCTATCTCTATATTTCAGCCTGATGACAACTTGATTATGCAGAGACTGTAGGAAAGACGAGTGGTTGGGAATAAATTGATATTAATAACTGTGATTTGGCTGGCAGCGTCTTCCCCGGCTATTTTCACATTTTGTTTGTATTTATGACATTGTTCGGAATGCTAGCTGACTTGAAGAGAAAAGGGGATTCAAGGATAAAATTGCGGTTGTGCATGATAATCAGGGCTAATTTTCGCAGCAGTTCACGTCCAAGCAATGATTTAGATGAATACATACCACGAGGGGATTGACTCAGTCAGAGTGGATTCACTGACATTCAGACAGGCGTACAAAGGTAACCAAATGAAGGAGGCCTGACTCTTGATCCCTATTAAAGCGAACAATTACACGGTGGGGCAGTGTCCTTCAACTGGGCAGAAGTTTACTGGAATTTGAACCAGGCGAGTGATCTGGCTGCTGGGTCACGCTGTGTGGATCAGAGGGGCAGGGAGTGAGTAAGTCGCAACATAAATATTATATAAAGGGAGCAGGTAATGATACAGTTTGTTGGTCTCTGCCTAAATATAGTGTCTGAAAGGTGAAAGGTCGCTCCACCTGCAACACTGTGAATATCTGGAAAAAGTTGGTATGATTGCGGCTGAGCTTCAGGACCAATAATTAACCTTGTAAATGCTCTGATCGCACAAAGACAGCGTCAAACACGCAAATATTGACACACTCTATATGAATAGACACATACATTACTGGGACAAATGGGACCCCCTTGAAAACGAGATGCTGCATCTCAAGGGGTTATCCTAAATAAATTGAATTGAACTATCGTTTGTACACAAAGAAAAACAAAACTTAATGTATGATATATTAGCAAGAAGGTCCGAATAATTAAGAATTTGTCAAAGGCAGCATTTCACATAGCTTATAAAGTTTCTCCAAACTCAACAACTCACAAAATTGAACAATTTTATAATGGAGTCCGGGGAATTTCTATCTATTTCTCTCCCTCTTCATCTCCTTGCTGTAGCATGTTGGTGTTCCAGTTTGCTATCTGCTAAAACACTCTAAAATTGTTGGAAATTATTGTTTAAACGATTTAATATAAGTAATGCTGGTCACTCAAACTAATAGAAAAAACATGAATGAAGGCACCATGTACAATGACGTCATTATAAAGACTGACCCCTCAGCACCCCCGGCTGTAACTGACTTCCCGGGTCCCTGAATATTTGATACATAAACCCACATAAGACGATTAATACAACATGAAATCATGCTAACAAAATTCAACACAAAGCCTCAGCATGCAGGGCCCGAACACTGAGGCAAACAGGGGCTTTGCGCACGGCAGGTAATTAAGAAAACAAATGAGTTTAACAGCATGCTCCATTTTCTCGGCATTTCACTTCATCTTAGTAAACAACACAAACAATCGTAAGTGGGAATCACAAAAAATAACCCAGAGGATGAGCATATCATTGTGGCTGCATGCATTCACAAACACACACATGGCTACAGTATATGCGTGGCGGAATGTAAATGAGCAGATAAGATGATAAATACTGGGCGAACACAGGCGTCATTAATCTTTGAGGAGATGAGGTGTAGTAATTAAGGTTGCTGACACATGGCAGACTCCCATAGGGAGGCTGTGACAGAGTTAGACAGGGGAACAGCAAGCCTCTCTACCCGTGCCCAACACCCTCTTAGCGGGGTGCTGAGGTGAACCGTCGCTGTCTGGCAGCGCGGCTGACGCATCACCTCTGCTCAGCTCCCCTCGCCCTCCCGTCCTCATAATGAGTATTTGAATTTCCGCAGCCCCTTTTCCATAACCCATTTTGGCATTTCCCCTCCACTCGCGTGAACTTTCCAATTCTTCAACAACAAGAGTTTAACACCGAGATGTGGAATCTTTAAATATGCAGCACGGAACTGTTTCTATGAGACACTAATGCAGCATGCGGGGCAATAAAACAACCAGTGACACTTGACAGATGACATAATAGAGATATATAAACTGCTTCCACAGACAAACTCTGAGGCAATATAAGGCAGGGATACAGTGTATATGTTTTCATTTCTTCTACTGATAACTGAAAAACGTTTTGACAAAGTAATTTTAGTTTATGGGGGGAAAAGGATGTGATCTCAGCTTGAATGAGGATTGAGCCCGGCTGGAAGAAATGACATTCTGTGGCATTATCTTTACTGTAGCTCATCACTTCTTCCTCCATGAATATTCATATGATAAGAACACCAATTACACAGGAGACGCTCTTTTCACTGTTTCCAAACTAAACTACACATGCATTTATCTGCCAAAGACATAAATGAATGTTAGATGTAGACACTTAGCATCGGCTCTCATTGACACTCACACTGCACTCCAGTGATTTGTCTTCAATCTTAATGGTAAGCTGGCAATTTAGGCCATTTTCCACTTGTATGTTTGAAAGGATGACAAACCTGAAAATGAAAAGGAAAACTTGTCCTTATCCATGCTAACGATGTTGATCTCGCGAGGACGGCGGTCCGGTTGTAATGGTAATAACCACGTGTGACTATTTTCTGTTTGAGAAAAAACCTTTAGACCTTTTAAACCGTTAGACAATTGGAAACAATGGCTGGAGTGGGGCTTTGAAATCTTCATGAGGGGTAATTAACACAAATGTATGTGCACACAACACAGTACAAACACAACAAAAACGCTAGAACAACAAAAGGTACAACATGTACTGTATCTGCCCAGACATAGATAAATGGTTTATGCAGACAGTTTCGGCAATTTAGGCCATAAGCAACATTTTCTTTTCTTCCGTTTTATTTGGATGACAAACCCGAAAATTAAAAGAGAAGCTTACCTCAGCCCAAACTAGTAAACAGCATTATTATTGAGGTGCCATCTTGTAAATCTATCATTATGTGATAAGAATGTTGTGTATTCAAAGAAAAGGATCACACTAACCAAACTGTGTGGCAACATTTCAGTTGCCCTGTAACCTCATACATTATATACACATTTTTGCACAATCCCATTTGTGCTATTCTTAATTATATATTTGTAATAATCTAATCTTTAGTAAAGGCACAGTGGTTGAATTGCAAAAAGTACTGGCGTCAATCCGAATTGATTAATCTGAACTGGTCTGAACGGAACAAATTATCTGTAAACATATAATTATTGTCAATATAATTACAAAAAATGTGAAACTCCTACGATTGCATGGGCAAATAAATGGTCAGAGGGTCTCAAGTGATTTTCGGCTGATTGTAATAATTCACTCCGCAGTGCAAATTACCATAGCTTGTAAAAACAGATTTCAGCACTGAACATTGCGTTTACTGGGCGCTTCTGACTGACATATGAAATTTGATTTTCACTTCTTATAACTAAACAAGTGTGACTTGCTTGTTATTCGCTGGATAAGTGCACACAGTGCCAACGCAGCATCAAAAGTGCCTGCTGGAGTCCACTCAAACAGAGGAAATAATCTGCATGTTTTTACTGGCGCTACTGTGTGTTGATTGGCAAATGCTTCGCTTGAGTTATTCAGTGATGTTTGCTTGTCAGCGTTGGAAATGTAGCATTTTTTTGTTGTATCATCAAACTCGACACAACAAAAACAGTCTGGCTTTGTGGAGGTGCGCTGCTGCAGAAAATTCCCCACAGCTCGAGCTGTGCCGCTACTTCCTTTCACAGTCGTATTGGGGTGCATGAATTCATTGTTATGGCACATATCGGTCCTAAATATGATAAAGCATTCATTCTGGCTATGTTCAACTTGGGCCTTATTTTCTTGGATTTTGCCATAAGAATGATTGATCGTATTCATTATTACCTCATGATCTGGAGAAGGTTATTAACACCAATATTTCCTCTCACCTAGACTTATATGTTGAAATTAGTCAGTCTTTTGCATCTCATCTGCGGCTTGGTCACAATGCTGTAGTGCTCTCTACACTTGCTGTAGGAGTGGACACTTATTTATTAAAACATCTTACTGTTTGTTTTTAGGTACCTAATGAGATTGCCCTGTCATAAATCTCAGGAGTCTCCTCTCCAGATCCCTTTGTGTCAGACCTAAAGCTGTTGGCTGTCCAGTCTTGACTGATGAAGAGATATCATGCCTTGGCTCTTGTGTCACCTAGACTGTAGACCTAGCATCCCAATCTCCAGAATAAATGTTTTTGCAAAACCACAGATAAGTTAAAACTTTACATTACCCATACCCGATTCCCCTGGCTGAATGTCAAATTTATCCTTGAGCAAGACACTGAACCCCAAACTGCTCCTGATGAGCAGGTCAGCACCTTGCGTGTCTTTGTGAATGGGCGAATTGGACAAATGTTGCAAAGCGCTTTGAGCAGTCAATAGACTGGAAAAGCAGTATAGAAACGCAATCCATTTACTCTTACTACATCTATTTCTCTTATGTCACTACACTTTGTTTATGTTCTGGTTAGGTTTAGGCACAAAAACCCACTATGTTAGGGTTAGGAAAACATCATATTTTAGCTTAAATGACCTGTTTTGGTCACAAATAGCACAGCTGGAACGTCCCAAGGTCTTGTCTTGTTGCCACAAACACAGCTGGAGATGGCCCAACTTCCCGTCAAAAATATCTGTTTTTTATTGCGACGAACATGGCTGGAAATTGTCTTGAAGTCTCTCTAAAAATACCCAGTGGTGTCACAAGCGTTGAAACGTAGTGGTCCCTTGTCAAAAACATTTGCTGGTTTCTTTTGTCTTTTCGCCTGTTTTTGCTTGAAAAATGTCTGAAAACAATTAATCGATTATCAGAATAGTTAGCAAGTCACTTTCTTTTGATCTACTCATCGATTAATCAACTAATTGTCTGCAGTGCTCTAATGCCAACTACAGTTTACAATATTCACACCTGGATTATCATCTTTGTCTAGCGCAAGTTTTACTCTACATTAAAAGTACATTTCCTCCCTTAACACTTTTGTCCTTAGAGGCCACCATAAGTTAACTCCCATTCCATCGTGTAAAAGGCTGACAAGACTACGAGCAAACTCCACAGGCAGAATTGTTGTAAAAGATTCTGCCACCTCCTGATGAACAATGTGCTAGAATCTCTCAGCGAAGGCGGCTGAATGCTCTTGAGTGAATACAAGGAAATGGCTCACAGCTTTCTGAAGCCCTTAAACAACAGTGGAAGCTGTGCTTTTATTCGTGTTTGAAGAGTCTCACACCTTCACACACCGAGATTCGGACGACTTGACCTGACATTTCGATGTTATTCAGAGAGGTAATACTTTCAACATAGAGTAGCTAATGATAAAGTGACACCTTGTGAACTTTATACCTACTGTGGGTTGTTGTTGGCATAAAATTACAGACAAATGCCATTAACGACTGCAGCCCTCCTCATTAAATTGCAGTCATCTGATTAGAAACTTTAGAGATACAACATCTATCTCAATTATCTGGTGCCAAACATGAGCATCTATTTCAGGTTTCTCTAAACTCATAGGGATACATTCATGTACTCAACTGTCAAGAATTCGCACTTGACTTATGTATTTATTTATCTTTTTTAACTGAAACTTTTAAAGAGGTGTCTTTCAAAAGCAGAGTAACTGCAGCACAATATTATCCAGATCTTCCATCTTCCTCCATCAATCCCTAAACCCATTAAAAGAACAAGGTACGCGTTTTCCCTGAACTGAGTCACATATTTATCTCAATAAAGGATGCAATTCTATGCAGTAAAGAGTGCATGGAGAGATCGGGATTATAATAATGCTCCACTAGCAATAAAAGTGACTGACGGAAGTGCGCACACACACACACACACACACACACACACACACACACACACACACACACACACACACACACACACACACACACACACACACACACACACACACACACACACACACACACACACACACACACACACACACACACACAGAGCCTGGGATATGTGAGATTTGATAGACAGAGGGAATGACGACATCAACAGAAGACCCAGTGAATGCTGATTACCTTGTTACTCTGACTGCAAACCTGTTTTGCTCTCCAAGCTGAAACCAAAGGCTTATTTCCAGAGGAATGGAATGAACCAAAAAAAATTCAAACACATATGAAAACATGAAGGATTTTGTAATGCAACTGCACCTCAGAATCTCCCTGAGTTTTTTTCTCCCTATTTAGCAGATGGGCTGGAGACTCTCGAGATCGACCAGCTCGAATGACCTCAGCTTCATCGTAGGAGAACATGCTAAACTGCAGACACTCGGGGAAAACAAGAATGCACTGAAACACTGTCTTATGAGAACGGTCCCGCCGTCCCGCTGAACATGTCACAATCCCCCTGCCCCACGTCACCGGTCTCATGCTCAGTGAAATCCAATCTATCATAATTACATGGATGTCTGCCTGTATTGATCACATGTTAGTCAGGCAGGACCGACAGTGAGCAGTGAAATTAAAATAGATGCGTGAGTACCAGGCATGAGCTCAGGGACTTGTACTCCACTTTGGCTGAGCGGCACACGACTCTACGAGCCTTCAAGTGTCATTTTGATGGATCTCTTTTCCTCTCTCTGTCGCTCTGTCGCTCTCTCCTATACACACATACTGACTCATTGGTTGGATTCGTATGTAACCTGACATATAGCAAAGATGTAGTACATGATTATGTACAAGTGTGATTTTTGTACTTTTTGTTCTGCATGTAATTTAAGTGCAGTTCAACAGTGTTGCTACTGAGTGCAGTTGCCAGAGACAAATAAAACGGTTGAGCAGCCAAGTGTTTGAAAAGTCATTAATTATATGTTACAACTTGCTTCTAAAATGCATATACTGCGAGTGAGGGTTACTCCACCCGCCCACACACGCAAACACACAGACACACACACACACATGCACGGGTATTACTGTCCCAGATGATAGCGATGTACCATGAATACTCGATTCTGACTGTTTGCAGGGTGTCAATCCATTCATGATAAATGGACACCTATGGAAGTACTAAGTAGTTCCAGTGAAACTGTCTAATTGTCTATGATCTTATTAACAACACTCAGTATCTGTCAGTGCCTTGTTATTATTATTATGAACACCAGAGGATGGCGACTGTAACACAGAAGCTGCAAGAAGCGATCATCTCACATTCCAGTCGCTATTCAATCATTTGTTGGTGAAAATCCCGAGCCTAAGGTTTCTATGAGCTGAGTGGACTAGATATATCTCCCATTGCCAAGTCGTATCTACAGTCGTGAACAGTGAAGTTTCATTACAAAAGAACCTTACGGGATGGCAACGATGGTTCCAGCTACAGTCTAACCCTCAGGTGTTGCCAGGGAACCAACCTTATTGTTATGTATGATCACAAAAGGACCGTAACTCAAAACACTAAAGGTACATGTCCACAGGGGCATCGTTCGATGGGGGGCACGCAACGCTTCCCAGCTTTGCACACTTGACCAAAACAGGCTACACCCTCCGACAACCACACAATCACTCACTGGCAGCACCCAATTGGACGGACACCATTTGGACGTGGGCTGTTGCTTGAGGATTTCAAACTGGACCAACATGGTGGCTGGTTTGGAAACTTTCTCTTATATTACAAAAACAGCTCAGCGAAATTTCTGAAGACATTTCAGGCAAGAAATAAGCCATACAGTCTTCCCCGGCTCTTGAAACAACCTACACTGACAATGAAAGGTAGGCAGGTAGGAAGACATAAGAAAAAGGGACCTTTCATGAACTAAGGCTGAAGTTGTCAAAACAGGAATCAAAGATTGCAAAATACTAAACGGTGCAAACCATGGAGACACGAGGAGAACACAGGACAAGGAAACAGACATTAGATGCAGGAGATGCAGCTGAACCAAATAAGAGTGAAGGAAGAACACAACCTTAAATACACAGGGGCAAAACATGACACATGGGGACATAATCAGGAAATTGGAAATGACGAACCTATAACCCAAACCATGACAGTTGAAACCCAAATCCTAACCCTAACACATGAGACCATAAATGAATGGTCTCCGCTTTTCTTCTTTGGCGAGTGACCATGGTTTAAGCAGGATAATGCCCTTGAAGGTGTCCATAACCAGGAATTAATGGAGGCAACCATTCTGGCCTCCATGTTGCCCGTAAACACCTAGTCATGCATTACCCCTTACATATCTCATCCTTACGTTGCCTGGTTCTTTATCAAGATGAGCAATAACACAAGCATGCGCATCATCATCCTCATCATAATTCTTCACATTGTTTTCATCCTTTTCTTAATCACCCAATACATCATCATCATCATCAATCTGAAACCATGTCTGGTCTTTGGCTGTGCTCTCCTGCAGTACGTGTGTCCCTCCAGTTAGTCTTGACGTTAGCCTGAATAGATTTTGATACATTATTAATATTTTAATTCACCCGCTGTCTTCATTTTCATCTCATATTTGCTCCCTTCCATCATACCTCCCACCTAATTTCTCCACTGAAGGTGTCGGAGTGACTCCATCATTCTCTGTGGAACAGCTGAAACCTTAATGGTCCCTAATGATAGGCTCAAGAAGAGTGAGGGGAAGGTTGCATGGTGACGGCAGAGAGATGAGTGAGGAGGGGAGGCGAACTGATGGATGGGGTTTGCGAAGAAGAGGTGAGAAAACACGTCGGAGGGAAAGAACGGCTGGAAAGAATGTGTTGATGGGATTAAAGTGAATGTGAAGGAGGGGATGAGATAGAGATAAGGGAGGGAATAGTGGGAGAGGGGGATTGGTAAAAGCTTGGGCGAGAGGTATTGTAATTGGTGCAGCAAAAGACAAATAGAAACAGACAGTGTGATTGAGAGAGCGTGATGAAGAGATACTGTAGATACCGAGAAACACGATGCCCAAAATGTGTGTAAAAGACCCATAAAAAGATCGAAGGGCTGTAAAAATTGAGCTTTTTAGAGGTCAGATACAGCCCTGCTCAGCTTATACAACAGCGGGCAGGAGGGAGGAACCACGGATGTTGTTCCCCAAGTGTTAATGTGTTACCATCCAAACAAGCAGACAGGCATCAGCCAGCTGGCCGGCAGTGGCAGGATCATAACACCCAGCTCTCACCTCAGCAGCATATTGATGACTGAGGGAGACAAACAAAGTGTAAATGCACCAGGTGTATGCGTGATCACACATCGCACGCCGGCCAAAGCACGCGCGCACGTGTGCGCACCGCATCCACGTGCCCATGCAAACAAACTGATGAGGAGTAGCACGGATTTTTTTGTTTTTCTACATCTGTCAGATTACAGCTCAGCGGGGAAGGCAGCAGGAGAGAGAGTGGAAAACAGAACGAGAGACAAGAGAGGGAGGGAGGGAGTAAGCAAGAAAGGTACGACTTGTTTCTGTCCATCTTTCATCTTCCCAGCGAGCAGTGGACAGTGGCTCATTCAGTATGTGAGTCACACACAGACAGAGCCAGGGAGAAAGAATAAGGGCCTATTTTTTGAAATTGCTACTTGGTAGGGGTAAGTGCTCTGCAGCGGTGTAGTAAAACCACATAAGATTTTGGAACTAGATATCATGAAAAAACAGAAGGGGTTTGAAAATGAGAAAAATAAAGAGAGCGGTAGCTGGGACTCGACGAAGTTTAAAGAATGAGGAGTGGATAAAAAAGAGAAAAAAGGCTGGCGGATTCAGTGCTTTCAGTCTTTTCTCTCCAGATAAAGCTGACATGATCCGGGTCGATACAAGGTCATTTGAATACAGAATGGTTTGTTCAAAAGCTCCCACCAAATATGCCAACTCGCTCCGACGGGAGGAGAAGAAAGAAAATGTTTTCAGATGATGTGAAAACTAGCTGGCTTAGTTACACACCCTTGGACACACACAGTGAGAAAGGTGAGGGAGTGAATAAAAAAAAAAAAAGTGCAGGGAGGAAAAAAAAAGGCCTCTGACAAATTCAATTTGCAAGGGCTAGAGCCAGTGCATGCAGACAGGCCTATATTAGTATTACTCATATGATAGAGCAGCCCATCCATCACACACACAAGGTAGAAAATCTAGAGGAGATGAGAGAGAGGAGGAGGAGGGGGTGAGGGTAGAGGTGAGAACGCTGCATCTGAATAGCATCCGCCGAAGACTGAAAGGTAACTTTTATGTCTGCTCCAAGGCCAGTTTTCTTTAATCCATTGTCTCCTCCAACCATCTTTGAATGTGTGTAAATATATGCGCTTGTATCCGTGTGACAGAGTGTGTTCATTACCACTGACCTCGGGGGGAAAGCAAAGATTATTAGAGCTATTGTTTTGTGAAGGGCAAAGCCGAAGGTTGCAATTGAGTCTGTCTCCACCTTCCTATCCCTTCTGGGGAAGACAGTGACGTAACGAGCAGGGCTGGATGCGGTCGGAAATACATTTTACTGTATATTGCCATTTAGGTCACTATTCCCTTGACAAGCTTTCCTTTCTATTTCTCCTTCTCTCATGTCTCACTCAGAACTAGGGTTAGAAAAGGAAAAGAAATGTGTGGAAAATGTGCTTCGTATTTAATACCTGAAACTGTAGACCAAGACACTGAATGTAGAGGAATGTAAAGGCCATTACACACTGCAGACGACTTGTGCAGGCTGAAATATAGGTTTTTTTTATGGATATTATTTGAACTTTGACTCCGGTTATGGCTGACCTTTCAGAGCACTTCCAGGCTGCCTAAGGCTTTAGGTGTTGATTTGCAAACATGGAGAAATTCGTCTGTGTGCTGTAGAGCACTTACAAAGGTGAGATTATTTTATGTTGGAATAAATCCAACCATAACAAATACAGGCCAGTTCATAATAAGCGGTCTTATTCCCATTTCTTTGTCCTTACAGTTGGTCATGAACTCCAATAAACTGCACCACTTCCTGTCCAGATCTTCCATGTTTATATGACACTTTCACAGTTTTTCAAGTCTATCTTAAAACATGAGTCAAGTGTCCATACAGACATTGAAATGTATTTTTCATGCTGTTCATTTAGAGATCCCTTAGTAATGCGTCTCAGGAGTAATGTTAATACGTACAAACTTCCCTCTGTTTGTTCTTACCCCTCTATGGCACCAACAAAGACTCACTGTCCAGGGAAACACAAAGCGGGAATTTTACACTTAAAAGACTTTAACTTTGGAAGAAGCCCACCTAATATGACTAACTCAGACTTCTGAAGCCTCTAATTAGATTCATAGAAATGTTTGAATACATTTTGGCACAGAAAACCTCCACCCTTTTATCATTTCCACTGAAAGTGCTTTAGGATGAGGTATTTTTATGACCAGAAAAAATGGTGACGGATGATTACTGTTCATATGGACACCTGACTATTGTTTTAAGATTGTGAACTTATCCTCTAAAGCCTAATAATCCCCGGTAGGGATTATGTCCTAATGTAGGTACCGCTGAGGGAATTCAAGAGAACTCGTGGAGGAGAGTGTGTACAGTGAATTCAGCAGCCCAGTTGCTAGGATAAAATGTTGCTGGCAAATATTTCTGCAAACCACTGCTATCACAATGACGATGCATGCTTAAGAGGTGGTTTACAAAATTGAACTGCAGATCAGAACAATTATTAAAACTAAAACTATAACTTAAAAATATATTGATAATGATAAGATATAAAACAGGACAAATAAGGAATAAAGGAATATCTCTATAATATGCCTGCTGTAAATAAAGGCTGGATTCTCTCTGCAGCTGAGGTAAAAACAGTAAATGTTTGTTATGATGTGTTCCCTCTTTCCTTCACATCCCTTGTCCCTTTACTTCCACTCCCATGGTGATGAACGCTATCGTCATGGCTACCTACGCTCTACTTCACAGCGAGCACAGAGCAAGGGGCCCCGTCATGTGTGTGCCCCGGGGGGTGTGCGTGTGTGCATTTGCGCGTGTGTGTGCATCCGTGTGTGTCTCAATGAGTGAATATTCCTTAACCCTTGTCCTACATTTGGATGTGGTTCTCCTCCTCGCGTGTCCTCAAACTCCCCCTCTCGTTCGGTTCCCCTCAGCCTGGATATTTTAATCATCTGTTTGCCACATCGTATCTCTAACTTGCTTTTGCACATAATTAATGAATGAATATTGCAATCAGGCAGAGAGAAAAAGAAGAAAAAAAGCTTCACTCTGCGTGATGCTCTTCACTGTTCCCTCTTGTGAATCTGCTGCAGACCAACACACACACACACACACACACACACACATCCCGGTGGGTAAGATTGCTTGGACACCCAAATGTCAAGGTCACCCTCAGAGTTCAAAAACCATCACTTTGTTTCTAAACCGCTCTTCAAATGAATCCTGATAGAAGTCACTAATGCAATCAACCTTTTAGCCTCAATCCCAAACCTCCATTCTCCATGCGGGGCGACGTGGACTCTGATGGGGCAGAGGACAGTAACGTACCCCCTTGACGATTCATGAGACCGCACAAAGATAAAAATCAATAGAAAAAGCATGTACGCACCCTTGTGCTGCTTTAGTTGAGGACATTTGTTCGACTTTTCGATCATTTTCACACCCGTAAGACTTTCCTTAACCCCGGCCATTATTTTACATCAAAGCCTGGTAAATTGTGCTCACAAGTGCCAATTTCTGGGGTCTCTGATCTTGAAGTATCACAGGATTCATTGGACCCACATGCGGCGCAGAGGGCTGGACACACACACGTGAATATCCGCCTGCTCGGTGTCATCGCTCCGTTTGAATGGAGTGTTTATTGGCTCTCACTCGGTCCGCAGTAAATCCTCCCAAGAGAGTCCCTGCCCCCTTCAGGTCAAACTCCTATCAGTGCTGCGTTTGATCTGAGGTCTGTGCAAGAGAAACTCGGAAAGGGCACTGCTTACAGGGGTGATACTGATATCAGGACACTTCAGGTATGGTTGCTGTGATTGAAACAAAAAATGCCCCAGAGCTGGGGTGTAAGTTTGTGGCAGAGGAGGTAATTAAAAGCAGATTCGCGTGAGTTTTATGGGACATGACAACACCAGGGGCTCATAGAATAGGCAGACAAATAAGATGTCGCACTGAAATTACAAAAGCCACATGAAAACATCAAGTGAAGCCAGACGATATGAAATATCATCTAGCAGATGAAATTTTGAAGTGCCTACATAATGTGTGTTTGTTAGAAAGAGGCAGAGAAAGCAAAACAACATGGAGTGCGTGTGTGTTCTTGTGTGTGTTTCTCATTAATGTACTTTTGTGCCAGCGGGCCCCACATTGATCTAATACAGAGGCTGGGCTCTCAATTTGTGGTGTTTCTCCAGCCTATATTTAACAGCAACAAAGCCAAGACCCCAAACCACAGGTCCCTCCCACTCAATCTTACTCCATTTTACATCCACCAAAAGTTTCTACTTTTATCTCCAGCAATTCATCTGGGACACATATGAGGAGGACCTTTTCTGGAAAATAAACAAGTGGAGAAACGGGCTATGTAGCCCCCTTCTCTCTGCTCTGGTATGATTTTTATACCCAAAGAAATGAAGCAGCCAAGCCCTTTTCTCATAACAACCTGCAGAATAAAAATAGACGGTAAACCAGCCTTAAACCACACTGCTGGGCGGATATACTGAAATTCACTGTAGTAAGATAGAAATGATCTTACAGGACACGTGTGCTACAACACAGCTCAACTCTGATGTCTCATATACAGTACAGTATACTATCCTCTTTTTTTCTTCTTTCATCTTCTGCTGAGGATAAATAAGCAGTTCATTGTGTTGTCTTGTGTTTTTTTTTTAAATGATGTGTTAAATTAATGTTTTAGAAATTTTACTGCATGACAAAAAAGTTGTAATCAGTGTGCAATTACAAAACAGAAGCTGGTGAAAATGGAAAGTGTGTGTGTGTGTGTGTGTGTGTGTCTGTTACTGAAAGATTTTTTTCAGTTTAATCAGTTTTAAGCAGTATAATCAACCGATAACACATCAAGCCTTTTCTTATACTTTATGATGGCCCATACTAGACTAAAACTTCAACATATTCTCCATGGCGTCACCTGCGAGGTTCTGAAGAGGCATTGTGAAGCTCAGCTGCGGCTCTGGCTGTCACCATCTTTACAGTATCTGACTCCCGCCTGATCCAAAAATTGGTAAATACATGGAGCAATGGTGGAGCTGAGGCGGGACCCCCTGAATACTTTGGTGGGGTTCAGCGCCTGACATCCTGTGTCACATCCCAAATATTATGTGCCTGATGCACGTTCTCGCCGTCACTTCTAACTTCATTTTTTGTGATCACTGTTGTTCGCGTCCCCTGTGAAACCGAAGGTGAATGTTGACTTATTATTTCTAATCCAGAGCATGATCTTTTCCTAAACCTGACCAGGATGTTTTGTTGCCCAAACCTAGCCAAACTTTGACTGAAAACTATTTAATTACCTGAAAACAATACATTTACTAAGACTCCGTGCCCACACGACGGTTATGTACATGATCTATTCATGAAGCACAACTTACTCTGAGTGTTATGTTTTTACATCTTCATAATATATGACAAGGCAGATTATTACTTTCCAAGACATGAGGTCAAATAAACAATCTGTGTGAAATACCGGGTTTTTAGTGAGACCTGACCTGAGGCAGGCGAAATGAAGCCTGGTTGGCGACACTTAGCTAGATAGCTAGTGATTAGTCACAAAGAGCGCCGACGCTTTTAATCATGCATAAGTTTAGGCCTTAATATAAACTAATTAAATAAAGTTGTCATAAACTGTGAAATTAGCTGAAGACACCCAAACAGTTGGCTGTAAACATGTTGATTTTTTATTGGGCATTTTAATATAGGGGTCTATGGGGACTGACCGCTTTTGGAGCCAGTTTTGGAACTTCCACATTGGCTTCATTGTTCACCCCCAGAGGTTTCCACTTGTGATGGACATGTAAAGCAAATGCAATGCATAGACACTGTGCTACTAGAAGGCTTTGCTATTACTGGTTTGTCACCGTTTATAGAGCTCAGCTAAACTGAATCAGACACAAATAGTTGGCAGCTGCAGGGTTTGGTGAGTAGGCAGGCTATCACAGCGTGCATGTATGACTGACTGCTGTGGGGTTCAAATGTGTGACCTTTAAGGAACAGGACAGTCACTCTACAACATCCTGCCACATGTCATGACTCAAACGTGTGCACTACAGTGCTCCCAGACACTGTTAATGTCCAGGTTTGTGTTGGCCATTAGAGCAGCAAACACTGAACTGCGAGTTTCTGAGCTCTGTTATTGCTGGCTCCTTACTGTAGCTTGAGGTTAACCTCAGGGATACAATAACAAGAAAAAAATGAGGCAACGTCCGTACACACACACAGTTTTTCTTCTGCTCTCTGTCTGCCTTTCACTCTCTCTTCTCCTAAGCCACATCTCCCTTAGTTAGCCACATGTGCACACACAAACGCACACATGCACAGCCCTGACTCTCCTCACACTGTGCCCTGCAGAGAACTTGATGACTTCTGCTACATACCTTTTGGGCCGGAGGAAAATGGGATTCAGTCACAGTGCGTACATGCTCACAGAAGCATGAGCAATGAAGAATGAGACTGTGTGCACTGTGTGTTTATCAAACGTGTGGAAGTATCACAATCCCTCTTGATTTACATACTGATTTCAGAGTAGCCCACTACACTTAATGAGCTGATTTTAATTTGCACATTGACATATGAGCTTACTCAACTATTAAGCAAAATTTACATTTCATTAAAACTGGGTGAATTCGAGTATGTTAGTCACTTTCAAGTTTGGACTACATATGAGTTGAATTTATTGCTTTTTCCAGCAGCTCTGAGACAGTAAAGGCCAAATTACGAGGGTTATTTAAAACTGACTTTAGTGCAACTGGCGCCTTGATGTTTGCTTACCCGTCACAGATTTGGGTCTATTTGATGTGTTTCTTGGTGCTTTAGTGAAGCCTGGACAAACCAACTGCTCCCTGGTCTTTCCAATAACCTGAGGGTTGTGCGGGTTTGTGTGTGTGTTTGTGTTCCTGATCTAATGTGGCATCTAAAGGGATGTGACAGCTCCCGGTGTCTACAAAAGGGATGCTGGGCTAGTTCTGAGCCAGTGTGGAGGTTGTTTACACCCCAAAATGTGAAGCATCACACAAGGAAGGAATTGGAAGGAATTGGACCTGGCACAGAGGGTGATGAGATTTGACAGCTTTCGAGTGTGTTCTTTGTTTGTGTGATTATGTCTCGTGCCCATAAAAAAAACAAAGAAATGTACAACTCTTTTATTGACTCTTTCATTGGCTTTTGAGCACAGTATTCGTTCACTGGCCTGTGTTAATTAGGACAAAGCCTAGATTATCTATAGATGCAACGAGCAGAGCCAAGGCGATGCAGACGTTGCTCTGTCATTGGTTAGAAAGTATGAGCTGAGGAGGAGAAAGCCCTGCTGCCTCGAGGGACTTTACCCCACATGTGAATGCTACAGATGTATACTCAATTTCAGTCAATTCATATAATTAACAAAAACACCGGGCTATAAGTAGCACAACAGATATTCTTAATTCTAAAGCCAGTCCCTTGATCCCGCAGGAAAATATACACAATTTAGAAAATAAACTAGGATGGCACTCAATAGAGAGCAAATTGCTGCCAAGGCCCAACAAGCCTCTTTAATTTCATCAAGCTAAATCCAATATCAAACTCCATAGCCCTGTATCACCCGCATCAAAATATACTCACTCTCACACTCACAGATACCAGCCACGGCTGATTTTTTCATCACGATTCAAGTTTTATTGCCTGAGAAAGTGGTTGATGGTGTCTAATCTAGGCTGAGACCCGTCCTCCATCCAAATTTTGTGGAAATCAGTTCAGTAGTTTTTGTGATCTGCTGACAAACCAACTGACCAACCAACAAACAAACCAACAAACAGACCAACCAACAAACCGCCCGACCAACAAATCAACCAACCAACCAACAAACCGCCCGCCCGACCAATAGACCAACCTACCAACCAACAACCAAATTGACACAGGTGAAAACATAGCCTCCACGGCAGAGGTCCTTTATGACAATTTCCATATGCTCTGTTAAAGCAAAGCTGATATTTATTCTTCCTCCCCGCTTTCATTCTTTTCATCTTTATTCTTTCATGGTGAGCCAAACCAGTAGTCTATGACTCCAGTAACCACTCAAAGAAAGACAACTGAAGGGTGGTCTCCATTACAGGGGCAGACCAGATGAGTAATGCTGTGCTAATGCGGACCAGATGTGTGTGTTTTGCTCCAGCACTGGTTCACTGCAGCACCGCCGTTTTTTATTTGGATGGTGGGTTTGCCTGCTGTATGATCAAACGAAAGCACGCCAACCGAGATGGGACAACGGTTTCACTTTTGCCGAGGGTTCATTTGTTACTATTTCTGTAGTCAGACTTACTCTGCATGATCAAAAGTCTGGGTGCTTAATGTTTTACCAGAGACAGCTGGGAGGGTGTCTGTACATGTGGCTGCTCAACTGTTGGTGTGTGTGTGTGCGAGGCAGTGTGTGTGTGCAAATTATTCCGTGTTCGGAGGAGTGCTTGTGCGCCTACAGTACGTGTCTGTGTAAAAAGAAGACAGATGACAGTAGGAGGAGCTGCTCTGTTAATGTCTTGGTGGAAGACCGAGGGTAGAATGAGGTTATGGAGGGTGGGTTGAGTTCAGCGCAGCAGCTTCATTAAACTGGGTTTAACAAAGCAATGGGAGGATGACAAGAAGAAGAGCAGACACAAAGTTCAAATAGAAGTACAAAAGACACTAAAAAGACACAAGGATACCGTCTGTGTTGTGTCTGTGTGCATGGCAGAGTCTGTAATGGTGAAGTGCCAAAAAGTCAAAGATTGCATTAGGTTTATCTTGATCTCATCCCCGTTACCTGAATCTCACAGAGAAGACATTGGATTGAAAAACACACACCTGCTTTTTGTATCTACACCTTCTGAAGTGCTTCTCCTTTTTAACTTTGAATACTTTTAATACTTATGATCATTTTTTATTTTTCCCTGCAAGTTTTAGTCATTTTGATTAATTCAGGAACACGTTTGTTGTTGTTCCGTTACGCTTGAAGTTGTGGACTCGCATCAGGGGAATGCTACAAACAATTCAGTTTAAGGCTCGTTATTAAGCAGAATATGACTATGAAATATAAGTCAATGTAAAAAACTACTGAGTGAGAGATAAATGTTTAAGCTTTTGGGATATCTGGAATCTGAAGGTATTCATGTAATGTTGCAACAATCATCCACAAAAGTGAATAAACAAGAGCTACCGCGAGCTCAAAAGTTGGTTAATAAGTGTGTGATGTTGAAAATGAAATTCTTAATGGTGTTAATAAGTGTTGTACTCAAGACCACAAAAACCACCGTTAAGTACAGAATGTATTAAGCAATTAAACATTATAGTGATATTCCTGCTGCTACTAAGATACAAAAATTAGCAGTATTATTGGTGTCAACGACAGCTTAGAATTCAAGAGAGGAGGAATTTGAGGGACTGCCTGTGAGTTGGTTGGAGAGGTGTGAAGAGGTGTGAATGACAGAGCCCCGGTCTGAATGAAATATTGAGCTGAGAAGTAATGGTCAGACTTTATTTTGATAGTCCTCTTCAGAAACCAAAATTCCTAGCAAACATTTGTAAGGATACTCACTGAGTGAGGGTACATCTGAGGCACTGTGTTAGTGTTAGAAATAGGGTCAGTTTGGGTTGAGGATTTGACGGCTGCCTCGTCTACACGAGATAAGTGGTCTGAACTGCGCTCAGCTTCTGGTTGTGTAGGGAGTCTGTTTGGAGCGCTCATGTCAATGCTCAATGTCTTCATATAATTGCTGTTGTTATACTCAAAATGAAAAAGGCCAACACATACATATTTTTAAATAAACTAATGCTACATCTCTGGAAAATCAGAGGCATTTCCTCTGTGTTGAAGCCTCCTGGTCAAACAGATAAGTGCAATCAGATTGGATCTGATTTATAAGGTCAATGTCTAACATGGTTAAAATCCAAATTAACACAATTTTGAGAGTAGCAAAAATCAAGCGATGTGGAGCTCCTAAGGTAGCACTTGGTTCAGCCAACTGTAGAAACACAACGGCTTGAACCGGCTCAGTTTTGTTGAGATTCATGATGTGTAGAAAGTCAAAGGATAAGATAACACTTGAGGAGTCACAGTTTGGATAAGTGTCAGACTGCAAAAAGGGGTTAAAAGTTAAAGCCAACTAGAAATAGGAAAATCTCTATTTATTTGAACAGTTTGAAATGTACTATTCAAATTATATTTAAAGCTGCTGTAAGCCTTGTCACCGTGTTAGCTAACTTCCTGTCTGTTTTGCAGTTAGCAATCCCCTCTCTCATCTCTACGTCACCACATGAACGCCAGGCATAGCAGCAAACAGGAGGATCCTGCTATCTACACGTTCATGAGCAGACAGGATCGCCTCTTCCTGGAGTTCTCTGTCCTAACTGGATAAAGTAGGCAGGGACACCGGGAAATGTCTTTTCTCTGTTACTGCACGAGCAGGAGGAAGAGAGACTTGGGTTACTGACCAAACACTCTATAACAGTGATTACTGTTGGAATATCAAGCTATTTAACACAAAAAATACATAACTTACAGCAGCTTTAAGTTATATTTTTTGCTAGACTTTCTTTTTATGTCACCATTTCTTCTTGCTTCCACTATTTTGCCCTCGATGGAGTACAACAGGCAAGAGACAGAAAATGAAGAGGGCTGTTGCTCTGTATTTCAGAAGAGGAAGTGAAGTAGACTGAAGAGGTTCGGTGGATTACAGCCAGTTCTTTTCTTGTAAGTTTCGCATCATCTGCATGTAAAGGAAGGAAAGCCATATAGAAAATGAAACAGAGAACAAGAAGGCCAATGCAAAAAAGGGGAAATAGATTTGTTTGAGTGAGGAGAACTCACATGGTTCCACGTTGGGCATCATTTACTATGAGACACAACAGTTACTTCTGTTTGCAAAGACTTAATAGGTGGAAATTTAAGTAGTTTAGCAGCTAATTTATTAAGTATATTTATGCAAAGCAGGATGCAATTTTCTAATTTAAATACCTGAGGCACAACCATAGAGTCTCAAGGCGACAGACAGCGAAGGGGAGAGGGTAGGCTGTGACTCCCCACTGTGCCATCTACCAGTACCAAACAAGCCCCCAGAGGCCACAAGAGAATAACTAATAATAAACACCCATTAATTAAATAAATAGACATTAAACGGGCTCCCATATGCACAGGAAATATCTTCACTTCATCTCTATTAAATGTGCCCCAACTAACAATTTACCAGAAGCAAGCTGAAAGTCGAGCCTGTGTGCTCAGGTTAGCAGACAGAAGTCTTTACAAATGTAACTGCGGTAGCGCTGCCGTGAGTTTGTGTCTCTGATTACATCATTGTCCTGATTCAAAGTTTAATGAGTTTTTTTCACATGACGCCTCCAGCTAAAACTTTGGGGGAAAAAAAGAACAAAATTGAATAGTGCTTAAATGGTTGTGAAAATAGGAAGAGCTGATATCAAAAAATAGATGGCAGGGACTTATATAATGGAGTAGAGCATGTACTGAAGAAGTAAACCATGGCCTGCAAAAAGCCTTCATGTGCCACCAGCAGCAGGATCACATGAGGCTTTTAAGCTGATAACAAGTGGATCATACTTGGAATAAACTCAAGAAAGAAAATGTTAAGCCAGACTGTTGATTAAGCTTAAAATCTTTTGAGACAAAGTTTTAACAAAAGTCTTTTGGCAGAAAACATATTTTCATTTGTTCCAAGAGCTGATTGGGATGGCACAGCTCACTAGCTACCACCTGGTGTTAAGCACTGTTTCAAAAAATTGCCACTTAATACATTATCATTATATTAAAATGAGAATGTGCTTCAGGTCGGAGTAGCTACAAAAAAACCCCTGGCCATCTTTCACATGTGCATCTCCAACTGAACGATTTTGATTTACACCGTAGCATCCATGGCAAAAGCCTGTGGAGCACAAGTTTTGCTCCAGGAACAGGCGAATGGATTCTTGGAAACACAAGAAAAAGGACGGGGAGAGCGCACTGCTTACTCCTCGCTTTTGGGCAGATAACATTGGCAGTGAGAGGAATGCAGGAAGGGCCTCTTAGGTTTTTACAAGGGTTTATTTGCTGCTGAGATGTCAAACTGTGTGCTGTAAAATATTGCTTAGTGATCTCCTCTGGTTAACCCATGTTCAAAGAACTGAAATGGACTCTCCCATTTTGAGTGAAAATGTATCTGTGATGGCTCTCGGCTAGAAAACCTGCCAGAACTGCTGGACCTTTAAACTTCCTGGCAACGAATGGACAGACATGGTTTGAAATTTTTCACAGGAGCTGAGCGAAAGATGAACTGTAGCTTGGCTTTACATTTTTTTTTTTTTTTTTTTTTTGCCAGCGTGAATTTATTCTGAGGCACTTGAAAAAGTTGAGCTTCAACTCAAAAAAGTTTCTAAAACAGGCTCAATGTGGCCGGGTCATTATGGCACAAATAAACAGTGTGTGTGTTCCCATCACTCACAAATCCATAGCCCCTCAGAGGAGAAGGTTTCCCCGCAGCTATTGACTCACCTAGAGACAGAGAAGGGAGACAGAGAAGGGAAAGAAAAACAATAGTTAACACCTTAATGCATCAAATACACACAATTAATGTTCCCTACGTAATTACCGCCGCTGTTTTAACAAACGTTTGTGCATTGTGCGGCTGTAAAGTGAAACTGTTTTCTTAACACTGCTAAATGTATGAATGCGCACTACTGTATGGGCATTTACAATAAAATGCATTCACACTCACACAGTGAGGTCTTCTCTCCTTCATAATGGAGAGTAAACCGTGAAGGAGGATCAGAGGAGCACGATCCATCTTTTTTTTTTTTTCCTGCTGAGTGACTGATAGAGAATATAGAGGGGGTGGAGAGTGTGTTTATTAGGAAAGAGAGGATGCACGCGTGTATATTTCCGTACGTGTGTTTCAAAGGGATGTGTGCAAGAGTGCAAGTGGGCGGACGAGATCCTGGCGTCCTGTGAAATGTTGCGAGATGCGGTTCAGTGTCAGTCTTCACTGGCAGTTCCTGAACGAGGCTCTATTTTCTGCCCTTTTTTTAAATAGATTTCATTGTGTTTCACTGTATTTGCAGCTATTGATAACAGATTGTGCGACGTAAATGACAAGTCTAATAAATCCATTAATGACATCTCTTGAAGAGTCCGCCTCCACTTGCTGTTTAAATGGCTTATGAGTGTGTGTGTGAGGGAGGACAAAGGAAAAAGAAAGGTAAGGGTGGACAGAGAGTGAGAGTGGAGGGGTAATGAGCCCTGGTCTGAAGTCAAAAGCAAAGTAGAGGCTCATCTCCTCCAATCAGACGATAGCAAAACTAATGAGGCACAAAGAGGAAACCTTAAGAAACCTCACTAAAGCTGCTGCGCCAACCCGGAGCCTGCACATTAGCTCGGGTCATCGACATAAAACCTAACATTAGACAGTCAAACTCACCTCAATGAACAAAGTGATCTTCAGCAGGTGGAAAATAGTTACTTTTCCTCAGTAAACACATTAACGCCTCTGTGGATTGACTTTACGTCATCATGAGCAAACACCAGGCCACGGCTCGCCCCGCCGTCGCTGCTGCTGTGCAACAAGCCCGCCTCTAACTGCCGCAGTAACGGAGGAGCACATCCCGAGGTGTGCAGCTGCACTGACATGGATTAAGACGCCCTAATGTGTTAATGGATGCTGTACCCATCAAGACGCATCTGGACTAAGTGCTGACAAGGTGAAAGTGAGTGTGTGCGTGTCGGTGTGTTGTTGGCGGATGTGTGTGTGTTCAAATGCGGCCAGCTCTAATATTTCACCACATGTGCTAACATGTGATGCTGTACTGCAAGAAGAGCAGCCAGGGGCAGTGGGTCACAGCGTTACATACATGTTTACTGCAAGATATAAGTCTTCAAGAAATAACATTGTTGATGAGTTTTATTGGAGTTAGCACCTACATTACGCCTGAAAAATAGTTACAGACCTGGGATTTGTGTTTACCACAGTGGTGGCGCCAAATCGCACAAAATGCCAGTTTCTACATGTTGCTTTAATATCAAAACTTTGTAAACATGTGGACGACAATATACTTAATGAATGATACTTTTACATTTATTCAAAAAAATATACCTAAGTAAGTGCACTTACATCCTTTTGCCAAATAATTATATCATAGTTTTATATACTAACTCTGTATTGGTTTAGATTTCACAGGCTGGCAGTAGAAAGAACTCACCAAGAGCTTTCACTTGATATATAGCAGGCTCAAAAAGTCTGAGACCACCAGTCAAAATACTTTTTCACTACAAATGATAATATGAGCTTGACAATTTGAGTGAAGATTTGAACCTCTGAAAAAAACACTTCAATTTCAGAATATCTTACTATTTGATATGTTCCCCATTCGCTTTAATGATAGCATGCACTCGAGCTGGAATTGGGGAAAGTCTATGAAGGTCAGGAATCCTTGGTCTCTTTTGGTCCTCGAGTAGTTCTTGCAAAGCTTTCATGTGTGTTATGGGTCATTATCCAGCTGTATGATGTTAAGTCAAATCATGGCTAGAATAGGGGTTTCTAAGGGGGCAGTGCAACGAGCTATCAAACGCTTTTCAGAAACGGGATCAGTTTTATCCAAAGCGTGACCATACCATCAGAAGAGCAATACATCAAGCATAGCTCCCTGAGAGTTAGAAAAGTAACTACATCACAGACACAGAATTTGATTAATCAACATAACACTCCACTCAGCAAAAGCACTGTCAGAGGAAGGCTGTCTTGTACCGGAATGTTACAGCGGATGACTATAAGAAAAGTCCCACGATTTAGATTTGTGGAGGTAACTGAAGGATGTATGCGAGAAGATAAACAGGAGAGAGACTGATACCAGGGAGTTTCAAAAGCACGGTGGAAACATGGTGGTGGGAATATTCAAGTCCCTTTCCTCCTCTGGAGTTGGACACCTGCACCAAATTGACTACACCCTGACCAGGGAGAAGTACCACTCCATTCTTCAGAGACGGTCAAGCATTCTGTAGCATCACTAGAAGCTTTGTGAAAGACTGTCAATCATGCTGGGATAACATGAGTCATCAGTTTTCACTTGTCCATGCTAGCTTGAGTGCATGCTGTCATTAAAGCAAAAAAGGGGGGTGTACCAATACTAAGTTCTAACCTCTATTCTTTATCGAATATTTGCACAAACACACACATGCAAAACAAAAACAAACTGTCCACGTGTGTCCCACAGTACTAAAGTCTCTGGTTGTGTGCATTTACACTGTGAAGCTGAATTGCTGTCGCCTCACAGCGTGGTCTGTATCTTCCTCTGTTAATATTCATATGAAACCTTGACAGTGAATCTTTGGACAGGACAGGGGACTCAGACAACTAAGTACATCGCTGTTGTCAAACACGCTCAGATTCATCCGCTTAAGAAAGACCAAAATGTCTGAAGTCATGTTTTCGTCTGAGCGCAGCCTCAGAGACTGCTTGTAAATCCCCCAGATGATTATGGCACACAGCATAGAGGCAGATGGAGGAAAAACTGTGTGTATGTGTGTGTGTGTGTGTGTGTGTGTGTGTGTGTGTGTGTGTGTGTGTGTGATGAATGAAAGTAAGAAAAACTGCCACCAAATTCTTTTTTTATTGTTATTATAACAGCTCATGTATTATCACCAGGACTGCACCTCTCAACAGTTTGCACCTGTTTCATTATTTGTAATTTTCTTTTATAATATTTTGGAACACCTGGAAGTCTAATACTAACACTTGTGTAAGGCCAAGTAGTACACTGTGCACTGTACACTTTGGTTTTAGATGCTACTGAAGTAGGCATGGCCTGGGGTCCTGTTTATCTTGGCCCACAACAGAACAAGTAAAGACCAATGACAGTTCAGAGACTGGTTGTCTGGCCCAGTGTATAAAAAGTTCATGATGAAATGTAAGTGAAGGAGAGAACTGTCAGTCTACTACTGTACACACTACTCCAAATGACTGTTTGAAATCCATCCCAAAAGATGACAATGAAGTTGTGAAATTGTGGGCTGCCTTCGCCAAGCTATTTTTCTCACCCCCTCTGTTGCAAGTGTAGCTGTTAAAAGCAGAGTGGAAGCAGAAGTGCTAAAGACATGGCAGCAAACCAAGAGAAGACACATTGCAACATGACTCGTTAGAATAATAAAACATTCCTGAGGGCTATGTGGCGGTCCGCCGGTCTGGGGTGTCCAGTGGATTAGGTTTGGCCAGGCATCTTTACCCTCTCTTTCTCTCTCCCAAAATATTTCCTGTCAATCTACGTTGCCAAGGCGGTCAATAAATGCAACATATACAAGAAATCCAACTTTATTGAAAATAAGTTGGGTAGGCTATCATATCTTGAGTTTGCTTTAAAGGTCCCATATTATGAAAAACATGTTTTCTCTGGTCTCTACATATATAAACTGGTCCTCCCTGAGCCTACCAACTCCAGGAATGAGGAAAGCAAACGAGTGCTGCATGGTCTCTGCAGCCCACCCACTGGTAAAACGGGGCTCCTACAGGCTGTTCGGATTCAGCTCCTGTTGTTACGTACAGGAGTGATTTTCATAGGCCGACCTCCTCTGCGCGAAAACACTCCTCCCTCTCCCCGAGAGGGGGCGTTCATCTCCGAGGTGAAGGTCGGTGTGTCCAGCAGTAAGATAGCAGTGTTTCGCAATGTTGTCGCTCAGAGCTAGACACCAAATTGCTCTGTTGTTGGTTGTAAAAATCAACATAAGTGCCTATATTCTGTCCCAGCTACAGAAGAACAGAAGAGACAGTGGTTGCGTTTCATTTTTAACGACAACGTGCCAGCTACGGTTCCTTTAAGTCTGTCTGTGTGTGCTAACCACTTCACATCTGACTGCTTCAGTAACGAGGGTCAGTACAAATTTGGCTTTGCCTCGACACTGACCCTCGTAAAAGCATCAGTCTCAACCATACGGGACCCAGTAACTGCACCCGAGCCACAGGTAAGTGTCACCACGTTTTGATAGTATTTACAGTTGCCTACGAATATGGTGAAGTCAGCTTGCAATTGGCTAACTAGTTAGCTCCGCTTCGGTCCGCTATGCAATGGCGTTTGAAGCGAGTTTAATGTTAATAATATTACGGGGGAGCTTGGTTGTCACAGTAAAAAGTGTGGAAGCATGTGCAGACTGGAGACAGAGGCTATGCGAACAGTGTCCAAGAGTTTGGAGACTGTTGGAGACAAACACAGCTTTCGCTAACTGTTTTTGGACGTTACCTGTTGCAGGTCAGTGGGGGATGGGAGCCGGGTGGTTGTGTTGGGGAGTCCTGCTGCAGCCGCAGAGTCTGTATTTTTCTGAGCCTCTCCTTCTGGGTCCGATTCTGGGTCAAACTGGTGTGGTCGAACGACAGCATCTCGGCGAGCCATAGTGATACATCCACTGTAAACATTAGCGCATGCTACCGCTAGCGTAAGCGGAATCCTCTCCCTGAGAGGGCCGTGTAGCAGGCAAGGCACGCGCTGACAGACGGAGCTCATTAGCATTAAAGGTGCAGGCACAGAAACAGCTGCTCTCAGTAGAGTGACTTTTAGACAGCTGAAATTCAGGACCACTGATGGGTTTGGGGCAATACATTTCGAATACAGTGTTGTTGGACCTCTGACAGCTGTGTGAAATTGATGAAAAACAGTATAAGAAGAATAGAAAAGCTGCTTGCAAAAGCAGGGCCGGATAAAATGAATAGATTACTCTGGGCAGACTGTATATTTTGCACCCCCTTACACGCATTTATAGGAAAAGTATAATCATATATTAAACGTTTAATTTACATGCATTTTTCCATTTCATTTTAATGTGTCTTTGCTTGGTCAGATTTAGATATTTAAAAAAAACTTGGAAACTGACTTGGGGTGAGGTGAAAACAATAATATACTTTTTCCTGCATATTTCAAGCTAAAATGTATATTTAAAGAAAACATAAATGAATTAAAATAAAATAGAAACATTGAAATAAAGTTTTGGATTAAAGATTTATTTAATTTCTTTAGATTTCTTAAAAACATTTCTAAATACAACATGTTTAACATTATTAAAAGAAGGTAGTTGATATCATGTTCTGCTCTGTCGGAGTACTAAAAATGTATAAAAGAATAAATCATTTTGAAACAGTTAAAAGAAAGTGCTGTCAAACCATTTCAAAAGTGTTCTGGGCAGCTTCAGTGGTCGTTTCATCCTGAATTCTGTTCTGATGGGTGTCATTTTGCATTTGCTTTCATTTGAGGACTCCATTAGTCTCTTATAGTGCACGGAAATCAGTTTAACTCAACTCAAAAATAAAAAAAGATATGAGTGCTTGTGGTATTCAGATGTGCTATTCAGCAATCTGAACTGGAGATCTACAGAGGTTGCCTCAGGTATTCATCAAATACATTTATTCATTTGGCAATCTGTTTCTGTTGTAGTCTTTATACTACATTTAAAGCAATTTGGACTCTTCAGTGTCAAGATTGTTAACACCTCAAATGGGCCTTCATAAAGGCATTCATTTCTATACAAGCTGAGCAGAGGAATCATCTTAAATGCATCATTGGTAGGAAAAAAAAAAAAAAGCTCCACTTCATAAAACTTAACACCTGGCTGAAAAGCAGTGTATCGCTGCTCTCTTTGGTTGAAAGCAAAAAAGCTTGTTATACCTCTGAGTGTAATGTGTTGCACCAGTACCAACATCCAACCCTGTACATCACTGAAGCAAGGTGATAGATCAAACCACTGGAGGTCAACTGTAAAGATAATTTACTAATAAAAAAAAATAATAATTACACCGTTTTCTAATAACCTGGATTGTAACAAATTTCAGACTCATTGTTAAGATACCATTAGCTCTGCCAAAAACGTACTTCTCTCTGGAAAATGAGAAAAAAAACTGTGTTTTGCGTACTGTGGTCTGGCAAGCCTCAACAAGCATTTTCTTGGTTCTGGTGCCATGTAAAGCTGTCTGTGCAGTGAATTAATTTAAAATGACTGTTAAATGACTGTTCAGAAGGTTTAGAGATGTGGAGAATCATGCCAAAAACATCCCTGCCAGACTCAATTGATTCTCAGTGGATATTTTGCAGACTAACTTGAAGTGAAAACAGACCTTGTTCGACTTAGACTGACTACCAGCTAACTGCTCAAGGCTGGATTTGAGCCACCAAGGACCCATCCATATTCACCGAATGGAAGAAAAATCAGGCCAAAACCAAGAGATTAAAGGTTTGCCATTCACAAACTCAGTTCAGCTCTATCGCATTATATTATGTCCTCAGGTTGTTTAGACTGGTTCTGTATTAGCAAAAGCAGCTTCTGGCATGATCCTTCATGTCTGAAATCGTGTATCTTGTGTTATCAAAAGGAGTGCTCAAAATTCAATGAGAAAACTTTATGCCAGCAGCTGGTGTTGACCAAAGTTTTGAAACATTGGCTGCGAGTGTCCATAAATGACAAATGCACAATTAAGGAGAAAGTGGTACAGTAACAATTAAGCAATACATGAGACATTCCACATGAGGCATTAAAGCTTTTTTGCTTTGTAATGCCAATAAACTTTAGTACTTGGCATGGAAATGATTGAGTCACTGCTATCAACCCTGATATATCAACAGATATGCTGAATTTTAATGATCAGTCGCAGTAATGGGTAATCTTACTTACTGCACATCAACGATAATTAATATCTTTCCAAAAGATCTTAATAACAAATGGCTGTTTAGTGTTCACGGCTGTGTCTGGTAGTTATTTAAGGTACTGTCTTAACGACATTAAATCAACATCAACATTAAAATATTCTCGACTTCACAACATACATTTCAGTGCAGAGCAGAACTTGCTTAAAGATTTTCTGACCATTAGAGTTTGTTGAAAATGATCGATATTGGAAAGAGTCATTATATATTTCCTATCTGGTAACGAACTGGTTACCCCTGGAGACAGCCAGCATCCCATTATGTTAAATGTCATATTGTATCATCGCCCACATTTACTTGGTCAGCAAACTGATACAGTGATGGTACACACAGTCATAATATCCATCTATACGGTCAAATCTCTGTAATTCTTTACCAAAATGATGCATGCACATTAAATGAAATGTGCTTTTTTCACATGCCTTCTTAAGCCAAATAAATCCACTTGCTTGTTTTCAAGTTATGTTCTGTATTTAGGAACAACTGGAAAATAGTTCATTATTATAATAAAAGTTTTCCATTAGTGTGTGTGTATGTATGTGTGTGTGTGAGTGTGTATTTGTGCTTTTGTGTCTGCAAACACCCACATACTGTATGTTTACCCATGTGCACATATACTGGGTAATATGCCCAGCAATATGTTTCACTGTGTCTGAAAGTCTTGGTTAATTTAGATCTCACTGTCTGTGGAAGCAGCCTGAAAACCTCGGCTCTACTCCAATTAACTCTGTCAGCAGCCAAAGACTAAACTCTGTCAATTTCCACACTTTGTAGTTCACTGAGTGTTTCTCTGCTCCTCACCACAAAAGCCTCATCCCTTCTGCCCTGACACACTAATACAGCAAAATAACTGAAACCTTGTTTGAAGTCACAAGAAAAATGGGACAGCCAAGCAAATGTTTTGGTTTCTTTCAATTCATTTTCTTCTCATGAAATGCTCTGCTAATAATGGCAGGGGGAAAATTGTGTTTTTCAACCCACAGTATGTGTAAATACCACGCACTCTGGGGACTTGACGAGCCGAAAAGTTTTCCCCTCACTTTATCTTCATGTCTTTTTGCCACGCTAAAAATGTGTTTATTTATATTTCATGCCGGCACATTCCATCTGACTTGAGATGATATGAAAAATCAAGGTAAAAGGGAAAAAGAATGTGAAAATGGTAAACATATTCACGCGGCAATACATTTTCTTTCCTCATGTGGGCTGAATTTATTTACTGGCTTCTGGTTTGGGTTGTTGTTAGCGGTTATAAACAGTGTTTTGCGATGCCTTTGGGATTTGCATCTTATTACCATCCGAGTGTGCTATGAAGAAAAACCTGGAGTTACATGCTGATAAATCATGGGAATTCTGGGGTCATGTTGTGCAGAGAGGACCATAAATGTCCCATGCATGAGTCAGATCAAGGATAAAATGCTCCAAAGACTGTGCAAGAGGCCTTCGTCGACACGTTCTCATTCCCAACTCGACAAATTTCAGTTTTGGATGTGAATGGCGCCGTGATCAAGGTAGCACTAATATGTAAAATACAATGTCTGAATACACTTTCAAAATAAAGCATACTGACAAACAGCTCACATATGACGACAAATTATGACTTTTAGATAGTTATTAATGTTGTCAAACTGCTGCAGCTTGATTAGGTTTAGGCAACAAAACAGCTTGGTTAAGTTTAGGCAAAATCTACTTGGTTAGGGTTACTGCTACTTGACTTGCCTATGTTACATAAATAACAAATAAATCGCTCTTGACTCTTGGTCACAAATGGGACATGATTCCAGTCTGTGGAGGGAGAAAGCCTTGTGAACGACCCACCCAACGGCCCCAGCCACCCCCTAGCTCGGACTGTTGTTGCTATTTATACTACTGAAGAAGCAATGCTGCAGGGGTACTGACAATGTCAAGCACTGACCATGCTGCTGGATTTGATGCATTGGGAGTGAGGATGTCCGGCCAGTTTACCTCCTCATTAAAGAAATGTTTGTAGACTTTGGTTAATTTTTTTTCAGAGCACCCCGCAAAAAACTCATATGCTTATATAACAAATTTGTTAGAATCGGAAATATGCAGGGTATTGAACAGTTGCCAAAAATCATCCATGGTGACTTAGAAAACTCTGGAGCACTAAAATAATTCTACAGTTCCCATTTCCACAAAAATGATTGGAATAGAAGGATTACACAATCTCTTCTGAGTCAGAATCTCTTCTGTATGTTCAAAATGAAATACCTTCTACCTTATTTTTTTTTTTTTTGCAGCATGATAACTCTGCGAGAGAGTATTTTCCTCTACGGCCACTCTAAAATGATGCCGCATGGCTTCAGCATGAGAATAAGCTCATCTAGTCTCACTTGAGAGAAGCTTTTCTGACATCTTCAGCCACACACACAATGCAGATAAACCCCCTTTGCTGTGTGATCTGCCTCTGCCCACTACTATCTGGATATCCTGAGGCTGCTATCAACATATTGTGAAAAAGAAATGTACTGTACTGCCATATCAGCAGATGGGTTCAGTGACTTGTTCTGTTCCAGCTGGAGAATATAAGACCAAGATAATCATTCATGTTAAAGTGTTTTTATAAGTCGTGATAGAAGCGGCTCTGAAATCATAAAAGACGCAAAAAACAAGTCTATATGATTTTGCCTTCGACTTAATATTGGAGATATTATTACGCATTAGAAAGGAATATGCGTCATTGCCTGACACTAAAAGCCTCACCTCAGACACACACAGCAACTGCCTGAGAGGCCAAGTCTGAGGTGTTAAACTCAACGCATTTAGTTTCTGTATTAAACCACCGCTGTGCTGAATTAACCTAGCTCCAATTAAACTGCACAGACACAAACACTCTGTCTTTCTCTCTCTCTCTCACGCACACAGCTTTAGACTTTTAAACAGGGAGTGTTTGGTTACTGATAACAGCTATAATATATTTCTAATGAGGCACCTGCCAGGCTGTAGAGCTGCTAATTCACTGGTAGATTCAGCTGAACAGCTAGACTCTCTTCAGCTCAGCGGGGGACGCGGACACATACGGAGAGAGAGGGGGGGAGACAGACCAATTTTGGAATTTTTACCTGTCAGATAGTAATACAGATAATAAAACGATAATTAGGTCAAATTAACACAATAAAAAAGTCATTTGTACTTAGGTGTACTTCAGCAACATGAGCAGCATTACCTGCCACAAAGCGCAACAGGATGCTAACACAATGCCCACTCAACACTCGTGTACAGCTACAATCACTTCTGAGCCACGTACTGATCTGAATGAAGAGATTCTACCCAGATGATCAAAAGTTCCGTCGCTCTCTCTGCATTTACACACAGCTTTTATAAGCATCCTTTTTTTTGTTATGCTAGGTTATTTTCCATGTGAAATGTACAAAGCAGTAGAGCAGGTGGGGAGGTAGCACAGTCAATAAAACATATAGAAGGTGCAGCTTGTATTTACATCTCAGCTGAAATGAGAGAAAAACACCATCTTAATTGGCTCCTTCTTGGGATTCATCCGATATCACAACACATGAGCAACCCTTTACAGCTGTGCTCTTCACGATGACTGAGCGTTGACAAGTAGAGATAGGGATCGCGTGGCACTTCTTTGGTAAAGTTGTAAGGAAGGTTAAAGGAACAGTCTGCCCAAAAATGGAAATTCGGTGATCATCTACTCTCCCGCATGCGGATGGTACATCAGGTGAAGTTTCGTAGTCCGCAAAACATTTCTAGAGCTTCGCGGTGAAACAGCTTGGCAGCATTAGCATAAACATCCCAAATTGATTTAAAAATATGCTGTTTACACCTGCTAAGCTTTGTTAAGCTCATTTATATTTCAGAAGAGTTGCACACTTTGGCTTAGCAGCTACAGTTAATAGTTTCAAAACAACTTGGGCTTTCTGGGCTTCCACTTCCATTGCACAAGACAAGCTGTTTGGAGACATGTTATGTTGTTTTTTTTTGTTTTGTTTTGGGGTTTTTTTTCACGTTTTTAAACCAATTAACTTCAGTTTCGCTGTGAAGCTCCAGAAATGTTTTGTTAAATACAAAACTTCAACTTTCCTTCACCTTGGTGGTCAGTAGATAATGACCCTTTTTTTTGTTTTTTTCGTGGTGAACTTATCCTTTAAATGTGTGTGTCAGAATGTTTCAACCAAGTGAGCACTTCTTTTCACAACTGTAAACACTCCATGGACTGCCTGTGCACCTGGGTGACCCTGGCTGACATCCAATCGCAGTTTAAGCCGGACTACATCCGGAGGTGATCTGGCAAACACGATCACATTCACATTACAGTGCACGTTGAGGGCATTTATAGTAGACGATGCATTAATGAGCATCTTCCTCGCCCAGGTGAGATATCCAAATACAGATCATATAACCAGGGGTAAAACTTCCTGCTCAGGCTCCTGAGTCATCCTGATCTATTGCAGTTACACTAATCAACTCTTCTTTTTATAAAAGACTATTTTTTTGTAGCCATTATTGGATGTAACAGCTGAAGAGGGACATGAAGGGAGGAGGAAGAGAGGTGGAGGACATGCAGGAAAAGGGCTCCAGGTTGGAATTGAACCCAGGCCGCTGCTGAGGACTGAGCCTTACGCTGTAGCAGGTGAACTTTTCAGCCTTATACCATCATACCATTTAAACTGCTTAGCTAATTGCACCCCAATACTGCCACTTGAAACGCTTTCTTTTTTTCTGCATGTTTTAGTACAATGGTCAAATCTGCATTATCATACTCTACATTTTCCAGTTGTAGTAATTGCAGGCACCGTGTCAAAAAGTCCAACTCTAAGTTTGTTGGCTACAGCATACGTCCTGTAGGCTATCTCTTAAGTAAACCATTTGTCCTGTGTTACCCTTTGAGAAAGAAATCTAAAACTAGAAGCAGAAGTTTAAATTACTTGGACCTTATTTTGATACAGCAAATTAAATCTTCCCTAAAGCAGTAAAGTCATATTAGACAGCAGCCTGCTACGTAACATAAGAGCCACAGACTTATAACAAAAGCCCATCATAGCTAATCTGCTAAAGTTTTTCTAACTGACAAACATGAACACACATATTGTCCTGCACCTTAGCTTGGTAAATTTTAGTTTGCAGGCTAGATGACTAATAACATGCTTGGCTGTAGCACATTTAACACCATGTAAATGTACCTGCAAAAGTCAGTTTAGTCCAGTTGTGATCCTTGATATGTAATATTGCTAACAACCCGCTGTTGCCCATGACATAGGCCACAACGCAAGTTCCTTTACTTTATCATTTGCTCCCCTGCTGGTGCTCAGCCTGCCGCCTGCAGCCAATAAAACATAGACACTGACACAGCCTCCAACTGGCTAAGAGGGAAAAGAGCATTTCTCATATTTCCCAAAAGACCTTTTATCTCCCTCTAATAATAAAATAGTATTAACAAAACATTTAAAATTTGATGTTATCATTAATTTTGAGAACAAAAAAGGATGACTAAATTGGATTTCAATTGGACTTTAATTCCGCATGTACTTGACTTTGCTATACACAATTAATCTAAACTCCCTCAACCTTCTTTCGGTCCCTGTTGTCCCCTCAAAACTCAGATGATTATGTATGGCCTCCCAGTAGGAAGCAGGTGTGAATGAGGCTTTTTTTTAATCTAGAAGTCACACTGCTATGTGTGTCTATGTTTGCGTGTGAGAGATACAGAGACGGAGAGAGCAAATCCAAAAAGAGCAAGGGTAGGAGATGTGTTGCTGTACCCAGAAGAGTGAAGTGACAGCAGGTTGCTAAAGAATTGATGAGCAGAGAGGGGACATGTTTCACCTCAGACGTTTCCTGCTGTGATACATGTCCTCCATGATGACTTCCTGTCATCAATATCATTACATCCTGCTGAGGTGAGTTGACAAAGGTATCTGGTCTGTACCCGTACTATCCTGTGCAGTGCCAAGACTCAGTGTGCGTGGATCTGAAAGAGGGGAGTGTGTGTTTGTGTGTTTGTGAAGGGCATGAGAGGATTTTATGAGGATTGTGCAGTGAATTATTCATTCCGAAATGTGCTTCTCCTTGCTTGTAATCCAATTGTAAATGCCTTGCTTGTATCTCTGCTTGACTCTCCTGTTGTTTATGCCAATAACCGAGAGTCCGTAAGTCCACGTGTTTTAAAATGTGCCCTATGAACAACCTGAGGTGACTTGATAAGTTCATATACCTTGAATTTCCACTAGTACTCCTAATTATACAGAGAGATAAAAACAAAGAAAGATTCGGGTGCATTTTAAAGCAGGGACCTAACTGGAACAAATCTGCATAAAATAAGAGACAAATATGAGTTTAAATCACCTTGAATTAAAAACAAAAAGTAAAAAAAAGTGAAGGCCTCCAAAAAAGAAGCTTTCAAATCACAAAATGTATTAATGAACACAGTGTCTTAGTACAAAAGAGACACAGCTCGTGCCATTAATATTTATTTCCAGACAAAATATTCCTCACGCTCAACACTGACAAGATAAAGTAAAAATAATGCAAAGCAAAAACAGCTGCAGGCGGTATGCTTCTTGGCCACCTTTCAGGAAAAAAAGCAACTGTTGTATAAACCTCCCTGCAATCTGTCAAAACATCATATCAGCAGGTGCTCTGTGATGTAGCAAATCATATTTCAGTGGTTGAGTGAAGGAGAGCTATTCCAATACCACACTGCTGCTGTCCTGTCAAATCAGAGGATACCCGCCAATAACGAGAACCTTCTGGCTGAAAACCGATGAATCAAACTCAAATCTAATAGTTCAGACACAAACTTAATCACAGCTAAAGAAAGGAGCCTATTGAGGATCCTCAGTGGCCAGCGTGTGTAAAGAATTGACATTTCTGCCAGAGGTTCAGACACCGAAACTCGCATCTGACGATAACAACAGCAGCGGGAGAAGTGATAGACATAAGAAATAATAAGAGTGCAGTTTGGAAAGGTGAGTGAAGAGGATTTGAACATTTCTCGTGCACATTCTGACTATCCCCCCCACGGCTTTAAAGGCTTTTCATCAAAACATATAGATTATAGAGAGTAAGAGGGGACTGTTACTTGCAAACTTTTTTGATAATTCATTTGTACTTTCAGTCGTTTTCAAGCGAAAAAGGGAAAAAAAAGGATCGAACCGGGTCATGTATGCCCTTCTCTCACAGCAGAATACCTTGATTAATAACAATAATAATAATAATAGTAACTGAGTACTTCAATCACTAGCCTGCGCATTTATGCAAATCTTGTCTTTTGTTTGCAGTGGTTGTTGTGCTGCCAGCTTGTGAATGCCCTGTAAACACAAAGTGGCTGCACTAATCTGATATATTGCTGCAGCGCTTGTACAAGAAACCTTGTTTTCTACTATGACACACAAAACAACCCTGCTGAACAAAAAAGCAGGACAAGGAGACGGTGCAAATGAGAATTAAAAAGAAACCAGGCTTGGCTGTTTTTTTGGCTTGTTGTGACAATGAAAAGGCATTAGAAACAGCACCGCACATGCACCCCTACCAGGACTCTTAAGATCATTTAAATGGAGGACAAACCAGTTAGGGATTTTAGGCCTGGCACTCCAAATAGCAGAGAGACTCACAGTGTATATTCAACTTCTACCTGCCTCTTACAGTCTTCAGTAACCATGGAAACAGAGAGATTTGAAAGAAGAAAGGTGGGTGAACGAGGAAGACTGAATTTTTTTGTACAGTGCCAATGGATGTACAGACAGATGGACCGAATCATTATCATACAGAATTCACACAGGATGTATTTAACAACACTGACACTCCCCCGGCATCACAGGGAAGCCTTAAAGTCATCGCTCGAGAAATGTTCAGGAGTAAAACTTTTGATGTTACAGCTACAGTAGGAACTCTAAAATGTCAAATACTGATAGTGCTTCACTTCTGTGTTATTTCAGGGCAGATAAACAGCTTTAAAGATAAAATAATAATAATACACAGATTTGACAGCAGCGGGCTTATGGCTTAACCTTTAAAATGCCATCTCTCAAAGCATTACCTGTATTTTCCATTTCGAAAAAAAATTACCAGTTGCTGGTTTGGCAAATCGGAAGAAGCAGATTCGGTAGAAAGGTTTGGACGTTAAACTTAATAAATGGTAGGATCTTATAAATAAGATGTTTTCTGTTGTGGAATGGCAGAAAGTAAGTACACACATTCAGTCAGTTACTTGTACAATTAAGAGGCAAATATTGCAGTTGTAGTTACTAGATACTTTGCATAGTTAGTTTAATAATACAAAATATGATAAGCAAATAAATTATGACGTTATTTTATGGATTAAGATCCCTAAGGGGAAATTCACACGCTACCCAGCATATAAACTACATAAAGTAGTTCAACCGCCTTTACCAGCTTCAATATTAATGCATCTAATTCAATAATATATTAAATTATTCTGAAATATTCCATTCAGCCGAATGAGTACTTTTACTTTGGTACTTTAAGTATATTGTGATGCTAATACTTTTGTACTTTTACTGAAACTGGCAGTTGGCACATTTTTTGCTTTATGTTTTCATTCTGAAATAATAACGGTTTGACCAGTGTAATAGCCGGAGAATAATGACACCATCTGCCCACAGATTTGTCCCTATAAGTTTTGCTTTCACAAAACCATTCCAGCCTGCCACTGGGCTCGATTCTTCCTGCAAAAATGAAGGTCAAATCACAGCACCAATGAAAAACGTGTCTACCATTGCGCAACCCAAACAGGAAGAGACATTGTTTTCCCCAATCACTATCCCCAGGTAACAGGGAAACAACTGGAATAACTATGGAAGTTTGCTGAACTAGAAGAACCCCGCTGATAGAGGAGGCAAAGAAGGTGAAGAGGGAGAGTGTTAGAAACCGAGGTAAAACAAGAGTGAACAGATGGACATTCACTTGATAGCAAGAGCCAGTGTTGCGTCAAATTCTGTTCCCTCGCTGATATGTGTTTCCCCTTAAGACGGTTCAAAACCAACATTCTTTACCAGATCAGTAAATAACAAAACCTGCCTATTAATACAATTGGATGTTTTACTCTGCCTTTTCATAGCACTGAGATCAGGGTTTCTAGGTCAACTTGGGATTCCTACAGTTGTTTTTTTGTTTGTTTTGGAAGCAAGCAGTAGCCATGTTGCTAACGCTGTCTCTACGGGCAGCAGCGCAATGGTAATACAACAGGGAAATGCTATTTGGCATTTGAGAAGTTTGTCTGTTTCTGCTTTTATTAAAATGTAAATGCATGACTTTTGCTTACCACCATACTTCTACACTGTGGCACTGACTTAAGTTAAAGGATAGGTTACTTCAGTACAAGGATCAACATCTGCCACTGTCTAACATTTTAAGTTAAATCAGCAAATATTCGCCCTCTGTACTCATTTAACGGCCCAACAACAGAGATATCTGTTTATGCCTTCGTCATCATTGAACACCGTCTTTAGCGTGACTTTGTTTTTCCTATTTGTTATTTCCTACTTTTGGTATCATTGATCTGGTTGATTAGGACGGCTCATCAGAAATCTGCACTCCTGTAAATCTGAAATAACTCAGCCAGTCAACTTCCTTCATGAATGTTGTTTTTGTTTTGTCAGAGGGAAGAACGCCTTCATTTAAATTTGAGTTGTTTGGCTTGTGTTATCATCCAAAGCAATGAAAATGAGCGCAGTGGCATTAACCAGTAAACAGGATGTAATGTAACAATCTTTTGTGCTATAACCTGTGGTGAGCTTCCAATCAGAAACCTCATTTGGATGTTGAATACAATGGTGCACCATCTTGCAAATGATTACCAATGAGAACATGGAGCTACACATCAACAGATACATCAGCAACCATCTACCTGAACTAAATGTTCAACGTGCCAGCGTGTGTGACAGTAAGAAATGACAGGGTTTGCTGAGACTCCTTATGAGTGTCTGATCTTCCAGATACAGAAAATGATTTCAATCCGCCGAGCTGCCCTACGGCCCGGAATCAACATCGCTTTGCTTACAAGCACCAGATGAATCTAATGCGGTGGTTTTCAATCTTTTAAAGCTGTGAACATGAAACTCATCAAGCATGCATAAACGAAAGGTGAACAATTTGGCTGAGGGAAAAAAAAAAAGTCGAGTCCAATTTGGAAGCTTGAAACATGCTTTGTGATCTCACAACCAGCCACAAACTTCCGTGTCACGCCCGAACCGCACGTCGTTAACCTCATCGCTTCCAGTTGAATCGGCTGGTATTGAGATATTGATTATCCTCCTCTGCAGTCTACAGGCAATGTCAATGATCCTCTCTCAGTTATTCATGGGATTTCTACTGATCCCAGGCAAATTTCCTATAACTAATGGAAGGCTAACAATGGGACCACTAACAGAGGACTCAACCAGAGATAGTAGCTGTAAATGTTCACACCACAAGGTTAGCCTTGTTTGCCTGTGTAAGTCACCCATTACTGTTTGGATTATTGGAAGTGGAGCAGTCAATTTGTACGGGTTGTTTACTTTCCCACACGACTATACAGCTAAGTGACGCATATTGCAAAATCCCTACTGTCTTCATGGTTTCAATTCATATAATGACACAACAGATTCGTTGGCAATAATTGGGCTTTCGAAAAGAAATCATTAGTGTGCTTGTAATGACACGAGCATCGACGGCAGCCCTGGATTGAAATCACTGATGATGGCAAAAAAGAGATAGAAATGACAGAGATACCGTGTTTTCAGACTTCAGACCCTCTCAGAGACGGAGATAATACACTGGTGTAAAAAGGGTTAGGGTTAGGGTTAGGCACCTGACCTGCACTCGCAGTCCTCACAGTCTTACATCCTTAACCATCAACCATCTTACATCCATCATGTTACTATTCTCTAAGATGTTCTCAACACCTGCCACTGTGGCCTTCCAACTGATATTACTCAAGGTTTGGATGATAATGTGAGGACTTGACTCCTCGAGGAGACTGTTGTATTTTATCACAATGCTGAGAGTTTGGAGAATGTCTTCTATTCTGTATGCTCTTGTGAATTGTGTGATGACAACATGAGGGCTTTGGCTTTGAGCTGCATAAACTTCAAATATGATATAAGTAAAAATTTGTCAAAAATATGGAAATATTTGCTGCTGTCTGGTTAGAGATACAGAAGTGTCTGCTGCCTTGCCAGCAGACTATAGGAAAGTGTTATCCTTACCCTTTTTTATATAGTTTCTTGTGCATGTAAAAGATCTTGAAAGTTAAAAAGGTCACAGTGCAACCAACAGAAGCTCCTCTCTCCCACAGAAAACACTGCTCCCGAAATGCCTCGTCAGCAGTCGTGGCCATATCATTTAATTCCATGACTTTGTGACATCACACTACATCACCATGTCACACATTTGTGATAATTTATGACTAGCAGATAATTATAGGCACATAAGAATTAATTTGGAACAGTCGCTCTTTTGATGTTAGCCGTGCTGGGTCAGGCATGTGTGAGCTGACCAGTCAGAGAGGTGGGGCCTTAAAGAGACAGGAGCTAAAACCGAGCGTTTCAGACAGATGGGGACACTGATGTGTTTTTTGAACACTAAAATGGGTATAATGTCTCCTTTAAAAAAATGACTCATTAATTATTAATCAATCTATATAGGTTGTTTCTAGCAGGTGCATAAGGGGACTACAAACTACATTTTGTTTTGTAAATGTGTAAAATGATAAATCAATCTTGGATCTTGTGCACATAATGGGCTATCATACGTACAAGAACTTCATTGAATAAATTGCCGACTAAAGTGGCAAAGGAGGAAAAAAATGAAAGTAGTGCACTGAATTAAATTTCATTCAGTGGGGTAGCTTATGTAGCACAAAACTGCTCTCGAATCAGACACTGACAGACAATTGACCTGGAAAACAGGGAGGAATATATCAGCGCTCTGCTTCAACCTCGACAACCTACTTCTCTATTACAGGAATATACTGTGAGCAGTGTATATGTGTGTGCGCGTGGAGCGGCCAAACTCCATTTCAGAGTTGTGCCTTCCAACCAGTCTGCTGATTAAGGCATTTAAAGAAAATTAGCCCCACAGCCACCATAAATCTCTGTGCTTTTCTTTATTGAATGCAGCAAATCTCACATTTAATTTCTCATTTGCATATGAAAAGCATCACCTTCACCTCCGCTATCTCCATGTTGCACAAACTGAATTGCAATTCGCTGAACGAGGAAGAGAAAACATTTAAGTAGTGATGTGTGGCACAGTTTGTGTCAACATCTGCATATCAATTTGTGCCCAAAACTCGACTCGGAGTCTGAAGTGGACCGGCTTATTCAAACCTCACTGAACCTTCCCCCTGATTACAAAGTTAATATGCATCGGGCGGAGATAGTTACAACGCTCTATCATCTTGGATGATCCCTATGAACTTGGCACTATCATTCATCACTTCCATAGCTAACAAAATATGATGCTAAACGAGAAAAGGAAAGCATTATTAACTGAAGACAACATAGCCGGTGTTTTGGTTTGATGAATATTTGGCTTTTTGGGAGTAAACAATCATGCCTCAGATGGCTGCTGAGGCAGAGGGGAGGAATAGAGCAACTTCTGTATGGCATTCACAAAGGCCCCAACTTAATGGAAGTTTGAATTACCATTTAAATAGGATTTCTTTTGGGAGAAGGGGGAGGCGTCATAGAGAAAGATAAATTACATTGTAAACAATGTCAAAACAGTTTAATGACACATATGAAATGAAAGTACACACCCCATGCTTTCTTAGCCACTGAGTGATATAAAGAGTGGACTGAATAAATAACGAGGCAGCCCGAGGAAAAAAAAGGCGACCGCGCAGACTTGTTTTGTCTCTAGCAAGGCCTGCACTTTTAATTGACTTGAATAAAAAACTCAATTACAGCATTCTGGCCACCGGAGGGAGAGAGAGCAAGGGACAGAGAGAGAAAGAGAGAGACTGAGAGAGGGTGAGAGAAGGATAAGAGGCAGAGAGAGGAGTGAATGAAGCATGAGAGAGGAATGAAGGAGTTATTGGGTCAGAATGGCACCTCAGGGGGGAATCAGGACAGCAGACAAGCTTTTATACAGGCCAGTCTGTCTATGGGAATTACACCTCAGTGAGAGGTGGAAGAAAAGAGACTAAAGAAGAAAGGGGGAGAAGGTAAAGTGCTTTGTCAGTATCTTATAAGGTTTTTTTTTTTAAGCATTTATTGTCATCTACTCTGTGTTATTCCACCGAGGACGAATGAGATACTGATTGAAGGTGAGGGGCATTGAATCAAGCGAAAATCAGCAAGCAGTCCCACTCAGCTGAGGCGCTGATTTAGCTTCCAAAGATGCCGACAGGCCTCGTGCTAGGAGAGCATTAAAGACGAGAACATGAATAGATAAGAAGGCAACAGAACAAATGGTGAGCGTGATGCAAGGAGAAAGAAACTGAAGATTCTTTGTAAAAAAAAAAAAAAAAGAAAAAGAAAAAAAAGAAACATCCTCAGCACCACACAGTGATACTGTCAGGCTGATAATGCATGACTGATTGTGGGTCTATTGGCATATTGGTGTGTATGTGTGCAGGCGTTTTAACATTTTTTATCAGAAGGTGTGGTATAGCTGTGGGTGTGGGCGTGGTGGGGTCGTGGAAGTGTGCATCTTCAACACATCCTGAAATAAGAAAACAACAGATTCTTTGTCAGCCTACAGCAGTCAATGCGATGTTTGCGGACAGTGAGCCAATATTTCCGCCTTGTGTGTGTGTGCGCGCGCGCGCGTGTGTGTGTGGACGGCAAGCTGTTGTTCCCATGGTTGTGTGTTATTGATTAGTCATCTCTGTGGGCAATAGGAGCTGTTATCAGGCCTGACATGGAGACAGACGGGGGTGGATGATGCATGGGACGGGAAAACTGTTCAGACGCAAAGATAATGGAGCTACACACACACACGCCAACACACGCACACACACACATGCTCCAAAGACGGACGGGCACACACTGGCACATGCTCCCACAGATTCTTGCACACACAATAGACCTGTTACACAACTGAGCGCGAATGTATTGGCAGCGATAGATTTGTTTTCAGCACCGCGGACAGCGCTCTAAATCTTGAGCAATGCCAGCGCACAGTGCATATGGCTAATGATTATCTATTGTAGCGCCCACAACTATAATCAGCCATTACTCATGGAAGTTAAGTGTAGATGCCCTCAAGAATCACAGTAAATCTGCCAAGTGACTCTGAGGAGTGGGGATAAACTGAATGTAAGATGAGTGCATACTGTGACGACCAAGCCAGTGCTCCTCACAGCCATGACACCTGCAGCCAGGCTCCTGGAACTCACCTATGAGAGGGAGAGAAGAGGAGACAAAGAGGGAGAGAGAGGGGGGAGTCAGACTCGAATAAACACACAGTACATAATGCAAACACATTCGTTAGCACATTCATATCCCCAGACTGTTAGCTATAAAGCACTTAACACATGCACAGATAACAGAACATTATCTACAAATAGAAGCTCCACATGTGAACTCCCCACTGCTCACAGCTTCGCTAAGTCAAGATGAAACCGTAATGAAATCTGGTTGTATAATTTGAGATAGGCTACAATTGGTTAATTAGTGTGGTTTTTGTAACTACTATAACCAAAAAGTCTAAAATCAACCATTATTTTGATAACCAATGTGTCGTTTAAGTTATTTTTTTAAGCAAAAATGTCAAACATTTGCAGGTTTCAGCTTCTTAAATGTAAGAATTGCTGCTTTTCTTTGTCGTTTATGATAGCAAATGAAGAGTCTTTGGGATATGGACTGGCAATCCTGCCACATTAGTGAAAAAGAGAGAAATAAACGAGAATATTTTGAAAAAGAGGGCGATTTTCTGGGGCATAACCGTATAACGCTTTATCAATCAATAGAATAATAGAATAAATACAAGAATTTGAGAGTAAAATAACTTTATGGTCTCAATTTCATTGCTTACAATAAAACAGATGAAACAAAATTATAAAAAAAAGAACAAAAAATGATCGAAAGTCAGCATCTTAAATTCACATTGCAAAAAATGACAACAGTATGAGAGCATGTGAGACGAGGGAAGATAAAAACATGCAGGACTACAGTCTGCAGAATGGAGACAAGAGGACGAGCAAGTGAGACAAAAGGGGAAATGTCAATAAAGAGGAAAGTCTTGCACCGAGTTCAGTGTTTCCCACACGTATACTTTACTTGGCCGGTCTGCCCAGGTATATCAACAGTTGCCTAAGTATATTTGGCTAACCAAATTTAGCATTTTTATCTTTTTATCCGTCTGAGAGAATGACACCATCCCTGATTGATTAACTAGTGGACAATCTGCCCTCGCTCTCCCCCTCCGATCCACTGTCGATCACACATGCTCTGCAGAGAGAGAGACACTCTGGTATCACTTTCCAAACTGCTGACAAAGAAAGCAGATAATGTTGCTGGTAGAGAGGAAACACAAAGGAGAGACAAGCCAGTGTGAATGCATTAAGGTGGACAATTAAAGCAGCACTATGTAATGCAGGCAAACTCTTGAAGCGATTCTAAAGAAAGTCAATTTTTGAGTCTCATTCTCAGGTCGTCAAATACCTACCCCCCTGCCTCAAGTACAAAGCCATTCTGTGGGAAACACTGCAGGTGAGTGACATTTTTAAAGCGCATGTCTTCTTCTTGGGACCCGTTTCGTCCATTTTCAGCGGCTCACTGAGCGCAGCTGAAGGCTTGAGCCAGTGCAGGGATGATTGACACACACCAGGCGCGTGCTCACCTCTGCTTCTGAGTTGAGTTGCCAGATACGACGACACATATCCCACACAGGAACTGAGAAACAGCCATTTGATTTGTATGACTGCGAAATTTTGAGATCGACGGGAGAAATGGTTAAAAATAGGGAGACTCCCACAAAATTCATTCTCCACGAGGCTGAGTCTGTTATACATCCCTTGCTTGTAATCGTGTGACAATAGAAGTCTACCTCCTATTATTGGAAAGAAAGATTGGCCATTTATTTCCCTGAACTTTAGATGTCAGTTAATGCAACTGCTACTTTTTCCCCTCAAATACCCGCTAACCCTTGTCAGTCTCTCCTCTCTCTGAGAGCTGAGTGAGTTGTGTGTAAATGTCAGCTGTGGAACTGGATGTCCACGAGAGGCCAACCATGAGCATACAGGGAACAGATTGTCATGGCCTGCACTCTACAATCCTCTCCTTCTCCACAGGGACAGGTAGACTCAGGTCTTTTCCAGTCAACCATGAAAATACATAGGGGTCAAGCTCCCCACCATGTCCTCCACTCTCTCTGATGAGATGGACAGGGTTAGGCAGGGCCGCATGGACCAGATATGGAGAAAGTGATCCGTGAAAAGGAATTTCCATCGCAACTTTTGTTACAAAGTGGTGCAAAGATGACGAGGGCTGCATAGTGGCATTTTGTAAAGACCGTTGTTAAGTGGAAAGAACAAAAACTGTGGCTCGAATTCCTGCTTTTGAAAAATATTAACACAATAATTAAAGATACAAAAAATTCAAAATAAAACACGTTTTGTCTTGGCTAGAAATTGTGCTAATAACACATATCTTAATTATCTGGGGGAAATGATCACCATTATTACTTCGCCTTGTGTATTTTCTATTGTGCACAGCAGCAGGTCAGGAAGACAGGTCAGTGCTCAAAAGACGACTAATAAAACTGTTGTTCACACTACCAATTAAATCAAGAAGCCATGGCTGCTTATTGTAGCAAAACAAAACCTGTCTATAAGAAATAAGTGTGAATGACTTGTGAACTCAGTGAAAGCCCCATTAAAATAAACAGAAGAGCTCGATACATTGCTCTGGCCAGCATAACATTGCACATCCCTTGATGAGGCAGCCTCAGCTCTGATCGATGCATTCTCATAGAAAAGTCCGCTAATGATACAACGCTGAGATGAGCTAAAGCTCAGCCCATTAAAAAGACAAAACCAAAAGCAAATGACACATCTTCCTCTGTAGTGATCCAACTTTTTTTTTTTTTCTTCACGTTCTCATTGAAAAGTGTTAATAATAAAGCCGACATAAATGTGAAACTTTCATCCATCTGTCCAATAGATATAACCCAGTGGAGGGTCACAGGGGAGCTGGAGCCGATCCCAGCTGACATTAGGCGAGAGTAAGGGCACACCCTGGACAGGCTGCCAGTCATTCACAGGGCTAATGTGAAACTTATTACATTTCTGCCAACATAAGGCTGTGAAAAAGAAGGAGATTTTCTGGAGTATTGGCAAATGGCCTACACCCCCCACATCCCATCCCCAGGTAGACTCTTCAAAAAGACCAAATGGAGGATATGTGGATAAAATGATGCAGGACTGCAGTCTGCAAAGTGGAGGCAAGCGATACAAGGGGGCACATGTGAAGAAAAGGGAAATCTAGCACCAAGAGGAGTGGTGCCAGGAGAAAATTGGTAGGCGCCAACAAAAATCTGGAGTGTTGGCTGGTATCTTAGTACTTAATATTACTTAGTAATATGTAATAAGTTACATGTCCAGTTATGTTTGCTCCTCCATTTTTTTAGGAGAAAATCATTGTTTAAATCCTGAAAAAATATATTCCAGCTGGCAGCTGCCTCACATCTTAGTCACACAATGAAACACGCTGCTGAAATATAGATACGATAGGTGCATAATGTCACAATTGGTAAAGTGGTGAGGACCCAAATACAGATACGGGGGCAGGCAGATAGAAAACAAAAGCGAGCAAACAAAATAACAAAAGTAACGAAATCCAAAAATCCAAATCCCCAAAACACTGGCAGCAAAACAGAAATCCACGAGTGTGAAAACTAAACCAGGGAGACGCGAGGAGCACAGGAAGCAACACAGGTAAACACGGGTAGAGCACAGGACCAGGGGACAGGTATGACACACAGGAAACACAGAAGCCAAAAACAGACAAAACAAAGAAGAGTGAGGGTAACAACATAGGCTAAAATACTAACTAAACTAACAAGGGGATGAGGTGCAGGTGGAGAGACACTGGAAACAGAACGGTGCTAATGAGGATGATGTGAGTGAAAATCAGCTTGGGAGGGAAACAGAACACTGTGAGAACAGGGGTGAGCAGGAAGTGGGAAGTGACAACTAGACACGAGGATATATAACTACAAAATAAAACAAAACGAACACAAAAAAAACAAAGTCATGACACACAATTAACTTGTTTTGTTTTCCAATATTTGCCTTTGCAAGAACATGTAGAAGACGGCGTGCGTCTCCTTGAATTAGTGTGTAATATGGCTGCATGGTGAGGTTAAAAAAAATCATATTGTGTTACTAACAGACATTACAATCGAGACATATGATGTCTGGGGTCTGTACTGAACAAACATGTTTTCTAGGTCAGAGCATTACTGCAGCACTACACCACTTGTGGTACGGTGCTGCTTCGTCACACATTTTACCTTTATGAAAAAAATATTCTGCTATTTTGGATATTTACACTGAAATTGACTGTAGCAAGCCATGTCTGCAGGTGAAGCTGTCAGCCTATTAGCCGGTTCCTGCCACATCTACCACGCATCCATAGCATATTTTCCTCTAACTGGCCTAATGATCCCATATGGCCTCCATCCTGAACAGACATTATAGCATGGCTTGACCTCGACCACATCAACATGAATATGGACATCAGCTGCGCGCTGTCCCGATTAGACTGATTGGTATCTGTGCAAGAAACCAGGAGAAACACTGATTATCCTCACTCTGCATACATGTCTTCCGTCTTTTCTCAGTGGTATGAGGTTGTTTCTGTATCTAAATCTGATACCTCAGTGCACTGTATCTCACCTCTAGCCTGCAGTCAAAACATAACCTCTCCAGTACCTTCATTTTCTTCCCTTCGCTCTGTTTTCTCTCCTTATTTAAACAGGGATTTATGCCTCTGATTTGGCTGATGCGTGATGGATCATCAGCACACAGAAAGCTTATTTCCCTCCTCAGCTACGACAGAGTTTAAGTCAATTTGCGATGCGCCCGTCTGAGAGACAACACGGTGGAAATGAGACCATTAAAACGACATTAAACAGAAAGATCACAGAAGAGTTAAGAAAATAAGAGACGTGCAAAGGAAATGACTCAAAAGTCACTGAATGTCATCTCGAGTCCAATATGTAATCAATAAAACAACAGAGGACCTGATGTGATCTGCTGTCTATTGAGCTCTGCATTTTGCTTATCTATTTATCTGTGTCTCTCTGCAAATGCCAATTAGAGGAGGAGGCTGGTAAGTGCCAGCGCTTCTAACCTTTCTCTTTTTAGCAGGCGAGACAGTCCTGCGAGGGGACACATGCAAGCACACAATGAGAGAGAGAGAGACAGACTGATAGCAGAAGAGACAGGGAAACAAAGACTAAGAGACTGACTGGCTGTCTCTGTTTGGGGCGTAAACATATACTGACATGGTGACTGCTTAAAACTGCATCATGGGCTGACACTGAACTGACCTCTCCGTCTGCTCTTATTATAGAAACGGACGAACAAAAGCGGCAGACAGATATAAAAAAAAAACAGAACCAAATGAGGACAACAACAAAACAGCATTATTGTTATAAAACAATGAGACAGATGATTATGTAAGCACCTTATTCTAATTTTTGCTCAATGGAAACATTATTGAAATACATAACAGCCCAAACATCTATCTCGTTAATAATAAATATATCTGGCAGTGCATGAATCAGTTTCCAATTCATGATTACATAAGCACTTCCATGTGGACGCTCACACACATACCGAAATTTGTTGATGGATAAATTAAGAGAATAATTAGTTATAATGGCGAGGAATATGGAGCAAGATATTGCGTAACCCTGTTCTGAATCAAGCCGACAAATCAATAGGGAGTCTGTTCTTGCTGCTTAGTTTCTGCCATCGTCATCCTTCACTCCTGTTTAGAGCAGGAAAAGGTATTGCTCTCTGTGTGCCGTTCACTGCAGTGACATGTGTGTGCAGTGTTGTAAAAAGTATCTAAAAATCACGGTTGAGTAACAGTAAAGCTGTCATGTTGAAATATTTTACTCTGGTATAAGTGAAAGTTGCCCATACGAAGGGTATTGAGGTAAAAGTCTTCGAGTGTCCAGTGTATTAAATGTACCTGGAGGTCATATTGAAAATATTTTTGTGTTGGCAAATCACTTCTTAAAAATAATACAATTACAGAGCTTGTAGAAAGGTGCAGAATAAAAGTGTCTATTTTCCTTAAAAACATTATGATGATTGTGAATTCATAATTTTAAAATTGTTTTGTTTATGTCTGTGTAAGAATTCTGACAGTTGATTACAGCTTCTAATAAGGTTCATGAGTCAATAGTAACAATGAGTTAGCAACAGATGATTCAAACAACAGCAGTGTTGTGATGTAAACTCAATGTTAGGGGGGACACTGAATGCCATATTTAGTTGCTGAATGTTATCAATAACACCTTTAAGTATTCAAAGAAATTTTTTGACAATATACTGTATGTATTTAAGTATCAAAAATACAAGCAAAAGTAAATTATACACGTATTTATATATAGTATAGTGTATATACTACGGCAGCCTGGTTGTTTATCGGATCTGATAGTCAACATCTTTCTGAGCATTTTTTTTCAATTGCTGATAAAATACATTTTAAAAGACACTGCTTGGGCTCTGATGCAGCCTGCAATCTGCAAAGTATCTAGTAACTAAAGTTACTCCCAAAAAAATAAGTGAGTACAAAGTACAATATTTGCCTCCAAAATGTAGGAGAGTGGAAGTATAAAGCAGTAAAAAATGTAAGTACAAGTACCTCAACCTGTACTCTTAGGCAGTAAAGTACTGTACTTGGTTACATTCTGCCGCTGTGTGTGTATGTGTATGTGTGTGTGTGTGTGTGTGATGAAACTAGGAAACCCGGTCATTGTATTCCTCTGTGAGACACCTCTTGTTTTGCCAGTTTTCATCCTATGTTGATTCTCACCGATCATCCCAAACGAGGCATGAAGCACACCCTCTGAGAGGCGATGAAAGGGTTTGAGTGACAGCTGAGGTCGGATGCACAAAACGGCCAAAGAGTCTGGGGAGGACCCAGATGCAGCAGGGCAGCGGGTCGTGAGCCAAGTCACCCCCATGGACAGTAAACACCATGCCTTTGCTGCCTGCTTAACAATAACCCTGAACTTTGACCATTACACCATACGGTGGGTGACCCTGTGGCCTTCAGCAGCATGGATGCTAATGGGACAGACTGTGGTAGTCAAAACACATTAGCGGGGGCATTCAGGTCAAAAAGTCAGTTGGTGAAAGAAGTTGTTTGGTATCTCTTTTTTCCTTTCACAGGTGGTGACGCCCAAGTGTTTAAGGAGACCTCGGAGCGCAGTGCTGCTGTTATTGTATGGAGGTAAATGGCTGCTTTGTAAGTAGGGCGCACTTTATCGTTTTTGTGTGTGCGTGCACACATGCGTGCACGTGAGCGTATTGATTTTCCTTTCCACCTCTTTTCTCATCTTTACTTTCCCCGCATACCTGTATTTTTCTATTTGTTTGTGGACATTTTCTCAGAGATCACTCTGATGGAAAATGCGATCTTGTCCCATCCCCTTACTTTCTTGCTTTTACCCATTCTTTTTTTCCCCCCACTGACTAATAGAAATTCTGTTAGTATGTTTGTATGGGATGAGAGATGAAAATGATTCTGTGGATGGGAAGAAAGATGGCAATGGAAGGGAGGGAGTGGGCGATAAAAAAATGGCAGAGGATAGAAAATCGATGAGAGATGAAATATATCAGAACTCCTGGAGCAAGGTCAAGAGGATATGATCTCTCACGACACACAGTTGTGCCTCACTGAGCCGGAGGGAGCTGGCGAGATGGAGAGAGAGGAGGGAGACAAAGAGGGGGAGGATGAGGGAGAGAAGGAGTCACTAAGAAAGACAAAGGAGGGCAGGGGGCCAAGACAGACATAAAACTTTTCTTGAGAGAAGCCACTGTCCATTTATCACGTACAGCATCCCACTCAAAGCCTGTGTTTGTCCATAAGGGCAAGAGCACTGTTACCACAGGCAGTGGACACACAGTTTGCTGATGTTGGCACAATAGGGCCCGGTACAAAATGTGGAAATTAATCTTCCTTCAGTCAGCTTTCTTCCCACGCTAACTAATTCAGCAGCTAAGTAGCCGAAGGGGCCAGATCAGCAGGCTGCGTCTCCACCCCAGGTCCAAGTCCTGGCTCCATATGCACAGACCATTAGAGCCCTACTCTCACCTCCTACAGAGAGCAAGGCCAGATAACATCTGTCTACAGCTACCTCCCTGCAAACACTCAACCAATTAAAGAGCCATTAGCGCTCGGGCTCGGTGGGTGGTGTGTGGGTCAGTACGCCTGTTTATGTTTGTGCTTATTCTCTATAGGATAATGCAACCTTTTTTTAACGTTCCATATATGTTATTTACACATTTCTCCACAGCGCACTCACAAAAACGCACAATTACTTCCATGTAACCTTTGTTTTCCATCTCCACCCACGCGGCCCCACCCCCAGCATGTATCATTCATTAGTCGCCCCAGTCTTCATCATACAATTTTAATTCATAATAGGGACAGAAGTAGGTCATTTGACAAACATGTCACATCTGCTCCAGTCAAGGCTGCACCTCCTCTTAGCATCAATGTTTCATCCCCGCTTAACACGAGAACACAGGCCCGAGGTAGCGTTGGGTTAGAACCACACCTGAAATAAAGGGAGGTGTTGTTTGTTATCATCCTGCTGAGCAACTATCTTGTCCTCCTTTTTTTATGAAGTGAGACATATACACAGTCGCAGCAAATGCAATCTAATTTATCCTGGGATGTATTCCGTTTAGTTCTGTGCCACAAAAATGCAATCAACACAAAGCATCAGGGATTAACACATCAGTATTTTCAAATACAATATAGGAGATTAGACCTTTACTTAATGGTCCTGGTGTAGGACCGGGCAATATATTGATATTATATTGTCATTGTAATATGAGACTCTGGATCCTCTAGGATTCTGGGTATTGTTATGTGGTGATACCACATCGGTGTTGTCTTTTCTTTGTTTTAAAAGCTGCATTTCAATAAAGTGTTATCATTAACACAAAAAGGGAAACAGGTAAACAAACAAAATGTGAGCTTTAGTAACAAAGTCAAAAAAATTCTAAAATACGAGTATAAAATAAAGTTGACAAAAGGCTGGCGATAGACAGTGACTAATTAACAAAAACTCCCACCATGACATCAAGTGATGTCATTTTCTGAGCTTCTGAACTGACTTATTCTAATACCCGCCTTTATCTACTTAGTCATTATATTCCTATTACTGATGATTATTAAGCAAAGATCTCATGATATTGAAGTATTTGGTCTAAAATATTGTGTTGTGCATTTATGAAATGCTTTTCAGGAGACATTAAGATATCAAGATTTATATTGTGTATCGCGATAAAGCCTAAAAATATTATAATATCTTTAAAGGCCATATCGCCCAGCTCCACCCTGCTGCACGAGTACTGAGCATGTGTCCCTGATGCAAATATTATTTTGTGTTTGCTTTTAACCAGTTTACACTTACTTGAGCGTGTCGAAACATTGTTGCATTTTTCTTTGGATACCCCTACCCGATCTCTTTGGCATTCGTTACCCAGCCTGGATCTGAGCCCTTTACCAGTTTTGCATGTACGCGCACAAACATCAAAGCTGTAGCTGTGAAAAAAAATTACCATCAATAAGACATTGTGCACCAATGCGGAAATGGCATGTACAAAATGTCTAAGAGGACATTAGGGGTTGGAAAGCGAAACAAAGAGGCCAGATGAGGGGCAGACTCTGTCTCTCAGAGTGACCCAGGTGTCAGCTGGCCCCCTGTGGTGTCCCCTGTCCCTCATCACTGACCCGGGGGAGGTAAAGTGTCTGCTGTCCCCTGAGTGCCCTGCACGCCAGTCTGCTGCCCCGCACGGCAGTCTGTCTGTCCACCAACTGGCAGAGCAATGGCCCAGCACAATCACAGTGCACACACGCACACATGCACGCACACACACACACACTCAAATATCATATTACACAATATTTCACAGTTTAACAGCAGATCAGTGTTGTTCGTCGTAGGTGGTTTGCATATTTGTACACAGCTTGTAATGTGCAAAAGAAAAATGTTTCTTGAAAACACTTTATGCAGTTGAACTAAAACTGAGATCTGCATGAACAAAACAGCATGTAAACAGAGGGAAAAAAAGAAACTCTGGGTCTGTATTCATGGAGAATTAGATATCAGCCTCAGCATGTAACCATTAAAATATTCACTGCTTATCAAGAATAGTAAATTGTGTGCGTTAAACTGTGGCATATATTTGTGTTCAAGGGTATTTAGTAGTGCATTTCTGTATGTTTTTCTCAATAAAGTTCCCCCGTGAAGAGATAAAGCCTGTGGCCACAGAGCTTTGAACGCATCCACCGCTGGAGACAACATGCGGACTCTCAAATCTCCATGTCCAACAAGAGTCACTCGCTCTGCTTCCACACCGCTCGCAGCCATTAATTTGAAGTTATAGCCTCACACACTACAGCGACTTCAGCATGGCTATATGCACTGACTTTTATATTGTCAAGGGAATAATCAGCGCCTGTGTGTTTGCTCCACAACATGAAACTCGTGAAATCTGCAATGAAACTGTCATCGACACTGTTCTGGCTGGGGAAGCTGACAACCAGCCGAGCAGCTATTGAATATTCAAGTCTAAGTATGCGGGAAGGGGGGGTGGGGCTGGTTAAGCGGCAGAGCTCGTGGCTAATAGGCTCATTCTTCGACACACGCTTTAATGATGAACATATCAGCTAAGAGGAGGATGAGACACCATTAAGAGAGCGTTATTGTAAAGGTAAGCAAGTGCCAGCTGCATCAAAGGTTCACTTGAAACTCAACATAAAGCAAAAACATGGATATCCAGTCTAATTATGCCATTACTGCAACACATCCTCATTCTGTGCTGCTACTTTGTGAACTGACAGTTATTGTCTAAACACAGAAAATAGCTCTCCCTCTGCAGACTCTGAACATCACTTCCACCACTGCTTAACATCCAGATGGAGGAGGAGAGGAGAGGAGAGGAGAGACGAGACGCTCAGACAACCTCTGTCTCTTCCACTTATTGTTACAAGTAGAATATTTATCCACGCCTCAGTGACCAACAAGAAAACATTGGAAGTCATCCTGTCTGCCTCTCTGTCCCACTCACTCTTTCTAGCATGTGCATGCGTGCAAGCAAGTTATGTAAAATAAGAAAAAAAAAAGAGGTCAGTCCACTTAAGCAAAACAAAGTAAACAAGGCACTGCCCCTGCTCGCCACAGCAATTCACATAGTCTTCTTGGAGGGCAAACACAGTGCTGTGTTAATTGAGCAGTAAGCGCTTTTTCCGAAAGTGGCACGATTAAGTTTCCTGTCTCATAAAGTCTTCCTTATCAACAGCCTCGAATGCAAAAAAAAAACAATTACTGCTTCGCTTCATGACAGCAACCAGGATTATGAGCGCTAATGAGCACAATCAACAACACTTGAAGCGGCTGCATGTGTTTGCGCACGTGGCCGCGTCTGTGGGTGTGTATATTTGCAATTCTGTTCTGTGCCCGCACCTAAACTTTGCAGTGCATTGTGGGATGATACGAACTGCCGGGGTGCAACTCAAAGTAATTTCCATCAGTGATTAATCTGTTCATTATTCCTGCGAATCAATTTTTAATGTCAGAAAATGCTGAAAAATTTTTGGTTGATAATTGACCAAAACATTTAAAGGGGCAATACGTAAGAATTGGCCACCTGTCAAATTAATACTCCAACCAAACAGGGGGCAGCATATCACCAGAGTAACTGCTAAGTGCTGCTAACTATAGCTAGTTAGATCAGCTGTGCTCGGACCACTGGGAAAATGTTGGTGTTGTTCGCTATCGGACTATCATCACTTGAGGTACAAAGTGGCTAGGAGCTAGCTTGTTAGCATGCTAACTTCAATAGCTGTCTCTGCAACACAATACATAGATGTCTTTGACATAAGCTCAAACTGTCTTTTCTTCAAATTCTTTGAATTCCTGACACATTGCACCTTTAATCAATTCATAAAATGTAAATCATTTTCTGCCTATCAACTCATCGATTAATCCCCAAGCCACTTCATCAGCACATCGAACTATCTGGACCCTGCAGCATGTGAAAATTGACTTGTTCACAGCAGTCATTTTACCATTTACTGTGTGTTTGTGCATATGAGATGTACAGCTGTTCATCACATTATGTTATGGTCCTGTTGGCTGCACTCTCACCGTGTTGTCAGGCACGTTTGTGGACGTCATTTGAGAGACAAAGTGTTGATGCAGTTGCGTTTGAGTCTAGATTAGCAGCTCATGCCTGCTCTGCTTTAAAAAAAAGCAAGGGAAATGCCATCACTGAGACTGAGAGCATATTTCTCACTTGCATTAGCGGCTGAGAATATTCAAGAGTTCACTATCTGGAGGGAAAGATATGTAGAACAACATTTTGATGAGCCAGCCAACCTTCTGCACACCTTTAGCATACACCCGTGTTCAGGGTGTTACAGAACAACCTGTTAAAAATGCTAGCAACATACTAACAACACATTTCCCCTCCAAACAAGAACAATCAAATTCCCTAGCTGCTCTCGCCTTTGTTCCCCTTTTAGTAGTGACAAGCCCAGACGGCGGAGGGAGGTGGATAGAGGAAGGGGAGCTGCCTGCCTGTGTCCTATTTGTAGCGGTTGCCAGACTCCATAAAATCCCCCTCTAGTTGTGGAGAATATGTCGCCCACCCACTGACAGCCTCCTCAGCTTGACAGACTCTGCATTGCCAGTGGGAGATAGTGGGAAGAGATATGCAACCCAGCTGGGTTAATCCTGTTACACAGTTATGCACAGACCACAATCTCACCTCGAGAACACATACACGCGTAAATCAAACAGCTACATTTTAAATACCGGCGCTGGTTTTTATGTTTTCAACCCAAACTGAGTTATTTTATTTTATTAGAACTGTACAACTGGTACAACATTAGTTTTTCACAGAAAATATTTCTATGGCAATATCTATTCTCTACACTAAGATTAGTTGCCATGTATTGGTATGTAGTTAGCTAAAACACAAACAGAGGATGTTCCCAGTGAGCCCACATTAATAAAAAACACATTTATCACCGAAAGTAGCCAATTCTGATGCAAATGCTTAATTCTCTTTAAAGTTAAGCCTGCTTGGTTATTAAAAATGTTAACGAAATTTCAGGAGCAGTCTTCTCTAGCCCTGATGTATTCAGCCTCCTGGAATTGGCTGCAAGTTAGACATTAATATTCTTCAAGCGTATGTTTTTATATTGAAAAAGAATTAAGTCTATTTAGAAAAGCAAGTGAGTTGGAAACAAAAATTAATGGGGGGAAAGTGACCATACACATACAATGAATTTCAATTACCTCCCTTTCGCAGTCTTAGCTCAGACACTAGCTCACGCACGACGGCGAACACACACCGACCGGGTGTGGAAACTGAGAAAAACAACAGTTCTGCATCAAAATTACATTTACATAGGAGGCCAAAAAACATATGCCAGTAAGAGTGGGATTAAAGATGAAATGAGATGCAAATGTTCTCATTATAAACCCACAACTCTCATAATCACATTGGATTCGACACTCACAATTTATTATTAAGTATAGTGAGAAGCATCATAAGCTCATTTAAAATTCAGTTTGAAGCACTCTTTTTGTTCTTTTCTACACACAGGGACAGTAATGTGCAGTACGTTACTGTCAACACTGGTGGATTCTGATTTACAGTAAACTAATGTAATTGTACAGTAATACAATTTTCAGTACAAAGACTGTCAACACTTTCTAATGACCGTCAATAATAAATGTTAAACTCATAGTTACTTAAACTTTGGTTAACTGTCATTTCACCAAACCATTTATTAAGCAGTTGTTGCAACTTTGTAAACACCATCTAAATGTTTATAGATGAACTATACAGTATTAATTAAACATTGACATATTATAAATGTCAGTTACAATCTCACAATGAACAACTGTTTACAAAAAGTTTTATAAAGTGAAGTAACTATTAACTAATGTTTAATTAACTTTAAAGGTACCGTTTATTAATGATGATTATTATAGAGCCAAAGAAAGGTACCATATTACTACAAAACATTGTATTGTAGTAATGTCTATTACTGTTAAAGAATAAATACTACTACTACTGCTAATAATAATAATAATAATAATAACAATGATCATAATAATCATAGTAGTAGAAAATAGTTTGTCTGTCTGTCATCATTACTCTTACAAAGAAAAGAGGGTCGCACTCAGGAACATGTCTTTACGTCATCATCCGTCTGGCACTTTTGTCTAGATATGGATACATGTATCCAGGAAAGCGCACCAGCTGGTCAGAGCGCAGTAGCAACTCCACAAATGTCATCAGTACTCTCCAACACCTGATGGTTTCCACTCCCCTTTTACGGTCTAAGTCGACGACAGTCCCAGACGTATGACCTTTTCAACTCATGCATGCTCTTTCCTTGTTCTGTGATTCACTGTTACTACATGTGACCCGACAGAAAGAACTTCTCCTTGCTGTTTACAGCAGACAACACGCTGCTGCTGCTGCTGCTGCACACCCCGACAGCACTGAGAGCTTAGCATGTGATAAAGGGCTCACAATGCCAGAAATAGGAAAAGAGTCAAACTTTTAGCTTGCAAAAGGGAACTGCACTTCAAACACTTTTCCATTAGTCATATAGAAACAGCAGCCGCCATCGCCAAAGGTTATGGAAAGCATCTATTTAAAAAGTGGGTTACTGTAACCTGAGTGCCTACAACTGGCACAGTTGCTGTGTTTTGCTTTCATTTGACATTTTTATACCACCAACAGTTCTGGCCTAAACCCTTTAAGATCTTTTACATTTTAGGGATTTTGTGGAGACTCTTATCGGGTCCAACTTGTGTCCAATACCTCAATCATGACATCAGTTAATTCGACTGAACACATGCAAGGCCACAAGTGAAAACAGGTTAAAAGCAGAGCTTCCTTGATATCTTATCTTAGCCCTTTGACCAGCAGTGAAGGTGCACAGTGTCAGCTCCTTGTCACTCTGTCAGCTACCCTAGTGTCCCACTCCATGTTAACATGCAAGTCCCTATCCAGTAGGCATTAACATGCAGGGCCAGCAGCCGCTAGGTGGGCCTGAGCAGAGCCCAAGGCAGGTGGCAGATAGTCAATGTGCATGCTCCTAAATCATTCATGTCGCTGGGTGGAGGGGATTGTGTGTGTTTGCGCAAGTGTGTGTGTGTGTGTGTGTGTGTGTGTGTAAGAAGAGAAAGCAGCAGCTTCTATTGATGCCACAATGTAAGAATAGAACAAGTGAGAGGGAGCGGCGGATGAAATGGTATTCCACAGCCTTTGTGGGATTCCACGAGTGGATATCATTAATTTGTATAGTCCATATTAACATATGGGTCCCTAGGAAAGGATAAAGAAATATGAAGAAAGAAAAGCAGGAGAGGAATCCGATCGTGAAGGGTGGGGCTGGAAGGGAGTGGGGGTTGATGGGATTGGAAAGATGAGAGTGAAGCGGGAAGGTGAAACTGACATTCTTGAGAAGGGGCAGGCCACGCAGGCGAGGTTTTGTTAATGAATTAGTATGCATGGCTGGTAGCACACAATGACCTCGAGCAAGGAGCTGACACGCCACAGACACTAGACTGAAACTAACTCTAACACCACAAATTATTACCTTTTCATTATGGAAATTAGCCCTTCCTTCTCATTCCTCCCACTCTGTCTCTGTCTCGCTCCTCTCACTTTCTCTTTTTCTATTCCTCACATCTCCCCGCTTGCTCGGCTATACTGGAGGAAGAATGGTGTTGACTCTGAAAAGCAATTACCTGTCATTTACCTGTCTCTCTCTCCCTCTGATAATGAATTTCAAGTGAAAGGTGAAATAATTATCTTTTCTCGAACAAAATCAAAGCTGTGGGCGGGGACAGCCACTGTCACAATATGTGGCATGCCGTATGGGATTAAAGGATTCTCTGTAACACATACGCCCACGTACAGTACACACACGAACACACACGTACAGTGCAAAGTTGTTCTTTGAACTGCATTTGCATGAAGAATACCTCAGCATTAGCTGAGACTGTGACAGCAAATCATCTTTGTGCTACCTGACGGCCTCTGGAACTGCCAGTAAAACTCATCTGAGAGTAGATGTATTGTAGCTGTGATAATCTGATTGGCTGTGCTTTGCATACAAGAGGCAGCAAGGTGGTCATTTATACTTGGTGTCGAGACACTGAATCAGTTTATGCAGTGCAAAATTACTGATTTTAGGAGGTGACAAAGCTGCAATTTTGTAACACGTAACATAAAAAGGGCATCAGACAGACATACTGTAACTGACATAATTCAGTGCCTCTCCCTGAGGCAGACACAATCGCTGATCTAAATATAGCATCCCTCCAAATACACGAAGAAATTAAGGGGGCAGTTCTCTTAAAACATTAAGTCACCAACCTGACGCACCAGATGGTTTGTCACATGGACTCATCTGAGAAGTCGTCCTTGCAAACTGTCTGGGAAAGGGCAGGCACTTTTAAAAAATATTTGGCAGGTGATTGGATGAAGCCATCTGTCTATCACCATCCATCACAGACAGACTTCAACCAGACAGCTCAACACACCATATGACGTAGCAGGAGAGCGCTACTGGCGGAGCCAGCCGTTTATCCAACTCTTGCCGAAGCCAGCTGCCACCAGTGATGTTCTTTGCTCTTCTGTCAATGAATTACATTCTCCAGTTCTGATTTAACCAAGTGTAAATTGTTTGTTGACAGTTTTGAAGCCTTGGGTTTGGAAATACTACCGTCGCCAACTTGGTCGCCAAAGTTAGATGCAAATACTATCCGCCCAATAGAATTGCAGCAGAATAGACCATCTGGGATGCTCCCTTAAAAGGTTAGATCAGAAAAGAATCAAGTCACTCTGTATTCACCCATTTAAATTGCCGGCTATGAACTTCTGGGAACTATCTTAAGTCTCCATGAATCACGTGATGACAAACATTTTGAACTTCTGTTGTCGTGACTCTTCTCTACTCTAGGGCTCTGGCTCTGGTTGTCACCTCATCAGGCAGTCACTTCCGCATTAGCATTACTTTTCAGACCTGGAAGCTCTGTCCATATTGTACACAGTCAGTGGATATAACTGATGTTATAGCAGCATCTATGCTAACTTCTTCAAGAGCAGCTGTTGTTGTTTTCGAACAAACAGTCGCTTCTCTCACTTTCACAACACCTCAACCACACCTGTAGCTGCCAGTAGCTCGCCATAGAACGTTGATTGGTCCGAACCACTGAAGCCTGGCATGATTGATTCCTGCTGCCTTGTAAGGCAAATAAGCCATACCTGAATATCTTAAACATGGATCAAAAATGAAAGAAAAGAACGGAGGGGCAGTTATTAAACCATAAGCAAAGAACTGCCTTTTTTTGAAATGTACTTCATACATCTCCACACAGTCCATTGTATTGCCTGATTTTGTTTTATTAACTGACTTGACTCATTAAAACCGCAGGAAACCCATATTGTTACCCCGTAAAACCTTCAATTTCCGAACCAAAACAAACACTCCACACTCATTTTGCTCCAGAGTAAACGTGGCAGTTTCAAGTTAGTGGCCAAACAACACATAAAAAGCCTTAATTTGTATGTATGTGTTCGTTTATTTCAAGGCATTCGATGTTAAAGCATTTTTCTTTAAAGCGCTCTTACTTAAGGGTTCAAAGAGTCCAGGGAGAAGGTAAAAAAGACAGTTTCAGAAGAGATATTACCTACTTCCTCTACAACCGGATCGTTTGTTTCCAGCTAATCAAATATCTGGCCGAGTGTCGAGTTATGCCGCAGAACAATGAAAAATATGTAAACATCAGACCGCCAGATGCATCACGGAGAACAACTGCTCAATAAACTTTGTTTCATTGCTCTGATGTTGCTTCAAAACACAATTATGGTTTGCGTGAGTGAAGGCAAAAGAAGTCTGTGCACTTTGCTTCCTTTCGTCAGTCGATCTGTGTACTGGGATGTGTGCGCTTTCTTTCTAACTGCGTATGCATGGGCATGTGCGCGTGTGGAGCGGGGGGGATGTTGCATAAGCTTTCACAGCAGGCAGTTGCTCAACATGAAAATAAAATGGGGAGATGGAGAGGAGAACGGAAAAAGATGCGGAAGGCACGGATGAGGAGAAGCAGCGGGAAGACAATGAAATGGGAGGCGTGGAGTGGGTGAGTGCAGGGAAGAGATGCTGGTTACTGGTTGCTGGTTGCAGGTTCCTGCCTGCGGCACCTCCAGGGGAACAGCTTTTAGCAGCAGGCAACCAAAAGGGCTTTATAATGATAACTGTTGCATATGGACAATCAAGCTCTCACACAGTTTGCAAAATGGTGGGTAAGTGAGGAAAGAATGACAGCTAAGTACGAACAGATGAAGGATTATTTGAATCCCAGCACACTTGGAAATTTATACTGCAAAGCCTTTTCTAAACAGCTTTGAAAATCTGATGGTCTTTAAATATTCTCACATCCATACATTATCTATTTTTCGGTGTGTGTGTGTTTGTGTGCACGTGTGAATGTGAAAAGCGCGTATGGTCTTCTTATGGCCCAGAGCATGATGCCTCTGTCGATATCCAATCACAGTGAAAAACTACACTCTGCGAACTAAAAGCGAACCCCGGGGAGCATCAGACATTTATCTGTGCCTAACAGGCTTCCACGGAGTTGGCTGGGACACAAACTCTCACTCTCTCTCACACACACACACACACACACACACACACGTGCGGTAATACATATAGTGTTTGTATTTCAACCGATACATGCATTTCAAAATTCACAATTTTGAAGAATAGGTGGACTGATTTTCTGCGTAATCATTCATCCGGCTCTCCTTCACACACTCACTCTTCTTTATACTTTAGTTTAAAGGTACATTACGTAGTTTTGGGGAATATTTTTATTGACTGATTTTTTTTTTATGCCTAAACAAACTAAATAAACAAACTCACTTTGCTTTAATGGCTGAATAAACTGAATAAACAAACTGACTTTAAAGGACAACACAATTTAATACTGTTTTACCTTGTTTATACTTGGCGGACCCTGCCACCTTTCTAGCTTCAAACAGTGTTTGGTTCCTTTTTTTCCCCCTCTGAGAGCAGCTTGTTTATTCAGTCCAGGAAAAAATAAATATATCTGAGTTTGTATTATCACCTTATTAATATTCTCAATATGAAAATTCTGAATGTGTATTTCTTCTCCAAAACTACACAGTGCCCCTTTAAGTAGTGCAGTATCTTTTCTTTGGCTCTAGAAAATCGCATTCACTTTTATCCATGATAAGCACCTGGCACTATCCCTCAATAAATTTCAATTTCAAGCAAAAAAATCATTTCAAAGTAAGCTCATTTTGAAAGTGAGCTTTTATTTATTTCTATTTACTTAAAAGGGAAATAATGAGCAAAAGCAGAAAACACGGTTTGTTTGCTTTCAGCTGACGGTCCACTTTGCACCACACACAGACAGCAGCGGGGACAGGACAGGCTGCTGTGTTGCAATATAAACAGAGAGAGAAAGAAAAGAAATTGATAGAGCAACAGAGACACACAGAGAGAGCAATCCACGGATAAAGAGAGAGGTGCATGCTGGAATCTCAACACCTGATCCACGAGCAAGCTAGTTAGAGGTAGGCGCTTTGATCTCTGGAGAATGGCTCGGTTTTGTGGAAAGCTGATTGGAGACAAATCTGTGCTACACACACACACAACACACACACGTGAAGGACACACTGAATGATTTTATTTCTCTCTTAACAACAATGTGTCTGCGTGTCACGGACGCTGAAAACATCAAGTGTTATTGCACTTTTGGCACGCATCATGTCAATGACGACATGGTTAGCATGTATCAACCTCATTAACACATGGGGCACTCTCAGCCCACCGCACACACATTTCTTCTGGTGTGAGTCACTGTTTACCTCACGGTGTGCTTGCAGGGGAAAGCGCTACCTTTTACTCCTGATACTATTTATTTATTTTGATGAAGATTTTCTTTTTCTTTCACTTTTTCCATTTCCTCTCATGCCCTACTTTTCCAAAAAAAAAAGTTGATATTATGCAAATGTTCGCTAATGCTAATGTTTGAAGGCTGGCACAGGCCTCATTTGCATATGGCAGCACACTCAGCCAGTGAAACAGAGTGACATGCTGACCCTGGTCGGGGTTGCCAGGGGAACACCCGCACCCCCCCACCCCTTCGGCCCTGCACGCCCCACTCCCACACACAAACAGAGCGCCACAACTGCACACACTTTCTACCCTGACTGCAACAATGCTGGTCAGTCGCGATGTGCTGCGCTAATTCCGCCCGAATTAAGCGCTAACGAGTTTATCTAGTGTAGCATGTGAAGTTTTCCCCCTTCACTACATGGACATCCCATGGCGAACACGGTCCTGTGATCCAACAGGCACAAAATTACAGCGTTAATGGGCTGCTTTTGTGTCCATCACAGCCACTTAGCTCTGCTTTTGAAATGGAAATAGTTGGATTACTGACAAACAATAGGCTCAGTCCTCTTTTGGTTAATTTTACAATGGAATGACGGAGAACTGTGTAAAGCTTCTCTTCCTCTTCCCCCCCCCATCTAAATAAAGACATATTTCCATGTTTCAAAGCACTGCAATTCTTTTCCTTGTGACACTAGCCGACACACAAACACACATAAACACATTTGCAGCACAGTCAGATAGAGTAGTGTGCCACAAACAAAGATACATGAAAGCACGGGCGGGAAGGCAGCATCGTTTGTATGTATGTGCCATGCTTTCAGGCGAACACACACGCTAACACACACTATCTGTTTTCCTGAACAGAACAATGGCTGACAGGGATGGATGTTCTGGATTCTAGCTGCTTAAGGATTATGTGAATGGGTCTTCTCAGCACACGATAAGCCAATAAGACCTCTTCTTGGACAGCACATTTGGGCTGCCGGGATGCGACTTTCAGGAATCCTCTTCCAGTCAGAGCATCTATGCATATATCAAAAATGACACTTGCACAAATTTGCTGAGAAAATAAGGAGACAGAGGGAAAGAGAGAGAAGGGGAGGGAGGAGCCGAATGTGATTTACAGTCAGGCTGGCTCGGATACAGAAGCCACAACAGCAGGTCCTGCAGCTTCTATCTGTTTATCTGTTTATGTAAGGCAACACAAAACAGGAACCAGACATTTTTCACAACAGCCTGACATCTCTCCATGGTATGATATTCTCTCCCCCAACCGTTATCTGAACCCCATGTCAGGCATTCACACAATCTTTCACTATCTTTTCACTCTCACATCCTTTCTGTTTCTCCACCACTACCTGACACAATCTCCTCCCCCGTTATGCTTCTCTTATAGCAAAAAAAAAATCAATTTAATGATCACGTCTACACAGATCTGACCTGGGGTGACACTAGCAGACTCTAATGACACGTCTGGATTTTATTCATTTTTTTAAAACCCCCTTTATGAAAGAATTTCATTAGCATAACACCTGTTTGATGACATCCTGCCGTAAAACATTGTTTACATAGTAACAACTGGAGAACACTACAGGAGATGGTCACGCTGATCGATGCTGATCAGAGTTAAGCGGAATTAGCTGATATTAAGCACAAATGACTCAATGTCCACCAAGAGCAAGCTGTATGTGCAGAGTTAGAATTTGATTTAGAGCAGCTGTTTTTCGCCGAATGGCGTCTCAACCAGCTTTGCATCGCCAAAGCAACAGTGAGACTCAAGATGCAAAAACGAGGCTGCGGTACAAGGCCAGATGGGCTGGTAGAGACAATGGTAGGTTTTATTTTCATAGATTAAAGGAATGCTGCAAAGGTGGAGAAATGTTCAGGAAGAGACAGGAATACCAATGATCAGAGTGTCACTGAATGTCATACAGTAGTTACAGTAATATAAGAAGAGTACGGTTCTGTTGTTCCCTGGGATATATGCCTATTACATTGTGAATGAGTAGTTGTATAATGTAAAAATTTGGGAAAGTGAGTCCAAGTATGCAAATAACATGGGTAACCTTACTTGCAAGGTGCAAAAGAGGTGAGGTTATCAGTTTTAGTGGCCCTACATGTGATGCTTTGTTGAACCATTGTATTGTCTCTAAATAGATAATCACTCCACGTGCAGACCAGGAAACGCAAATGTAAGTGTGAAAGTGTTAAGATTAGAGCCCAACGCAAGTTTTGGAGCTGATGCAGATATATTGAAGAGTTTTTGCAGTGATCCCTCCAATAAAGAGGTATGCCACGGAGGCAGGCTATTTTACAATATTTACAATATATATTACAAAACGTAACAATACATGTTATTGTCCAATATGACAGTAAAGTAGTAGACTTCTTTGGTAATTTAATAATTATAAATGGCCCCAAGCATCTTTTTCTGCATTACAATCTTTAAAAGTTTTCATATCGGTGTGTACGGAGAACATATAGGCCGATCCTGACACATCTGTGAGATGCCAATGCCGGCCAATAATATGGGCCAACCGATAAATCAGCTGGGTTCCTGTCAAGATGCAAAGACTACATTATAAGACTATAAACTGTGCAGTACTAACTTACATTCAAAAGAACAAAAATAAGATATTGGACATAAAAACATTGCCTGTATACCACAAGATGTCTGCCATTTAACGGCTGGTAGTATATTTGCATTTGTCAGCTACTATCTGGACACATGTTATTAAACAGGCTTGATATTCAGTCTCTTCAATCTCCTTTTAAGCCTTTTATACAACCTGCGATGACTTAAGCTAAGCACTTCTTTGTTTTCCGAATCCCAAATCATGCCTGCTGTTGAGGAACAACAAAGCTTGGAATATGTCTCCTTTAAGCTACGAGCAGCGAAACACTCAGCTGGCAATCTTTGTATTCCACACACACGTGTCCGTAGACACGTACGCGTACTCACACACACACCTTTTGTTTGAGAGTGGCCGACTGGTGTTTACCCCTAGGCAGCCTTTTTGCAGTCCCCTCTTGTAACACCTGTTCACACCATTTCTCGCCGTCTCGACTGAAGCCTCGTAGTTACACTTTTCATTGTATGTATAAATGTATGCATAATTGCAAAAGATGTATTTAAGTAATGGAATTAATGCTCGATTTTTTTCTTTCATTTCATCAAGCATAAAAAAAACTTGAAAATTGAGGTGAAGGGCCTGGAATTAAGAGGCGCATTGGCCTAGTGCAGCCCACGGGCCTTACTTGCCCTTCATCATTGTGGATGCCCGTAAGTCCTCCTCCTACGCCCCATGTAAATTCATTTCACAGATTCATTAGACCTGGCGACCAAGGTTAATCAGCTCATCATTTGGTCAAGAAAAATCTAACAGAGCATCCCGACGATGAGGGACTTCAGCCTTTACTTCGTCCTCGAATGCTTGAGAAAGCAGAGAAAGTACTGCATCGGTTCAGACTGACATTGAAAACCATTTGGAAACAGCTTCCCGAGCCCCTAAATCTCGACCGTAAGATGTTGATGGCAGATTTAATTTAGTTATCTGATTAGGCTCTGGGGAACGCACCAAGTTACAATTATAGAGGGTATGGCTTGAGGCAATGAGTATGACTGTTTTGCCACACACTCAGTGTTTCTGTGCTGTGTCGAGCATCCATTTATTTGTCGCATGTCTAATTCAAGACTGCAGCATGGGCACTTTTTCCATTCTTTTACCCCTATTTCTTGTTTATGAGTTTTCTTTCATTAGAGTGGCTTTTTAATTACTGTTCCCTCTCTCTCTTTATGGCCTTGTTTTTTTTTCCTTCTTCTTTTTTTTTTTTTTTTTTATCAAAGTACTTCTTTGATAGTTTTATAAGTTGCACCACTGGCTGTGTGGTAAGCAGATTAATAGGAGAGTAATGTCATTAAAATGGTAATGTGTAGACTTGGGCGAGATGCTGAAAACAATAATACTCCACTTGATTAATGACACTCTGAAGCATGAGCATGCACAATAAATGTACACACACGGACATGCACTTGCACACACACACACACACACACACACTCACACAAACTACTATAGGGGTTTTGCTTTCATAAAACAAGTTTTTCCATTTTAAAATCCCGATAACTTTTGTGCACTTATTTTTATGGTAAATACATGCAATACAATTTACACTGGTTTGATATTCCACTGTTTTATTTTTTCACGTTTTTCAATAAATTAAACGGTAAATAGACTGTATATTATCCAAGGCACTTTACATTTTACCTATTATAGACACAGGCACTCAGCGATGAGAGCCAACTACTACACAAGGCGCTTGCCTAACAACTGAGAACAACTTGGAGTTCAGTGTCTTGCCAAAGGACACTTGGATGTGCGAACAGGGGGTGTCAGGGATCAAACCACCAACCATGTGATTAGTGGACGACCTGCTCTGCCTCCTGAGCTACAGGATGAGGAAGAAAACATTGTGTCAACTAGCTCGTGAGACTTCCCTATTATTAAAATCTACTTTTACTTTCCAACATAAGAAAATACATGATTAAAAGTACTTAATCAATGCAGAGAGACAGAGTGACAGACATAGAATAGATGTGTACACACACTAACATGTACACAATGGTACAAACAACACAATGAGCCTGCAGATGACATTATGCGGTGTTGTTGTGGATGGTTTTTTAATGAAATCTGGAGCTGTCTGTCTGCCATATGCAACTCATGGTTTCCAACCACAAAGACACAGAGTGGGTGAAAAACAAAACAAAACAAAGACAGAAAGGGAGTCGAGAATGAGGAGTAGGGAGAGGTTTTGATGAATAAATAAAGGAAAATTACTGACTTCTAGCCTCTTTTGGTTTTCCGCGCCATGACACCATCATAGAAACTACACTTTGGAATAACAAATCTGGCAGGGGAGCCATAATTGAGTAAAAATCTTGCATTAGTTCCCTGGTAGAAAAGCTGAAACCTTGATAAATAGGCAAGGAGATGAATTAGATGTGTTGTTCACAAAACTTATTGTAGATTTTCTTTTATTTAAAATATTTAACAAGATAAAAAATGCCTCATTGAGACAAAAAATCTGCACAAGTGCCCTGACCAAGTCAGGTAGCAGTACAATAAACAGAGTTTTAGACATGCAGGATGAAACAGGTTCAGACAAGAAGATTCTGGATCACTGCATGAGTATACAAAATAAAACTCAGGTCATCGTGCCCTGGATCACACAGTGGTAAATTGCTAAGTCTCCCTCCAACTCCATCTGGTTTTGAAAAAAACACCAGAGACCAGCAGAACCAAATCATTCTGAAACAAATTCCAAGCCACAGAAGCAGCATGATGGCAACAGTAAGTTCTGCCAATATGCCTCAAAGCAGTTTTTTCAGGTTTTTCAGGTATGAAGTAGCCAGTTAAGAATTGCCATATGAATAGGGACAGTCTACAGGTGGACACTGCAGTTGTGAGTACAAATAATAAAAGATACCATAACAATTCACTGTCTGTGATGTTTACAGTGGTGACACTGTGCACGTTTGATCAGCAGCACTCCTGGTTACACATCAAGGTTCACAGAAATCCGGTTCAGTATCACTTCCTGCATACGGCCAAACATGGTTACATTGACTGTGTCAGAACAGGGTAGATCAATTAGTCAATCAAAAGAATATTAAAGGATTGAAGTTATACTCCCAACAAATAGGGGCAGCCTATCACCAGAGTCACTGCTAACTGCTGCTAGATATATTCTTTTTATACATCCATGAGTGTAGTGACTGTTAGCTTGTTAGCTCAGTTAGCTGTGCAGCTAGCTAGACTATATGGGGAATGTTGGTGTTTACAATGCTAGCACAGGAGCTTTGGATCACTGAGAGAAAGAGTTTTTCAGGCTAGGGGGCTAGTTTGTTAGCATGCTAACTGCTGCAGATATCTCTTCAACACAATACATATACGATACTGTTGTTTCTTCATGTTATGTTGATCATTTTAGTTATTCTTGATGTTTTGAACTAAAAGTCTTACCTATTGCACCTATAAACTGGAAAATTATACTGAGCATTGTTTACATTTCTTTTTTTTTTACATTGTAATCGATTAATCGTGAAAATAATAGGCAGAGTAATCGATCAAGAAAACCACTGAAACACTTTTTGAACCTGTGAACTAGGCACAGTAATGCTGCTGTATGTATGCTGTGTCATTAACAATGGCTGCAGTGAATTGTAACGAAGGAGCTTGATGAAAGCACCAGCCAACAAACACAGAAAGCTGCTTCCTGCCACATTACAAGGACTAGCCAGAAACGGCACTTTGTATGTGTGTGAGTGTTTGCCTTTATGATTCCCCCTGCCTGTGAATCTATGCCTTCATGTTTGCGGGTAGGAAACAGTTAGCAAATGGTCAAATAATGACCAGCGGTGACACAAACTGAGCATTTGAGGGTCTGAATCCATTTTTCCCTTTAGCCTCCCAGCATGCAAACAAGTTCGCACAACCATGCCTGCTTGAAATGGCTCTGTAGGAATAAATCTAGCTCCTGGGCTACTGCACTAGAAACAGCACACACACACTTCCCATGTGTCCGCTCTACCCGCTTCTCTCTAACACACATTTAGGATGAGTATGCACGGATGACGGTGCTTTGTATGATTTAATTCACTGAATTAACAGAATGTATTGGGTTTTTCATACAAGACAATCACTTCAAAAAGCAACTGAAAATGAAGTCAAACATGCTCAACATACATTTTTCACGCATGCATGCACACAAACACACACCTCTGGGCCAGCCTCCAGGAGGGAGCTGAGGCCTCTCAGCCAGAGCGGCGTCAGGGGAACGTGGTCTCTGATCATTTAATAGGCCTGGCCCCTGACAGACAGCGCTCGCTTCGTCAGCCTGTCAGGGGGCCAAAGCTGACCCTGCAGAGCCATTTTGGCTCTGGCTGGCTGCATGCTGAGAGGCAGAGAAAAACAAATCCAGAGCCTCAAAGCTTCTGTCTCTGTCACTACTGGTCATTATCTAACCGTTCACTTGCAGTTTTCACATCATCAGGACACATAAGCAAACTGTCATGCACACAGTTGCAGCCACACAGGCCGAGAGAGGAACGAAGATAAACCTATTAGATCTCTGCTGGTACTGAATCATTTATTTACACACCTTGTGCAACAGTTTTCATTGATTGGAGGCAAAGACACGTAAACAAACATAAACAAAGACATAACACAAATCCTGCGCACTGGCATTCTGTTACTTTGCACTATACTGTGCCGTGGGCTAGAAGTCATGCTGCATTTGAGGGACAACAAAAATAGAATGTGACTAAAAGAAAGCCAAACAATACCGGCCTCCAAACCACAACTGTGCCTGTAGCAAGGGAAAATGACAGCATGTCTGAGCGCTTAGACACATGGTTGTGCAAAATAACCCCCCCAACCACCCACCACATGACAAACAAACCGTGAGTTCAGGGTGAAGGGGGGGGGGGGGAGAGAGTGCGACGCAACATCAGCAAATACACCTCAGCAAGCAGAGCGAGTTACACATGACCTTGGATATAGGTATGTGCCTGTGTATGTGTGAGAGCCACACTGATTACATCTGACCTGTATGTGACTGAGATCAGAAAGACACCAGTAGCTGTCAGCGCATGTGGAATGGTGTGTTCGCATATGAGAAACCACATACGTAAGGCAGGAAGCTCAGAGATTCAACGGCTGGAACAAGGAGAAAAACACATTTATTACTGCAGGGGGATTTTTAATATTTGCTCTACCTTCATGTCAGCACCTATTACGTGACAGACCGCTGTCAGCACCAGTAAGCAATGTGCTCAAGCCAGGTCATCTCAGAGTCACATGTAACATGTGTCTTCTCATTGTTCAGTCTTTATTTCTGCCTAAGTAATCGCTTATGACATGAATGCATGTCTGCACCTTGTCCTTGTTAGCGAGGAGACGGGGGGAGTACAAGGAAAGACAGCTAATGAGTAGAAGCAGAGGAGGAGGAAAATCAGCTTTCTTTTGTTCCAATAAAGTCGAATACTGACAGTGGATAGGGAAATTGTTCATTCAGTGCGAAATTTGTAAGTAAAAACTACATCATAGTTAAACCAGTCAAATGCCCATCCTGCAGCTATGGCTTGACACATTTCTCAAACTGATGATCTGATACATGGTCTGACAAAGTGTAACTGTGAAAGACAAGCCTGTTTTCAGAAATATCCCTGCAGTAATGTTGAAGTCAATTAAATTTTCATTTCAGTGGCTTACAGAGCCTTCAAAAACTGTTACTATTTCCTTTTTCCAGAGCACTGGTGCCGGAATAAGGTTGGCAAGACATTTTGTCACCCCGCTTTCAGGTGTTTTGGTAATAAGCCAAGTATTACAGTCATCGAACATTGATGATAATGCCGTTGCACCTAATTGCACCTACTGTATGTGTTACAGGTCAAGCCTCCCCTTTTTAGGAACGGCACGGTCTGATATTACTGTGTTGGTGTTGTTCCTAGATTATGATTAAAGTTGTTCCAGGACCATCATTGCAACTGACCAATCATGTTTTTGTGACGGGAAACCCCAAACCATGTTTTCCTTAACCTAACCAAGTAATTGTGTTGCTTAAACCTAGCATAGTACTTTTGTTCCCTAAACCTAGTATAGTATTTTTGTTCCCTAAACCTAACCAAGTATTTGTGTTCCCTAAACCTGTCCAAGTATTTTTGTTCCCAAAACCTAACAAAAGAGCAATAGACAATAGACAATAGTACAATAATATATGTTCCGAATGGGACACAAATCCCCATTTCCTGGGTCAATGTCTTGTACTTAACCCATTCAGCCATGACAGCTTGCTGAAAATGCGGACTCCATTTTCAGATTTCAAATGACGGTCCTGGAGAAACAATAATAATGATCTGCGGAGAACAACACCATCAAGTCCTCGAGGGTAACCTGTGTGTGATGGAGTCCAGCCAGTTTGAAAGTAAGATTCTCCCAGTTTTTTTTTTTTTTAAAGGAAGTAACTGCATGTTGCCATAGCCACAAAAAATGTCATGCCATTAGTGGTAGTTAAGTTAAGGGGAGCTAATAAGCCATAAAGAGTGTAGATAAGCTCAGGTTGCAGCATAATAGTTACAAAAAGGCTGTGTTTTATGTTCCCTGCCACAGAAGAGAAAGAAAGCCCCGCTTATGCAACGCTACTGCAGTCTCTTCCTGTGTTTATCACAGCAGAGTTGGTTCGGACTGTGAAAAGGTAGTTAACAGCTACGAGCAAGGTTACGTAAATTACGAGACCGTGAGACAAGAGGTCTCCCAACTATGTCTCTGGAAAGGTAACACATTTAGCCACGTTAATCACAGAATCAGGCTTTGCACCGTAGTGTAACAAATGAATATGTACGAAGTGAAGTGGATTAGATGACTGATCACAGAATGTTTTTTTTTCTTTTGTATTTTCATTTTGCTTACAGTGGCAAAAGGTTTCCAACAGACACACTGGAACCCTTCCCTGCACCTGCAGGCTATTACAGCGATAACTACCCAAACAGCCCAAACTCAGTTGGAGCGCACACAGTGTCCTCACGACTTGATGTCATCAAACATTACCTATAATTTTCTGTACCAGCAATATTTAACCTGAGTGGGCGGCACTGCTCTGGAATGCATATGAATACGCCATTAATTAACACAGACACATCAATTCAGGGTTATAAAATATATCATCTATATGGCTGAATCAGGTATTGGCAGCGCATGCTACTGCTGATGACAGTTGTCTGCACTGGCACGCGCAATGTATTGAAAACCAAACACGGTACAGCTTTCCAAAGCGTTGCCAAGGCACACTGGACCAAAGCAGACGTGATAAAAACCCAAAGCGATCCAAATGACAATCTGACATACGGGCTGTTCATCTCCTGCTTTGCTAGATCAACACAGATTGGACTAATGTATCACCATAATCCTCACAACACTGAATCCGAACTGCTGCCTCGTCCAACAGCGAAATGATCTCTCTCTGGCTTGTGGGAACATTGTCACACTTTGATTTGCACTAAGAGAGTCAGGTTTGTCTTGGCTTGGCTCGTCTAGAGTGAAAAAAAAGCCCACAAGAAGCAACCTGTGCCCATATGAAATCATACTGAGAGCTTTACTGTTAATGCCTCTCTGCTACAGATGGATTATGTGTGGAAATGTAGGGGGGAGGGGGGATAGGTGAGGGGCAGAGTGCTGGGGGATGGTGTGGGTGTATTCATTACAGTGAACTGCAGAAGCAACTTCATAATGAATGCTGAGGTGTGTTTTTTTTTGTGTGCGAGTATGCATGTGCGATAACTGAAGAGCACAGGGCCACTTAGGGCCACTGCATAATAACAAGGTTTCATGGGGCAGAAAAGTAAGTGAGAAAGACACACACACACACAGGCACACACACAGTTTCACAGGGGCCCCTCGTTACTCATGCATGACCGGTCCATAATGCACTTCTACGCTTTCACTCACCGTTGGCAAGACAACAGAATTACTGAGAAAAAGGATTTGGGAAGGCTGGATTTGCCAAGACTGTGGGAACAGCCAGATTCCGTCTTACACCACAAAAGATGGAGGAAGAGCAGCTCAACTCTCCAGTTCTCTAATACACACAGCAGGCGAGTGAAAGTATTATCCTTGATTGTATCACTACCTTCTCTGAGCCTGATGCAGGAGTGGAAGTATTTCACCACTTTGATTGCATGCAAAACATTTGCACATTAAAAATGTTCGGAATGAAGACAAGAGGGTTAGATGAAGCTGTATTTTCAGCGCCGAACAAAGAAAATGATGCAAAGCGATCGCACCTGCAAGTCATATACTTTGAGCTATGCATAAATGTGTGTGTGTGTCACTGAGTGTGTGAGAGTGTGCGTGTGCATGCACCCAAATATCCAACTCTGGCCAAGCATTGATCGGTCTGGCTCCCTACAAAGAAGATGTGAGCAGACAACTAATGGAAGAGCTAGCCTCAATTAGCCCACTGACTGATGGGAAATGTGATTTCATTTAGTTGTCGGTACAGACACTGTAAACAAGTCATGTTTCCCCTCCAGGAGACGGAACGAAAACAAAACAGACGCACACGCACACACAGACGGAGAGAGAGGCGAAGACGGAGGGATGTGAGATTCCTTGCAGCTGTTCAGTAGCTTACAATATGTACATCGTTGTCTGTCGTCAAAGTTTAATGCAGTCTCATTATGTTAAATGTGTCGGTGTCACCTGTGGCGGGGAGTCCAATGAGGCACACAATAGCACACTTAGTGTCCCTGTGGTAAATTAATGGCGTCGTTTTCATCCCGAGACAATTGAAAGCGAATAAAATAGTGAGACCTCTTTTTTTTTGTCCCCCTCAAACTTTTGTTCCTGCGAGCACACTCTGTGGATTTAATTAACACAAGAAAGGAAGAAAACTCCACAGAACCTGTGATTGAGTCTTGTTAAAATTCAAATTAACATGGCTGTTGAGAGTTGGACCATTTTGTATCGTGGGCAGCGTCCATGCCTGTATAATGTGCTTTTTGTCATTAAGTTTATATAACAGTACAGTTAACCAGAACAGTTTTGTACAGTTTTGGCACTACTTTTTTTGAGAAAAACTATATATTTTCTTATTGTATTGTTGTGACAAGTAAATGGGCATGTACCATGGTAGACTGAAATGTATTGAATCCCTGTGGTGACATTCACAAGCTACCCAGCAGATAAATATACACATTAGTTTAAATTAGCTCGACCAGTACCAGCTTCAACGTTCAATGTGACATAATAAGTATTACTCTGAAATAGGCATAATGAATGCTTTTACTTTTGGTACTTTAAGTATATTTTGACGTCAATACTTCGCTACCTTTACTTGAGTACAATTTGAATTCATGACTTCTACTTAAACTGACGTATTGCTACTTTTACTTTTTCACTTTTAAATACTTTCCCCCCCTCTGCACGGTGGTACAGAGTCTCTTATCGCCATATTATGCTTTTTTGCTCTTTTGCACTTAACGGTAATCAGGTTTTGACTGTTATGTTACCACAAGCAAGCAGTTTGAACGATTTATTGATGGGACCAGCAGCTATTTCTATCTTTGAAATTTGATTCATAGAAAAAAAAGTAAAGTGGCATTTTATTTCAATTAGATTCTAGCTGAAGGGATTATCCATGGATAGATTTTCATTATAGGGCAGAAGGAGGTTAGCAAAAGTTCAATCACAAAGACGGTATTTATGGATTTTCCACACTGTCAGCTGAGTTTTGATTTCACATTTATTTATTCCCACCCAATGAGGTTTCTCCACACCTGCTCTTAACCGATCATCAAGGCAGTCCTTTTCCAAATCAAACCTATTTCCCCCTCGAATGTATATCAGGTTGCATCCAAAAGTCACTTCCACATCTCTTCCAACAACGCTGATGTCTTGACTTCCTCAGTGGCATTTATACACACTCAACACCACACAGGACAAGACGCAGACATGCTCAGGTCAGATGATCTGAGCCTTCTCACAGACGCGGCATATTAACCGTCATTTGGATGCACATAACCTTTATGCAGCTGAATTGCCCTATAGCACTGATATAAAGCTCAAGTCTCATCTCATCCGGAGACAGACCGAGAGAGAGCAAAGAGAGTGTAAAGGACACAGAGAGCGAAACAAAAAGAACGAAGCCTGCTAGTGTAACAGTTTCATCAGTCCAGCCCGGGTGCATTCTGATGGAAACAGAGTACTCCACATATCGTTCTGAAGAGAGGAAATTATATGTCATGGTCTATAAAGCAGGCACTTCATATATCTTCAAAGACAGTATCCATGTGGCTTAGATCACTGTACGATGGGTGTAGAACACTCGGTTATGATGACATCACCTCCTTTTAAGCCATTTAGTTTTCTCCATTGTAGCCGACTGCAGAAGATCAAGCTACTTTAAGGATAGAGTTTCACAAATTCCATTCACATACTTCGACCGGGGCAGACAGCCAAAATAGAACTGCAGCAACATATTGATACGGCAGACCTTTACAGCCGTCAAGTGCCATTTTTGTCTCACTCGCGTCTATTTGATATTTTTAAGACTTGACTGAAGAGGCGTAATAATGGCCAGTCAGTGATGTGCAATTCACGTTGGTCTCGAGGCTTACTGGGATTAGAACTGTCAGTATGCACCACGGCACGAATGGCAAAGGATTATTTGCTTAATGTTTACATTTAAAAATAATATATCTGCACGGTACTGTGTACAGTATTTAGTGGCAGTGTTTGAGCATACTTAAAAGTCATTTCATTGTTTTGTAACATGTAAATATCATTAATTAAACATTACAAAGCCAAAAAATAAACAATATCTCGTGTAAGATTAAAGCTGAAAAGTTTATTTTAATGACAGAAAATTATTTGTTTTTATGAGATTATTTAAGATTGATTTAGATTGATTTTTTTCTAACAGTTTTTTTTTTACAGTGTAGGCCCTTGTTACAAAGGGTTCCCACACTCTTGAACATCAAATTCAAGGACTTTTCAAGGGCTTTCCAGGCCCAATTCCCTCAAGTGAAGAACCACACATGGCATAGTTTGAGACACGGATCAAGGTTAATTACTTTTGAAACACTGAGATTTCTTCTCCTGAGAACGAGCAGGCTTTCAAGCTGCTGTAGGCGTTGTCGTCATTTTTAGCTAACTTCCTGTCGGTTTTGCAGCGTGCAATCCCCTCCCTCCTCCTCACGTCACCACACATGCACGACTCCTCTCTTTTGTTCGAGGCCGCTCTCTTTGCTTCTTTCTTTTCCTCAAGCGTGTTTCATCGTTTGTCACCAGGAGAATTGGTAGCTTCCCCTGTTCTGCCATCGCTGGTGTAGGTACCAGAACACCTGCCTGTTCCAAAAGCAGATATGACCGTGTCTTTAAGGACTTCTCTGTCGTGATTGGATGAAGTGGTCAGAGACACATGGGTTGCTGACCTGAACACTATGTAACAGTGATTATGTTGAAACATAAAGCTATTTTACACTAAATTCAATAAGAAAATAAAGCTTACAGCAGCCTTATGGTTGGCTTGATGATAGATTTCTCGCCTGTGTTCCATAACCCGCATCATTCAACTTCATTCACTCATGCACATATATGACCATCACACGGCGGGTGGCGCTTGAAACAATGACGCAACTGTGGGAAACAAACATGCGGACAAACACAATGGAGATTGTTTCAAAAATGCATCAAAAGAACTTCAATTTCTTTTCTTGCACAAAAAATTTGAGCACTTTCAATGACCCACGTCCATTAACTTTCAAGGACAAGATTTCCCCCTTTCAATTCAAAAACTTTGAATGGTTTCAATGACCCATGGCAAACTTGGTGACTTGGTTAAAGACCGATCAGCTGATCTACAGAGAAGATGATCAAATTCAAGCGCTGTCTTGAGCTTCACACATTCTTCGGTTGCAGATTTGTTCCAGTCGATGTGAAAAACACTCGGGACCAGGAACAAAAGGGACGTTATCAGGATTTGTAACAGCAAAATGAAAAAGACCAGGTGGAAAATAGAAGTAATCAATTTGACTGGGCGAGCTGGGAGGAACATTTCACCACCGTGTCACCCCCCAGTCTGCTAGCTTTGCATAACTTAGAGAGTTTCTGTTGGATCTTTTTATTTGCTACAAGACCGAAATATTGCTAAACCAGTGAAATTGCATTTTCTGACACAGTCATCCATCCCTCTGATTTGTTTTCAGACTATTTTTCTTCCTTCTTTTTTCGTGCTCTCGGGCCAAACACCTCCTTCCATTCAAACAACTGCAGAACCATCTATATTCTTCACAGTTGCGATGGATCTATCAAAAAAACCCTCTTGAACTGACCTCACAGCCAGACTCTTACTTTACAAGTGTATGTCATCAACTCCCATTGGTCGTTTCTGTCCAGACGTTGCATATAAAAGCCATTCATCTGATGGATAAATGGCTACCTGGCTCGCTCTGATCTATGGACACAAATCTATGCAGGACAATCATTAAGTATTAACATACCTAATTATAGAGTAAGTCCCTTAGCGTCTGAATATTAAATGGAAGTTTTGACAGCCTAGATTATATATTCAAACACTTTTAATGCAAGAAAATCAAGTTCAGAAACTATGACGCAGTATCCAATTCAGTTAACTTCCCTGCTGCTTTTCTAGGTCCAAATTCTCCACGGATACCGGCAAAGCAAACTTTACTCGCTACCTTGAGGCTGCTGCAGTCAAACTTTAATGTCTGACAAGGACGTCAACATAACTGTCTCCAAACTTTTTCTGCCTCTTTAATTTGGTCACAGGATCTGCATCGCCATTGGTATTCAGTTTCGGCTGCACGGCAAAACTCAGCGGTGCTTGTTAAAACACTTTTCATATCTATGCAAGTGCAATGAATGGTGTCTGACAAGGGCGCTTGTCTGCCAATTGGAGTATTCTCATAAAGGGAGCACCCTGCCAAGATGAAAGCCCCGGGTGACGCCGGAGAGTGAGGTGTCGAGGGTAGGAGAGAAACATCCAGATAGGGAGGAGAGGGAGTGGAAGGGCAGACAGAAAGAGAAAGAGAAAGGACCTGGGAAAAAAAAAACACAGGGACCATTTTTAGTGCGTTCACATCTGATGCTTCTTGCAATGGACCATATATATACCATCACCTCTATGCTGCTGCTGTTTATCTCTGTGATTGTGTCTACATACATAATAAATAGTTCAAACTTGCGTATTTGGATTTACTGTTTAGGTGTTTGAGCACAAGATTGAAGCTGTGTCAGAGCTCATTTCCTGAATATCTCATGCATGGCTGCTGCTCTTTTTTTGGCTCACGTTTTTTTTTTTTTTTCCACTGAACTGTCTTTCATATTTTTTTTGTCGCTGTTGTTCAGATTCTCGCGGTTAATCTGTCTCTGCTCCAAATTCCTGCCTGTATATAGTCAGGGAGCAGATGTGTTATAAGAATGCCTCTGTGCTCCCCCCTCACCCATCCTGTTACCCCCACATCCCTCTAATTCTCTCATCCCCCTCACCCTCAACCCATTTATGACACACGCACAACGTTGTTGCCGCTGCCCTCGTCCCTGTCTCGTCTCATCTTATCACATCAGGGGCTTTAAGAGAGCGCTGGCGCGGCGGTGGCCTGTAACGTGTCACTCAGGATCGCAGCAAGGCCAACATACACTCGCATAAACAAACCGGCCACCTTCGCACGGTTCGTCTTCTTCTGCCGCCTTTGTCTGTTTCTCGCCATTTTCCTCCTACCTTTCTCTCTCCTGTTATCTCCTCCATCAGCGGTGGTCTCCTTTGAATGACAAGTACCCACTGTATATCAGTAGAACTGCTGAGACTTCAGGGATTATGCTGTTAAGTATTCTAATCAAGCTGGAAGGGGATGAAAGCGCTGCGAGCAGTTAAAGCAATATTTCCGTTTGGTATAGCGTCATACTTTAAAAGGCCTAATTTGATACAAATTAGCAAATAAATGTCCACTTAGTTGCTTCACAAGCACATTCAGCTGCAGTCTCTGTTGCTGCTTGCTTTCTTTGCTTCACATAACAATACTTCTGTTTCATACCGTGCCTTGCAGTGCAAAGACGTAACGTATCAAAATGTCAGCAATTACGCAGGAACGTCTCTTTGAGGACATATATGAAGCCAAAAAAGTGTGAGTGAAGTGCACATGAAGCCAGTCCAACAGCATGACTGAACCAGGAGAACACAGTAGGGATGGGCTATGTCTACCAAACTGGCATATGACGACGTCTACAGTGAAACATTGTGATGGGCGGTGACGTTGTTGTTTATGAATTTGAGGCAGCGTGTCCCCTCGTGTTTCCCACCAGTGCTCTGACATGAACCTCCAACTGTCTCACCCTGCAGAGGAGACTATCTCCCGTCAGGTTTAAAATCGCCCTCGTCTTTGCATCACATGTCCGTAACGGCCCGCGGGAAAGGAAACACTGCTGCCACAAATTTAACCGAGTGTCTTGGGTTGTCTAACTGAGCTGGTTTAATAAGCAAATAATAAACGGGACATGGAAAAGTAATGTTAGTGCACTGAGCTGCAACATACTTCTCTTCATTTCCTCTTCTCATATATCACAAACAACAACAACTCTTGCCCTACGGCAACTCTGAGGGGACAGGCCACTTCATTGTGCTCTCTGGTGGGGAGCCTTTTAAATCACAATGTCATCACGATGGTCAGGGATTAGTAGTCGATGGCTCTTAGCCACCGGCGATGGACGACGGCATCGCTCAGCGGCCCAACCCTAGAACACAGCATTTAATCAATTTCATGATCATCTTTACAGGGAAGCTATGTAGTTTTGGAGAAGAAATTCAAAGTCTGAATTTACAAAATGAATGAGGTAATAATACAAACTCAGAAATATTTCTCTTTTCAATAACTGAATAAACAAGCTGTTCTCAGAAGGAACATACAGTCCCCAGAACACTGTTTGAAGCTAGAAAGGTGGCAGGGTCTGCCAATAAACTGTTTATACAGTTAATTCAGTCATGAAAATGAAGCGCGTTTCTCTTCAATTTCTTCCCCAAAAATGCGTAGTGCACTTTTAACTGATCAGTTACATTTTAACCTACGAGCAGAGCTTCGCAACAGGACATCAAGACTATAGCGTAGACCTTGATGTCAGGAAAATATATCAAAAGTACAGCGTTTCATTAAAGATCTCAGATAAGAAACACACTGTCATCACTATATGTGCCCCATGAGGATATGAGCATGAAGTTTAAATGGCGTAAATTTGCTGCTGACAGGGAATTTCTTATTATTTCATATCACGGTCAAATTACGTCTTGCTGCCATGTGAAATGTGACACTACTCTCTGTGATGCATTGCCCTGCGATTGTGTATGAATATGGAAATGATCCATATCTAGCGAAAAAATCTCATATTCAGTCAATCACTGCACTTTTCTTAGAATACATACAGTACAACGGGATTCATCAGAAAAGCGCAGTGACCTCAGCTCCGTGATCATAATACCTATGAGGGTGAAAGGTGGCTCCAGGATTATGTGCCCGTGAAGGTCACCACCTTTCAAACAGGCTGGACTGGGACCAGCTGTATTGAGGAACTACTACAGATAGATACTGGCTCCCTTTTTGGTTAGAGGCTCACTTTTAATAAGGTCAGGATTAGGGTGACCAGTGCATTATGACAAGGGCTTAGGATCAGCGCTTAGTCCTGGAGAGTAGGCTGCCATTTACCAGCTCAGTGCAACTGTGGTTAACACTGTCTCATTATGACTGCGGTGCCAGGAGATTTTGGGCCTATCTCTTCAGTAATAGCTCATGTCTGCTGCAGCCCAGTGTGTGCGTCTGTGTCTGTGCGTGTGTGTGTGTAGAAGCGGGCACTGGAAGGTGACCACTGGTGTGAGGATTTGCATGTGTCAGCTGTTATGATTTAATATTTGCTACGCTGATATCTCCATTCACCGTTCTGTGGTAGCCTCTCTTCCACTATCCATCTTAACTGCAGAGTAGCATGATAATGTTGCTCTGAGGGTGCTTCTCAAATGGATTAGCAGAGATTAGCATCAGCTGGTCCATTTGAACTGGATACACATACAGCAGCATTAGCATGTTGGCAAAACTACACCGCGATCGTTGCCATAGCATGAATTTGCAAATGGAGATAAGGAGGCAGAGAAGGAGGAATATACAGAATGGCATACTGTAAAACCCTCTAGGTGTCTCATAAATCAAGAAAAAAAAATCTATTTTGCTTAATTCAGCTGCATAAATGGGTTTCATGGCAATGGATGCTTGTTTCCGACACTTCCATGTGTCTTTTATTTCTGAGTCATAATTTTAATCACTTGACTTTCGTATTCCAGGTCAGTATCTGCAAAGACAGTCTCTTATTTGGATACGAAATGGGCAGAGGATATGACTTGTAACAGGAGGCATTAACAATTTTCCAAAACAATTACGTTGACAAATTCTCCGGTGAAAAAAGCTGCTATTATTGAAATGTCATGCAGTCCAAAAATAAATGACTGCTGCCAAAAGCCAGAACATACAGCCAAGGTTACGGCTGGAATCCAATCCATCAAAACGGATCCAGCTGTGCTAAGTTCTTTCAACGGGGGCCATAGATTGAGATTTAAAATAAAAGCCAGCGGTGTGAAATGTAGCACGACTCACCGCTGCCAGCCGATGGGGCTGTACTGTTGAAAAGAGCTCGCGAGCAGCGCTGTGGGTTGGAAATGTTTATGTAAAGCACATAAATGCACCGCGCGCTAATGAGTCTGACTGGATTCATGAGAATTTTGACTCACTTCTGCCGGCTGAGGCTTTTGACTTGTGGGTATAGGGGAGTGATGGACTGAGTAATTGAGTGCACTGTGAGACAAACACTAATGAGGAAGATAAAGGAGGAATTGAGTTAACTGTGTTTCCCCATTTCTAATGATAAGAGATGAGGAGAGACAGAGAGGGAGCGCAAGGAAGGAAAGGCGGACCGTTCTGTATTCAGAAAAGAATGCATCTGCTGTATGTCGAACTTGTCTGCTCATTGTTTTTGCAAAGCACCATGCTTGTTCTATCCAACTGGAGCGAAGTGAGAGAAAAGCAAATAGCTTTAAGATAGGCGGTGAAATTACCCGTAATTGGAGACCATTTAAAAACATAATAACTTCTTTGTTTCCTCAGCGGGAGGTTCGGGGCTGGGGAAGCGTTTTGATTAGAACTGGAGATGAGTTAGCTATAAAACTACTGAGCCAAGCCTTACCCAGAGTCATGCAGTGTGTGTGTGTGTGTGTGCGCGCGTGTGTGTGCATGTGTTAAATCTGTCTGCCAAAATACAAGAATTAATAATTCCGGAGGAGGATTATGAAAGTCCAGTGTCGGACCAGCGCAGACCTGACAATATCTTATCACACAAATACCCACATAAAGCAACAGGAACAAGCAAACAGGCTTGTAAAATCTCAAAGCATCAGTGCTAAACACCAACTTACAAAACATGCAAATGGAGCATGAAAATATGTATTAAAATCCAGCTGGAAACATGCCACAGCATCCCTAACAAAGATGTGTATGCGGTGGCAAATTGTCACCGTTCCACTGAGTAGGATAGTGGAAGTAAGCTCAGGGGTGTGTGCCACTTAGGATGGGGGGAATAATGTTGTGTAGCATATAATGGATTTGCAATGTGGCAAACAGAGACAGATGGTGGAGGGGGCTGTGTGTCTCTGTGTCCTATGTGCTTGCTAGCTTGGACACAAACACACACACACACACACAAACACACACACTGTGCACGGCACAATGAGTGTGGAGAAGAAATCCCTAAGGCGCATTATGTATGCTGCCGCTCGCTCACCCAAGCCAAGGGTCTCAGTTCATTTGGTTTTTAACTGTTATAAATTGTCTCACTTGACTCCATCTTCCCTCCCCTCTACAACAGGCCCGCAGCAATCTCTACACAGGGAGCGACCCGACTCCAAAATTAGAACCAATATAGGATTTTGGAATTAGAAACAAGATCCATACGGGTAGAGAGAATACAGACAACTGAATGGAAGACATCATACAGCAGAGTAAACCCTGAGGCTCAGGTCGGAGGTTATTCTGTGTTATACACAGTATAAACATGTTTTTTTGCTGATTTTCAAGCAGATTTTCGTCATAACAATGTGGGTAGTACAGTATGTACAAATAAACAATGGCTGTAACCGTAACCCTTCCACAGACACAAAGAGTATAGAAGTGGATTTGAGAGAGTGACTCGTTTCTCACATCGAGAGAGGGGCGTCCCACCAAACTGTAGGACGAGGTGGTGCTGATCCAATGTGAATCAAGATTCGGTGACTGCATTGCCTTCAAAATGTTTTCAGAAACATATTTTGCTGTACTCAAGGTTCCAGACTAACTTTTTTTCCACTCGAAGTACTCTACTGAAAATTTTAGGAGCACCGGTGCAAAATTTAGGAGGTCCACTTATTGATCGACGAATGCTTTTTTTTTTGGTGATGTTTTTTTTCTTCTCTTTTTTTGCTGTGGCAGCCACAAAAAAACATTACCAGCGGAAATGCTTCTCAAGATATTGCATGATGATGACGATGATGATTATGATTCATCAAAATCTAGTCGCACTGTCTCCAAGATAGGTCGCAAAAATGCAACTGGTCACAGTCTGGAGCCCTGGTTGTGTTTAGCTGTAATATGACATCATTACAAGATGGCCGCGATATTGTTTGCTGGTCTGAAAGGGATGAGCCCAAACCAAGCACCACCCAACTCGCAGTACGTCAACCACCAGCCGGAGTGTTTACTGGTTTGGTCAAGTTGTTGTTGGGTTTTCCATCTTTTGAGCAAAAGAAAATACCATAGGCATTTTTCTCTTTTGTCACTTACACTTCTAAAAACAATCTTTTCAGTTGTGAAATATGTTTTTAACGGTAACGGTTATATTATATGTGTTTGTGTGTGTCTGTGTGTATGTGTGTATGTGTGTCTGTTTACAGGAGTATTGGTGTGAAACATTTTCAGTTGGATGAAATTTCACACCTTCAGCTGAAAAGTAATCAGTTAATTACAGGCTTTAAATATATCTCTAGTTTCACACAAACACACACAGTCTTTCAAAGATCCCCCATCTAAAGCCCCATTGTTCTGCACATAACCAACTATCTGAGGCATACAACCTGAATTTAATGCTGTTTAATTCATGGTGTGCACAGGTCACAATGGAAGGTCCGGTTCACTCTGAGTCGACAACATCAGTGGATTCTAACATTAGACGTGCACAGAAAACGGCGCTCGTGTAAAAAAGAGCGTCTAATAGCTTTCAAACACTGAATTAAGATGTGGGGGGACCCTCGAGCTGATGATTAGACAAGGGACTAGAAAGTGACTTCCGGCGATAATATGAATACAAAAACATACACACATACACACTCAAGTGCAAACACACACACACACAAACACGGGCACACACAGAAAGTCAATTAACATGAACATGTGTCTTTGGGGAATTATATTTCAATTAGCATTAGCTACTTCCAGGCTTCCTTTGAGACTGCGATGCTAAAACAAGAGCACGGACGTGTATTTGTGGATGCAGTAAATCCTGCTTTTCAATTAGTATCATGACATCACTCCATAGTGTTGTGCTTTAAGAACAAGTTAAGCAATTAAGGAATAAATCAATGTTTTTGCACAATATTAAATAACCATAACATCAAAGAAACATTACGTGGAAATTGGCATTTTGTTTAATTGACCCACCCACCCACACTTTCTGAGTGTAACACCACTGTTGTAAATGCAAATGCCAGGTCTGTAACAGTTTGTCAGACATAATGTTACTCTACTATGTTATTATAACAATGAAAAATGGGTTGTAGTTAGTAGTAGTATGAGTAGTGTGAGTGTTAAATGTCTATGAGCCATCAGGAGGAAATGAGTAATGTCATTGAAGAGGGATGCAACTCATTTTAGGAAATACTTGATGGAATACCAGCGATGCTTAGGAAAGATATGAACAGTGGCTGGAGGGATTTTATGTGGATATGTGTTCATTTCCTGTTTATGAACCAACTGACTGGATTTGACCCAATCATTGTATTTGCAGAGGAGAAGGAAAAAAATTAGAAATTATGTCCATGGTTCTTGTTGGGATCAGTCAGGTCATCAATATAAAATAGGCTGTATGTATTTTTTCAATATTATATCAATGTGCGTAGAACAATGCCCTTTCATGGTAACCTATCCTGTCGTCGTCTGTAATCAGGTTAAACAGGCAAACTGTAACCATGGTAACATTTGCTTGACCTTACAATTTAAATTTACTGCTTGACTGACAACTTCACTGCTTCGCCTCCGCTCCGTCTGCATTCACCTTCACCCTCTGCTGTTCTCTCTCTCTCTCTCTCTCTCTCTCTCTCACTCGCTCACATTTTCAGTGTAATCAATTCCATAAATACAACTGTAAACTGCAAATAACTCACCATCACTATGCTAATTCATATTTTAAGATGCAACAAATTATATCCAGCAATTAAAAGGCCTGACTAGTCGAGTCGCTGCAATTGAGATGATACACGGCCTCGTCCAGTCTCTTTGGTGGAAACTGGCAGGTTACTTTAGAAAGTAGTTGCTAGTTTCAGCACTGGGTATTGTAGCGTACAGTACCTTGACTTTGTAACTGGTTCCTGAATGCTACTTTTTCAAAACCAATTTCATGAACACATTTACACATTATGGTGAAAATATTTAGTTTTATATTTCAGGTCCTTGACATTTTTACAGACTCAAAGCAGTTTCATGAAAAAATAAACCACAGTGTTGTGAGCCCCGTCTCTGGCTGTTTTTCCTACATGTCTCGAGACAGTTGATCACCAGCGCTATTAGTTCTTGGCCCAACAAGCACGTTGCATGCTTATTGGCTCACTGACGCTGATTAGATTATCAAAAGTATCCAAATTTGGTATCGAATGACAAGACATTTTTCGATACTCGATTGTATCGAGGCAATTTGGTCGGTCCCATAAAAGCATCGAAGTTCGGTACCCATCCCTCGTCTGAACAGGGATTTAACCGGGTTAAACTGGGTTGGGGTTGGGTTTGGAAGTAAAGCAGACAGCGCCTGTCGAGTTCAGATCGGGCTCGGTTACTACTCTCTCAGACTCGATCAGGGACGTACAGAACGTAGTAGTCTGTACCAAACAAACATGTTCTCTTACATCTTGAGATTTGTAGGCCAGGGCATGTTTGCAGCACTACAGCACTTCACTGTAATCCTGTTCTGTCATGCATTTTACCCTTGTCAAAAAAAACGGAAGCTTCTGCTATTTGGATCTTGCACTTGGCCACATTACAATTTCAGTAATATTTTGATTAATTGTCCCTATCTCAACCCAAAAGATGGCCTGGATATAGCAGCTGTATATCTCTCTCTCTCTCTGTCCCATCCCTGTTCTGTTTTTCGCTCTACCTCCAACCTTTTTTAACACATTCCCTGGGAATTCACTCTTCCTGTCAACCCCGATTTGACTGAAAAATACGCCTGTGCATGTAGACAGAAAGTTCTCTCTGAATCTGGGTCATAAAAACATGCCACAATTTCGAAGCTTCATCCCGTGTATAGTCCAGCAAATGTAGCCCCCGAAAAACAAAACGCTAGCCTGCTGTTTTCTCACTGCTGTGTCTCAACACCTCTGGGTTTTTTGTGTGCATGTGTATTTTCGCGCGAGAGTGTATGTTTTCGGTGTACACACACAATATGGCTGCGTGTGTGAGAGTGTTTCTGTACACAATATGGGCTCGCTTTGCTTTGGCTGAATTCATTTCTGTCAAGAACAGACACAGAGTCCCCGAACAATATCGGAGTTGGGGGCAGAGGAGCTGAGGGAGTAGGCAGAGTCACGGCTGTCCATATCTTTATCGCTGTTGAAGAAAATGATTACTGTAACATGTACTACCAAGTCTCCAGACTCTGGCCCTGGGGGAATTGTATGAAAAGGAGCTGTCAGATGAAAGGCCACATAACATAAAAAGAACATTATCTTGGTTAAGGGGTTGTTAAGAGAGGAGGGACAATACATGAACTTGCAGAGCACCTTCGGTTCAACTGTAAGTGCATGTTGAATGGACACACTTCATTCGTATGCTTATTTGCAAGCATACGCACTGTATGTGCGGAAGAGAGAGAGAGAGCGAAAGAGGCAGGAAATAACTTCATTATCTTTGGTTTTCTTTAATTTCTCATTTTCCTCAGTCTGAACTTCGTTTACCTCTCCCTGGTTTGAGTGAAAGATTACAACACCCTCTGCATGGAGAGTTTTAATCCAAAAAGGTGATTGTGTTTGTGTCTCTTTATTCCAGAGTGTTTGAGATTAGTGACACATGGCTTGTCAAAGACTGGAGCCTCAGATTAGCCACTCGCTAATCCTTTGGAATTCAATGCTAATACAGACATCACATATGCATGGACGCGTACACACAGGCCGACGCTCTCGCAACCAATAACGCAGTCTGTCTTCCCCCGGTATGCCGTGTGCTTGGGTTTAATTTGTACGTGTCGATTGTGCCCGATCGCTGGAGTCTGACTCGAACAAAAGAAGGCAAACATCGGGCGGAAGTTTGCTTGTCAATCAAGAAGTTTTCCGATGAGAAGGATGAATCATATCAAATAGGTGCAAACGAAGCTGACCAGGAGTACGAATGAACAGCATTCATTTCTAACTGGTTCTATGGTTTAATAAGTTACATAAATAAATGCACATTATTTCATATCCTGACTTGTACACATAAATAGCTACATGTTCACTTTGAAGAAAAGCCCCATCAGCTGATGTGTTAGCTGAGTTTGCACACCCCGTGCACCTACTGGGAGGTCTATTTAGGGTGCAGGCCCGTTGTCTGCTGCCGCCGCTGCTGTTGCAGCTGAATCCACCTGTGGGCTCCTCTCTCACCGTTCTCCACGGGAGGCTGCATTTGATCTCTCCCTTCTCTTGCTCTGGGCGGGCTTTAAATTACACACTGCCTAAGAAATATGAAACACAGCCTTGATACCAAAATAAAACATCTACATTTATTCTGCCTTGATTATCCACAGAAATGTTTATTTGTGGATTAGAAATGACATTTTCCGTATTTGGAAGCCAGGAAGTCATTAGCACACAGCATCCCCAACATATGATTCCATTAGATAACACCTATCACTTTTTTCTAAAGTGGTATGCTATTTATTAGAATTAAACTATCTTATGAATATGATGTGCCCTTGAATTTAAGCCTGACTGGATAATTATAGATGTTTTTCGATTTGTGTGCTTCAAATGTGCAGTTATTAACACAGCCAACCGCGATGGTGCGTCATTTCCACCCCGCAGCCAATTACTCCAGAGTATTTATTCTATTTTCAGGAGATTCTTGCCAGGATCAGTAATGCCCTACAGTATACTGCAGAACTCAGTAAACTGTATGACTGTATCAACGCTCAGGGGATGTGTGTGTGCGTGCATGTCTGCACAACGGAGTGTGCTGGAAACCCGCAAGTTATGAAATCTCAGCAGTTGACATCTGGCGAGGTCATATTCTCTGAAGACACAAGAACCCCGATGACGATACCAATACAAGGGAGTCAGAACAGTTCCCATCAACACATTTTTTTTGCAATTCAAATCCTGTGACAAAGATACGTATCGTCATGGTTTGGTTTTTGGGTTATCTATTGTTGTTTTATTTTGGAAGATTCATCCTCATGTGTCCTGTTTGTGTTTCCTTGATCCCCGCTGTTGAGTTTCCCTGATCCCCGCTGTCTGCCTGTTCCTTGTGTCCCCATTTATCCTGAATAAATCTTCATCCATTGAGATCCTTGCCTGCCGTCTCCTCCATCGTGATACTTATATTATGGAAGCAGGATGTTTTACAGTTTAACAATGAACTTTATTGTATAAAATGACATCAGTGCACTGAAACGAGCATCTAATTCTGCATTATTTTCTGTAAAAAAGTTTTCAAATCAACGCATATTGGACAACATGTACGCCGACACAGTATATCTGTTAAAGGCCCATATCGGCCGATAACAGTCTTTCCCACACATATATTTTCCTTGGCGGGACTGTCCATGTATATAAAGGCCGCCCAAGTATATCTGCCAACCCATTTTAGCATCTTATTTTTTTAAGATCCGTCCGAGGGAACAACGCTATCCATGATCGATTAACTAGTGCCCCTCCTGTCTACTGTCAATCACACACTCTGCAGAGAGACGCTCTCTGGTACTACCCCCCCTCCTGTAAACGCACTGATTGTGATGTGACCTCTCCTATTAAGTGTCGCCCGCCTAATGCCTACTCCTGCCGCTGTCTTGTACAAACTTGCAAGCGCACCTGGCTGTTGCGATGTCGCTCAGTGCACGTTGGTTTTGATCGGCTACATAAATTCATCAATTAAAGCAACACTGTGAGGCCCAACGTTAATTTAGGCGATCTCTTAAATGATTCTGAAGAAAGACACTTGATTTTTTTGTGTCAGCTCCAGATGACTGTCTTCATACAGGCTGAATTTTGCCTCTTACTGAATCTGTAGCTTTTGAGGATATTTTGAGGATATGAGCATGTGCAGTAAATCAAAACAGAGGGCTCAGATGTGCCAGATGTTTCCTGAGGTTGCCTATATGACAAATAAAAGCAGGCCTATAATATTAGATCACCGGATGCTTGAGAGATCTGTTCATTTAAAACTGTACTGTATGTTTTGAAGATGATATTTGCTTGGTAAAATCTCGAGCACCTTTCTTTCTAAAGGTATTGTAAAACAAGGACGTCTGATCTGGCTGTCATGACAGTCTGTTGCGTCAATCGGTGTGGGCGCATCCTTTGAGATATCCGCTGCCTGGTTCAGGGGCTGGGCTGTCGGCTGGCGCTCTGCACGTTGGAGGACAAGCTTCATTGGGCCTCATTTTGTCCCTATGTCTAAACACAACGTGAGGGCTTCTGTGTTTAACTTTATGGATATACATTCCCGAGAAGAAAACGAGCCCAAATGCAGCAGCCTACTGGTGTGAGAAGGAGTTGGAACGGGTGTCAGGTTTGCTGCAAGTGTTTCTGGAGCAGCTCTGTAGAGGCACATTTCTGCTCTGCCATGAAGAGCGTGTAAGCTCTGAAACCCGCCACGTTCCCCTCCAGCCTCCTCCTCCTTTCTGTTTCAACTTTTTTAACACCTGGACTAACAAAAGACTGGCTTTGATCACGGGAAATCCCTTGGCAGAGCAGCAGTGAATCCACAGTGGAGCTCCATGTGTGTGTGTGAGCGTGTGTGATGCACTTTGAGCCAGTGCTGCTCTACTGAGGATTCTCAGCACTGAAGCTTCGTGGCATCGGTATGAGGTACGGAGCGCCTCGCACGCTCTACCCGTCAAAGCGTGGCCGTGAAAATGAACACGCTCGCAAACACACAGAAGCAGGAGGGGGGGGAGTGCAAGTGAGCAAGAAAGAGAGAACATCTTGTTTCTCCTGTGTAATCAGTGGCTCTGCAAACACACACACAAGGCCGCTTGTTATCAGAAGCTTTCCCACGCTGCTGTGGTACAAAGCTCCACGCCAGGATGGGAGGATGAAGCGAGGGAGGAATGGACGGAAGCACAGAGGGATGGAGGGTCAGCCTTCAGCAGCTTAGACTCACTGCGGGGATAAACACATCCCTCGGTGGGGGTTTGTATTTAGGCTAGCGAGATCAGAGTTCAAAACAGAAAGACTACCAGGCAGGCAGAGCGACAGGAAACAGACAGCGCAGCAGAGATAAACAGGCATCCAAACAGCAAACAACACGTATCACACACTTCGGTGGCAGAGATTGCACATTCCTCCTCCACACACCTCTCCTCCCACATTACTCTTACATCAACTCCTCTATTCTCGAACATCTCCCTCTTCCTCTGTCGCTCTCTGCCTCTATCTCCCCTCGCCTGCCGCTCAGCCCCGAGCTCTTACGTAAGAGGCCCATTTGCATAACAGGCTGTTTTCTCTGGCTCCGGCACGGGCGCATGAGACACACTGGATAATATGTTAACAACTCGGGCTGTTGGTAAACAACAACCTTCATCACAACACTTCACGTTCACACTATATAGCGCGCAGGTCTCGTCGGTGACAGAGATGCAGCGTCTATGGATGTCTTGATGCCAGCTGGCAGCGGCCCAGAGGGGCTGAAAACAGCTGTCATTTACAGAGCGCACGGATGTGGCTTCGGCGAGACAGACTTCATTCAGGAGGAGGCTGACCTGCCCGCTGTGTGGAACCTATACAATAATAGGTCTTGCACCGAGAGATGACTGTTCAAATCAAGCAGCCTAGCATTATCCTCTTCAGGGTTAGGGAGACAGGGGAAGTGAGAGAAAGAGGCTGGTGTGTGTGTGTGTGTGTGTGTGTGTGTCTGTGTGTGTGTGTGTGGTGAGGATGAAATGAGCCCGATGTGGAGCACTCGGTATGATAATGTCCTTGCTTAGGCCTCTTCAAACATAAGCTATACAAACAGAGCACACATTTGCAAAGATATATGCAAACATACGCACGCACGCACACACACATACATACACACACACACACACACACACACACACACACAGACGCTCTCATAATGAGTGTGCCGCCCTTAGGAGAATAAAGAGTAAAAGAAAGGCTGGGGAACGTTAGCGAATGCTGCAGTGCGAGCTGTCGGATACACCAGATACCCTTAGATACCTCATTACATACCAATTCATTAAGTCAAGAATGGACTTAATCATGTCTGGTTATTAAGGAAGGACTGCTCTCTCTCTCTCTCTCTCTCTCTCTCTCTCTCTCTCGCTCTCATATGCACACACACACACACACACACACTTCAAAGAGACAACAACAAATGATCAAGGGAATCAAGCACAAACGATCTCTCATGTGGGATTTCTCATCTGCCCGTGTGGAAAACAGCGTTTAGAGTCAAGACTTTCGTGTTAATACATGTGTCACCCTTCAGTAAATCTTGATATGATTCGAGGGAGGATAAAGTGGACTTTATGCCACAGAAGCGGCGCTCAGCGTGGCGTACGTGGCCGCGCTGTGAGACTGACAGTTGTTTTGGGAGTAAATCCATCACCCTCCCGCCCCGTCACTCCCACACACACACACACACGGCGCGAACGCACCAGCTCTCGCTCTTTAACTTCTCACATAAATGGTGATTTTTTGTTACATTTCTTTGGTTGTCCAGGATTTGTGTTTGAAAGTGCTGAGAAATTGCCACAGAAAACACCACTGGGTTGTGCTCAAGCGACTTTGTATCACATTTGTTCAGCATGGAAAAATGATTCCAAAGCAGCTCAAAGTGTGGCGTGCATCCTCAAAACTGAGAGCCTGGTGGACACAAACTCCAGCTTGAGGTGAAAATAAATCGTTCTTGCATTCCCAGAATTCACTTGTTGTCATTTCCCTTACATACTAGCCATCCCACGAAAAAGGATCTCTAAAAGTTGGGCAAAAGCTTAATTTTGATTCCAGTTTATGAGTTATTTATCTCGTCTAGTTCTACTTCAGTGTGTGGTTGAAAGAGCGCCGACCCATCTTACAAGCGATTGGCTGTGACCTTGACCCCCAATGTCACCTTCCTGGCATGTTTACAGCTGGGTCCTCTGTGGCAGGTGATAAACACCACTGTGAGGTGTGTTATCGTGTAATTATCGAGAACATTCGCATTTAGATGAGTTCAACCAAACTGATTTCCATCTTGTAAACCAGGAGGTGAAGAAGATGGACCCTAATATTATTGTATGCTGAAAAAATAAATCTGACATCCCAATCAGGCCTGCTCCTACGACTCGTTTGAAGTTAATGGCTATAACCCTTTTTTTTAAAACCTCACTGACAGTGCGCTGGAGCCGCAGACGCCACACCTGTGCACAAGAAGTCAAATTCACGAAAGACAACAATGCAATCAGCGTGGAACCAAATGTTCTGCATATCTGCCAGCCTGTAAAGCTGCTGCCATCAGCAGCATCACACAGTCCGGTGCGTAAAAGGCTGCCAGTGCCTCCGTGACTCATCCAAGCGCTGCAAGTCAAAAACAACCGCGGGGTCTGTTTCTTTCACGGTGAGGTGTGTCTTCCTCGCGGGCTCTTTTTTATTGTTTGTTTGGTTTTGTTTTTTGAGGGGCGGAGGGGGGGTTCGATTGCCACTCACGCACAGGGCACGAGACTGTGGGTGCAGGCGCACCGGTCTGTGCGGTGCTGAGGTCGTGTCCTGAGCACGCAATAATGAGAATAGGACTCCCCTCATTCCTGAACATTAACATCCAAGACAAGCTCTCTCTCTCTCTCTCTCTCTCTCTCTCTCGAACTATCCCACATCGCGCACGTTCGCGCGCACATTCAACGCACGTACAGGCAGAGAAACGCACGTACGTGAGGATGAGAAACCCTGCGAGAGTGAGAGCTCCGCACCTTTCTGCCAGGACCCGCGCGTTCTGCCACTTCACCCTGCCCTGCTGCTGGCCTGCAACATGCGCGCGTAAACACACACACACACACACACACACACACACACACACACACGCACACATTTGCGCACACATACAAATACAACGCGCACGTACACAATACAACTATGCAGCACTCGTCCCGGGCTCACCTTTGAGAAGAATCCCATAAATAGTGTAGAGGGTGAAAATCAAATTACTCTTGAGATTCATCCTGTCGTCCTCCTCTTTCTTCGCTCTTGCCTTCCGCGCGCTAACTTCTCCTTCAGCGTTTCTCCCCCACTGGACCTTCGAACCGGACCGGACGGCTTTTATCAGCTATCCAGGTGGACTTGGTATATAGTGCGTCTTTCGTGCGTCTCTTGGAGGGAAGGGGGTTAACACAAGAGACTTCGCGACCCCGTAGACTGTGATGCTCTTTTTAAAAAAAAAACAATAAACAATGTCCCTCAGAAAACAATACTGTGGATGTTTTCTGGGATGCACCGGCGCTGAGGTAGCAGCTCAGTTAGCGGGACTCCTGCGCACAGCAGCAGTAGAGCTCAGGCACTGAGAGCAGGCGTCCTCCGGTACCAGTGTGGATGCTGCCGCTGCCGTACTACTGTCTGCCCCGGTCTTGCTCCGCTGTGGCGCACAATCCACAGCGCAGGGAACACGAGTGGATTGTTTGAGTCCCGCCCACACAGCTTTGACGGACATGAAAGGTGAACCAATCACTAAGACCCGAGGCTAAGCGAAGTAGGGGGTGGGGGGAGAGGCACGGAGGGAGGGGCGCCAAGCGTGTGAGACACACTGCAAAAAATATCCATTTGAACTTTATTTAGACCCACTGAGTGTTGAAATACTTGCATGCAAGGCCAGTTGAGATGAGTTAACACACCTTTCACCATGACCATTTCCAGCATACTGAGCAAATATGAACTGAACTGTTTTGGGGAGAAAATCAGTGGCAGAACTTTAGATTTATTTCACTTTTTGTTTAGCTCCGGCGATAAAATTAATCACTTTAAAGGAGACCTATTATGCTTTTATGCTTCCTTCAGTGTTTTTTATATATAAAGATCTTGAAAATTAAAAAAAAGTCCGCACCAACAGAAGCTCCTCTCTCCCACAGAAAACACTGCTCCTGAAACGCCTCGTCAGTAGTCCCTCCTTTAACTCTGTGACTTTGTGACATCACACTATGTCACTATGTCACCATGTCACACATTTGCTTAAATGATTCCTGGCGGCTAGTTTGGCACTTCAATTCAACCCCGTTGTTAGCTGGCTCAGGCGTGCGTGAGCTGACCAATCAGAGCAGACTGGGTGTTCAGGAGGAGGGGCCTTAAAGAGACGGGAGCTAAAACAGAGCGTTTCAGACGGAGGTGGGAATACAGTGGACAGTGTGAGACAACTGATGTGTTTTTTGAGCATTAAAGCAAGTAAACCTGTTGTCGAAGTGACCCACAACAAAATGATGAACCTGAAAATGAGCACAATATGTCTTCTTGAACACAAATAAAGATACACAGACACTAACACACTTACACCTACATACTCAGATATATAAAACCCGTGGAAAGGTGGGCAGCCGAAAAGGACATCCCAAATGTCTCTCCTAAAAACTCAAAGCAAAACAAATAAATGACATTCATTATGAATAGAAGAGCAGCTAAGAAGCTGAAGTTCTGCAGCGAAGATGTGCGAGTTAAGGAAGATTATGTGAAAATGCATGATAACGTGATTTGGAAGGTCCTGCATCGTCTCATATGGACTTTATCACTGTGAGTCAGATCAGGGTCCAAGCTGAGACCAAAACTGATCATTTTTTGCAGTGTACGCGTTGCATGCGCTCAGAATTCAAAACGGAGAAGGAGCATGCAAACATGCCTCTGGGTGTGTGAGCTGTCCCTCCACACGAACTGGACAACTTATACGTTGACGGTGATGATCCAGGTCAGAGGGCTCTGAAGTATCGGGGCTGACAACTGCCAGAGCTTTGGAGATTGTCTCGCAGAGGAACAATCAGAGGGGTGGAGAGGTGAGAACCGATGGGACAAGGCGGTGTATAGGGGCAGGGAACAGGGGGTGGAGACAGCACGTTTATGAAAAAAAAAAAAAAAAAAGAAGAAGCTGTTAAGGCTGAAACAGTGAGAGAAAGAGTGGGTTCCACAATACAAGGGCTTGAATAGACAGCAGTGAGGGCAGTCCATGTCTGAGCTATGAGCTTTCTGACTTGGTTACTTGGACATTCTGTCTGCTGCTGCCTGGTATGCTCAGAAAATAAGAAGTGGTCTGAGGAACATGATTTGGATATTTTACTGAGAAGACAGCGTCTTGTGACCACTTCCCAACAATACTGCCCATAAAAAACAAACCCACAAACTAATTAGAATTGTAAATCACATAAGCAGTCAATCATAAACATGGAAATAATTCTTCCCAGGCGGCTACAAACCCCTTCTCTATGCTTCATGAACATAAGAATTCGATTATAATGAGCGAGAAAAATCTGACATGACATGACACTTTGTTCACACGACCGCTTGGTGTTTTTGAGCAGAATAGCACAGAGAAGCCCACAAAACTGCTTTCAGCTATGTAACACTAATATTAATGAAAGTTAAGCACCATAAGACTGTAATCTCAGGAGAGACATCAAAAACTCTGCAATCAAAGGCGTTATGAAATAATAAGGTGTCGGTGAAATGCATGTTAAAAAAAAAAAAAAAAGGAAGGTGTGATTAAAAAGCTAAATTAGTTATGGATGTATGAAATGTGTTATGTAATGAAATTAAAATACTGTATCACAGTATGTCTAATCTTTCTGTTCTGTTGACTGTGGCAGCGGCACGGGGTCTCTCTCCATCAGGCTGCATCTTTAGCTTGATTATAAGATGGCTTCTAAAAGCACCCTATGCATTATTTATTAAATTAGATGTGCTTTTTTTGAAGTCGTCTACCTGTTCCGATAACAAAACCCAATGTCGTTTCAATCTGCTGCTTAGCGGGGGATGTCCTCCACTACACAACAACACAAAGAAAACATACACTGTGAGCGCCGTTTGTTCTCGTTTTCTCTTTACATTTTCATTTTCTCATTTAAGGATTATGTCAGGGACTTCAGTTTGTCTACACTCTACAAAGGATTCAAATTAATGTACACGGAAGCAACAAAAAAATCTGATGAAGAGGTGCAGAAAAACCCTCAGAGGGATCTGGGCACGCTCCAGTTCAAAGGCTACCTTAGTCCTTTTAAAAAAAAGAAGAAAGGGGAAAAGATATTGGAAAAGAGAGAAATAATATTAGTTAAAAGAAAGAAAAAAACATTAAATAAGAAGAAAAATATATACTAAAAAAACTGTTTATTTAATTCCTCATATACAGTAAACACATCGTCATGGGAGATGCACACGTGTCTATTGTTTACGGTAAAAGACTTCAATTTGTTTGTGGCAGACGATCTATAAATAAACTTGACTTGGCCTGCTGATCTCATTTTGGGTCAATCCACTTTGAGGGGGGGTGGAGGGGATGGCGGTGCACACCTTGTAATGGCTCATTTCACACTCTCAGAATTGGTGTGTGCCTTCACTTGAGGCATAGCAAGGAACCACGGGGTCTCCTCTAAAGCGTTTGGATCCAGGAGAGAGGCCGGTCAGTGAACTGATAGAAACAGAGCATTCAAGTTTTCCGCCTCATCTGGGATTGTCCCGGCGCTCCAGATGGCACGTAGACCAGCCTCTCTCTTCCTCTGTCACACACACACATGTGCACACACACACACACACGCATGCACACACATACACACACACCAGCCACTAATGCACAGCCTCCTCTCAGAGTTTCAAGTAACCACCACCTGCTCCTGGCTGAGACCATTGTTCACTGGTCCACCTAATGTAGGCTGACACATGTTGCCAAGCTGAGGGCCGAGCACTTTGGCTTGGATGGAACAAGGCGCGGCACAACATAAATCACCTCACCTTTTACATTGAAATTTTCTTTTATCTCTGTGTGTGTGTCTGTGTGTGTGTTAAATTGAATTACCTGCTATGTCAATTCAGTAGAAAGCCATTCACAATAACACATCAGAAACAGATACATAAAAAATTATTATAAAATTGAGATTAAAAAAAAGAATGGACGATGGATGATTGAGAAAACAATAGTTAATAATAATAATAATATTTCATATTTGCATCAGAAATAAAAATTACGTTATTTACTTGTATGTCAGAGGGGAAAAGAGAGTATTTGTCAGGTCTGTTTATAAATAAATAATCATAAACTTTGAACAGATAAAACAAAGAAACAACAATCATGTAAGGCATCATGAATGAATTAAAAAAATATATTTACATCAGAAAAGGAGTAATATTTATTTGTAATTAGGATGGAATTTTGCAAACACAAACAAAAAGGAGTATCTGTCCAGTGTATCTGTGTATAAAACATTTCAACAATTCATTTATCATAAATTCAGAGCCACCCTCCGCCCAGTAAACAATATGTAGATGCGACTGAAGAGAAAACTGTTTTGAATATTGCACATTATGTCTCCTTCACACTTTCCTTGGACTCATGACATCTGCTAATAACATGCAGTTGAGAAGTTTGCGCTGTGACATCTGGAAGTGTGTGGGTGTTGTGTTGCCAGGATTTTGGGGAGTTTGGAGCCTGCTCTCTTTTCTGCAGCACTCTCCTGCCATCTATTTTTCATTTTCCTGTTGCCTCCGTCTGACTATCTACTTCAAGCGAAGAAACTGATAGATGAGTCAACGGCGATCTGGAGCAGCTCACAGGCATGCAACGAAAACTGATTTCAGATCACAGCCTTTTAAGGACTGATGGAGCTTTTCACATAATGTGTGATATGACTAAGTTATCTGTATGTGCGTTTCAGCTTTGAATGCCGGTTTACACATAAAACCTGTAGTCACTTGCATGCCAAAACTGGAGAGTAAGATATATTCCGTCCGGACGGAGAAGAAAAAAGCACATTGATAAGTTGTGTTCCTACACAGATGGCAAACTGTGAGAAAGGAAATTGTATGTAGCTAATAAAACACACCAGTAACCGAAAAGGCTTCACAGTCCAGTAGCTACAATCCAGAATGGATGTACAACTTCTCTATGACACAGACGGCTTCTCTTGCAGACACCTGAATGTTTTTCTCCCACTGTGTCTGCAGTATAAATGACCTTTCCCTCAGAATTTGGCAACCATGAAGTGCCACAGAGACCGGAGCCATTGCAGGCTGCCACATCACAAGGGGAGACTGTCCGCCAAATGCAACCAGATCCAAAGCACAGCAGCAGTGCTGAGATTAGAGTGGCACACCAATTGTTTCAGTACCACTCACTCGGAAAGTGTTCCTAGACCAAACTCTGAATACAAAGACGGCAGGGACTGCCCTCTTGTTAATGAGAATGGCAGCATTCCACATCCTTTCAGAGGTGTAAAAGACGGCGTGGATGCACCTTCTGGATAACATTCAGTCTCACATGTGCTGTTAAAAGATGTATGTGCCTGTACTTGTAGAGTATAAGTTTGTGTTGTTTGTAGAAGATACCAGACACTGAGACAGGAAATAAAGAGTTTGTTGTGTTGCTTGGTAACTAAGGTCAAGTGCATGTCCGGCCATATTCAGGAACAGAACATTTACTGTTGGGGGCTACAAAGCTGTGTGTGATTTGGCAGCAGGCTTTTAAAGACCATACTGGCTGCTTTAGCTCATTGAAATTTTGAATACTATACCGTGTGTTGTCCTCTGAATTAACTCAGTCTATGATTGTTAAGGTTGTTAGTAAAACTCAGTGTTACTTGTCTCGTGTTGTAGAAAGTGAGATTTCCATGTTGTTTTTGATTGTACAGCAGGTCTAGGTGCTGTATATTTTCAAAAACTGTGCCTTTAAACGAGCCGTCAGGACTTCTGTAAGGTTGTGATGTCACAACCTTGCTCTCACCGCTCTTGGCAACACCCCCAGCATGGCACATAGTTGCAGAAACACTGTCAGAGCTGAGTACGAAACACGGTGGATGGGGCTAGTAACAGGCCTGTGGGAGCTGACCAATCAGAGCAGCAGAGCAGACTGGACTTTTTGCGAGGGGCTCCTTAAAGAGACAGAGCGTTCGGACAAAGAGTGAACAGAGGTGCTACAGCAATGGACAGTATGAGAAAGATAATGTGTTTTTTGAACATTAAAGCTGTAAATATTTTTTAGTAGATGCACAAAGTGAAAATATGAACTTGAAAATGAGCATTGCATGGGACCTGTAGGTGGTGGTTATGGCAATGGTTTTCATTAGTAACTACAACAGTAGTATTACAACCCATCCAGGCCACGATTCTTGTTCATTCACACACACTGTACAGACTAAAGTCTCTCTTTCCCTCTTTCACAAACACACAATTATTCTCTCTCATGAACATTATCATTATTTCTGATACCCACCACTTGTCTCCCATACAACTCTGTAGACACAACTGTTAAATATGTTTGCATTACAAAAGAAACTAATGGAAAATATTCAAAATACTCAGAAAATCCAATAAATAAAACATGTCAGAATGATGGTCTTTGTTGCTCGTTTTCTTGTAGGATCAGAATAATCACCATGTTACTTGCACTAAAGAAAAAGCTGTGTGAGAGACAGAGAGAGTGTGCGTGCACGTGTGTGTGTGTGTGTGTGTGTGTGTGTGTGTGTGTGTGTGTGTGTGTGTGCGCATGCGCGCGTGCGTGTGTTTGTGCGCTCCGGCATCAATTTGATTCATAAATTTGAACTTTGAAAGGTCAGAATCTTCTTCCTGTATGTTTTGTTGCCTGTGAAATGTCACATTATGTCTTCCTGGTAGTTCAACATAGCTCGGTGCCACAGTAATTTCAGAGACAACACCTGTACCTGCGGCCTGAATTTGCATATTCAAGCTGTGTGTGAGAGTGTGAGAAAGGCAGTTTGCATTTTGTTGTTGTAAGTGATAACAAATGCAGAAATAACACGCCTAATTCAGTTATTTGCACTGGGTAACACTTAAGATTACAGCCCTTATTTACAGAGTAAGTACCCCAGAGATAAGGTGTCATCTCTGTACTAATTGTGCAACAGTACAGTACACACCAATACATGTACTGTATGTAAGTTCTGGGGAAGATGTGAAAATAAGAGGTAAACAACCTTGGATTTTTACAAAGAATATATACTGTAGTTACAGTAGTGACTTCATCCACTGGCTACCTCCTCCATTATCTGCATGTTTTCGGGGGTGATGGAGTGATGACTTCTGCATCACTCAATAGCCTTTGTGATTTGATGTCAAACAAGCAAACTAAATTAAACTTGGGGTACTCAAATGAACTGGAGGTTACATCTGTGTATTTACGCTGCAATAAATGTTCAGGGGACACTGTATCGTCACGGGTGCTGCCAGCATCCTCAGCAAACTTCATTACAAGATGCTCGTTTATGGCCACCCTCCCCATATACTGTACATGTATGTTTAACATGTTGAAAATGTTGAAGTCATGTGAAAGTGTGTCATTAATTAAAGTCCCAGGTAACCCAGAACTATGATGACACTGAAGGTGGGTGCTAAAACAGAAATGTAGTCTTTATGGCAGAGAATGTAGTTACCATGTAACTAACTGTAACAAGCGGAGAACTGAGAGTGCTTTAGATCACAGCCTTCATAGCCTGTAGTTACCGTGTGTGTGGTGAAACAGTAAATTGCTGGCTGTGATCTAAAGCGTTACTATTAGGAACTTACAGTTTGAAACATTTTGAAACCATCCTCCATCTCACTGTGCTCTTTCATCTTATTACTGCTGAAAATCTAAAAATGGACAGACCTTTCACAACATCTTTGTTCCTTTCCTGAGTGGAGGAGGAAGACTGACTTTCATTTGTGAAGACCATAGAGTAGAAGTGCCTCTGAGACTCTGTGCTCATCACATACAGGTGCTCTCTTGATACTGCAGGTTTATTGTGCTTATTCTATTTTTAAGAAGTGCTCATTAAAATCAATCAAAATGGATACAATGTATAAAGCAGGTTTTCCTTCAAAAGCAATCCAAGGAACGATTGTGCAAAATTAGAATGCTTTTATTTTACATGGCAATATATTGTATGGTGTGTCTGTATGTATTTAAAAAAATCGACATAGGTCTTCATCAGGGTAATTGTCACCTGAAGCTTACACACCTACAACATATTGTGTTACACAAATAGGTTGAGCAGGAGGAGGGTTCTCTGTCAGTGTGCAAGCCTCTTGGTCAAAAAACGGGGAAGTGATACATTTTCAGTAGAGGGGAGAAGGACGATGGTCGGAAGAGCTGCTGTCGAATAGTCTGGAAGGTTGCTAACTGAGTGAAATGACCCAGAAGTATCGCAGTGGCAGCCATGATAAGAGCTGGTCAAATTCACTGAGTGCAAAGGAAAGATGCTTGAGTGCTTTCTTACCTTTTCTCCTTTGGTATATTTTACATTGTTTGTTGCAACGTAAAAAAGTACTAGTGTACTCGCAGTCCAATTCTCTTTGCTTTCTCTTTGATGGTCTCCTCATAGGTCCTCATGCATTCTCTCTCTAATCTTTCTCTGACCTCATGACATCTTCCATCAAGGTCAGGGAAGAGTGTTTCGAAAGCTACATAGGATGTAATGTTTTGACCGCAGCCAGAGTCTCGCATTTGCTGCTACATTGTCCTCCAATGAAAGCTGCTAGGATCTCTTTGTTTGTCTCTTTGTTTGGATAGTTGCATTCGTTTTCCTCCTCCCTCTCTTCATTTTTTCTTTTCAGTTGGATCAGGACTGTTGGTAATGTAAAAAAACAAATCTCATCTCCAGAGTTTGTTGCGTAAATGTCATCATCATGATCCGTATCACTAGCGGGGAGCTGTTGTTGGGTATGCACATTGGTCCCTTCCAAATGTGGTCAATTTGTCTGGTTTCAATAATGTGTTCATATACTCTCCCTCCTTCACTTCCTTCTGTCTCTCTTTCCTCCCTTTCTCCTTCCTTCTCCCTTCTATTGATGATGTATCACGTCCTCGTTTTTGAACAACTGGCTTGCACCTTGATAGAGAGCCATCCTCCCGCTCAGCTCATTAGTGTAACACAATATAGGTGTCTAAGTTGCTGCTGACAATGACCAGATGAAGGCCTGTGTTGGTTGCAACGCAGAGGCTATTTTAAAAACACACCGGCATGTAAAAATAAAGGTATTTTCATTACAGCGTGGCTTGGATTGTTTTTGAAAGAGACTTGCATTTTATATTTTTGATTGAGACCATATTCCAGCCGTGCAATGAGCCCTTCACAAAATGGACTGAGTTTCATTTGTTTACACAGAATGAGCAATGAAGGGCAAAGCCTGACGTGTCCATTAGACAAAGCTGGAGTCTTGTCTCGCCTGTATTCTTGCTTTTGTTTCTCCCTCCGTCTGTCTGTCTTTTTATGTGTTATTTTTCTGCCTGCCTTCATGGCTGTCTATGTGCTTGGAAACAATACATCATTTGATTCAGTCAGGTCCAGCACTGGTCTGGAGGGAAGTAGCCAGAGCCGAATACACCAACTGTTTCCTGGCAGTCAGGGATGCATTATTAGCCAGTCCATTTAAGTTACATTTCCGTGTTTGATTGCCATATTCAGCTAAGCAGTGCCAGTGATGCCAAATCAGTGGGAGTAAAGCTAAGATCAAGTTCTAAAAAGAGGCTCCTGATGCTTCAATTTTCCAACCCCCACTCTGTGATGATGGCAGAAAGAACTGATTAAGGTGGCTGAAAGAGGAAATTCTGAATGTAATATGATGAATAGTTATAGTATTTATATGAAATAGATGAATAGAAATAGCTCTTTGGTGCATTATCTGCGGAGAAAAAAGAGAAGACAATTCGCCCAGTAGACACGTGCGGGCTTCATGAGCAATTATGGAGTCTCATTCAAAAATTAATTGAAAAACAGATATGCCAACAACACACTGACTGCTGGTATAAATCTAAACCTCCTACTGAGTCTACATTAAGACTTAGTTTGCATGTGTTTGTCATTTTTTTTAGATAGAGCATACATTTGTAAATCAAAGACCAGGGTTAGGGTTGGATAAATGCAATAATTTTGAAATATTCAGCTCTTCGAGGACTGTTTACACACACACACACACACACACACACACACACACACACACACACACACACACACACACAGTAATATGCTCCATCATTTGTCATTTATTTGTAATGCGAGTGTGACTGTCCACAGCTGAGGTATCTACTTGGGCCAGGGACCTCTCAGTCATGCACAGCCACACAAATGCCACGCGCACGCAAACATGCATGTAAGCACTATACACACATGAACATACACAGAGCCCAAGTGTAGACTGCAACCCAACAGACCAGAACTTGCACAGATTTCGGGATGATTCAGTGGAGAGGTTGGCCCTCCAGCACACACAAACACACACATGCACAGTCGGCCTCTCTCCCTCGCTAGCTCTAGCCTCTAGGTAAGGGAAGGCTCACGAAATTGAGTTCACGGTGGTCGCTTAGCAATGTTGAGCAGAGGGTGTGCTATCAGGCCAAATTGTTCCGGTTCCTCTTGGCTCCCCTCAATTCCGTTTGAGTGTTCAGGGGTGGAACGACGGCACAGTGATCTGGCGGCACTGACATTTAGAAAGGAGGAAGGGGAAAATAAAAGGCAGAAAGTGAGAATTTATCAGTTCCTCACATAAAAGAAGCTGTAACATGGACAAAGCGAAACATAGCAGATCTTTTCCTTTTTCGAGAAAGGGATTAGGGATTTGTTTTTCTTCACATGAACACTTCCTTCACATCTTTTTCTAGACAATCTTCATAAAGAATTGACTTTATTTTTCGACACAGCACTTTTCTCAGCAAAGTTGCAAAGTGCTTTCGCCTTTAAACAAAACAGAGAAAAAGGGAAAGATTTATGAAAGAACAAACATGTTATGATGCGTCTTCAGTTTGAAACTTTGGAATCCAACTTGGCCACATTTGGATGCGCACTTGCATACCAATGCTCACACAGGCTCAAAGCCCAGGGGTGTGTGTAGCTAATTAGCAGATACCATTTTCAAAACCTCACTCTCAGCACTTTTCTACCATTTTCTTGTTTTTAATTCATTTGATCTTACAGCTACAGAGGTAAGTGTAGGAAAATGGGTAATTTGGCAGCCCATCTATTCCTACTCCATCTCATAGTAAAGGACAAAAAAAAAAAAAAATACACTTTGATTTTTCAGCTTGTGGGTGCAAAGCTGGGCGTGCAATCTGCTAAATTCTTGGCTAAATGTAAAGTCTTGTCTAAATTACCTCTTGCTCTTAAATGTCACCTTCATACACTCTGCCAAAAGGAAGTTCTGTGTGAGGAGCAATTCAGTTTGTAGCTAATACAGCTACACAGATGTGTGTGTATGTTTGTGCGTTTTATTGCTGCTGGAGGCTTCAGGAGAACTTGGCTACTACTGATCCAGATGTTTCGCTCCACTTGTATGTATTCCACTGCATCCCTTGATACAGAGTACTCTTCCCACGCAGCCATGTTGAAAAGAGACAACCCTTCATTATTAATGTGCATTTATTGGCAAGTTCAACGTCCAGAAGTATTGCACGTCGTACTGTGTGACATCTTAAAATGACATTGCATTCATAATTCATTTTTATCAAAGAAATTATGCTGGTTTTCCTCTTGTGCTTCTTGGAAATGGACCGCAGTAATTCCAACAGGGACTCGTCCAGCAGTTCTTGCCGTCACTTTAACTGTCTGTTAATCTCTCCCTCAGAGACTGACTTTATCCGCCCTTTACCAAGCCGTTCTGCAGCCTCAGACCAATAGGTGTTCACGAGATGCACTTATGGGAATGAATTTGAAAACGCGTTGACCTCTCTGTATTTTCTTTCCAGACACACTGAGCTAAAACTTTTGACCGCTATAACTTGAGCTTCCTGACATCGCTCTCCCAGATGGATACATTTGGCAACATACAAAGCTCTCACAAATAACAGCTTTTAACAAATGCTAATGGACTTATCAACCTGCCTGTCAACCTGCCTTTATCAACGTTCTGTTACCTGCATGTTACATATGCTGAGTAACCTGGGTAACCATTTCAGCTTGCACTAAGCTACAATAAATGGTAATTAAATAGCAATTTGCACTGGTTGGCAGCAGCAGTATAACTCAGGAACACAGAGGAGAAGGCAGGCGTGTGCGTTCTGAGCTTGCACTGCATGACACCACTGTGCCTTGGATAGAAGGTAGTGGCAGCAATAACAAAATGGTTGCAATAAGATGGTGCAGTCTGTTATATATAAGTGTGTGTGGGTGCTGATGAAGACGTGTTGATGATCTGTTGATCTGGGTGGCACTATAGAAATCTTTTCAGCAATTAAACATGTTTTAATCTATCCACATGATATGAATACTGCCAAAAGCTCGTTCTTGTAAATTAATTCTGCTACATGAAGGCCTGACACAGAAATAAGGAATCTGGGCAAAGGCTTGTGAACTGGTCATTTTTCCTCTTCTTCAGCCTACACTGAGCAGACAGTGACTGTTCAGTAATAAGAGATTTTGGGTCGGATAAGAAATAAACATGACTTTAACTTTGTAGCCTGCAGAATATGTCAGAAATGATCTTTTAGAGATAAGATATTCTCTCGCTGCTTAAAACTGGAGAAACTACAGAGAGGAAAACACAGTACAATGTGGGTTCCTAATTCTGATGCCTGGGGTTGAGGTCTAAGAGGACTTGAATACTTAATTACTAGTTGGAATTTGCTAAATCAACTCCAACTGCAATGATGTCACCTTAGATTAAATCATCTGTTGCAGGAGGAAGCTCTGTGATACAGTACCAGCTGCAACACGTTCTCACTCCCAACTCGTCAAATACGGCAGTTTGTCAGTGCCCTCAAGCGTCATACCGTGACGCTCTACCTAGCCCTCTAGTGTCTGTGAAGGGCTCCGCGGTCAAGTTAGAACTAGGATGTGATGTGCAACTTCCAGTGAAACTTTCAAAATTAAGACTCTGTGGCCCAATTATGAAAACAACATGTAGTATACAATGTCCAGTTAGAGTTTCAAAATAAAGTGTGCTGACTAACAGTTCACATAGTATGACATATTATGACTTTGGGAACGTTATTAACTTTGTCAAACAATCACAGTTTGAGGGTTAGGCACCAAAGTGATTTAGTTAGGTTAGGCACCAAAACTAATTGGTTAGGGTTATGAAAAGACCATACTTTGGGTAAAAAGAACTACATTCACTTAAGTGTTAAACAAATCACTCTTGACTCTGGGTCACAAACAGGATGCAAACACCCATCTCTGAAGGGAAAGTCCTGTGAACGACCCACCCAACCACCCTGGCTACTGTCTATTTCTGACTTTTCTCGCTCTTTATACTACTATACTCGAAGGATGCTTCATCAATGGACGCTCGGAGGGTTGCTACATCATTGAACTTTGAAATATAGAGCAACTGACCAGAGTGCTGGATTTGATGCGTTGGGAGCTAGAAAATGTTGTTCTAGCATGGACATCCACTGAGGATGTAGCCATTCATGTCACTTTAGAAAAAAATTGGTACATCTATCATTCATCTTTCATCAAACCGATAAGTTGATGTCATGGAGATGAAAAGAAGCCATTAAAATATCCAGTCACCATATTTTAAGTCGTTTGCAAGTAGTTTAGCCTCTCAGTTTTAGTGTGACGGCTCCATGTGATGTGTGCTGGTTTGCCAGTTATTGCTTTGACTCACTCTGTCAAATGATTTTGTGGAAAGTGAAAAAAATCAAAGCATATTTAGATTTTTTTTTTAAATTTGAGGTTCCTGATACACTAAATTTACGTCACCATGAACAATGAATGCCAACGCCTCAAGGAAAAAGTGCTCTGACATGTTTTGTAATAAAAGCATGCGTTTGTCAGTGAGTATGGAAACAGAGTGACACGTTTTGGCTGCCAGTTTAGTGTGATATTCAAGAAAAGAGAGAAAGAGAATGTAGTGGAGGTAATGGCATGGACCTGGGAAGCTGACAGGTAGTTGGCATCCAACTGTGGATAACCTGGGGCGGAGGGGGGGAGTCGAATGCTGGAGCCATGAGATAGAGTACGAAGGTTGGTTGGACATGACTGTTGAAAGGTGCATAAAACCATGCGGACATTTTTAGCATTATCTAAACACAAGTGTAACACATTAGCACTGGAAGCAAAATGCAAATTAAGCAAATGAAGGGTTCATTTGCAAAAACAAATATTTATGTCTTTATTGTTTTTTCTAAGTAATTTTAAACTCAGCTGATCAAAGTGGTGTTGAGTATCAAGACGTTTAGCTGTTGTTGCAAATGAACCGGCATCGTCAAATTAAAATGGGGAAGTTCGTCAAATTGTAGCTGAGAAAGAGACTCATAAAACTGCACTTGGGAGAGAACTCCAGATGTCGCACAGTATTCTGTATCTGATTCACTGACATTGAGTAAAAGAATATGTGTTCATGTCTTCTTATATCTGGCCTTTCATCCCATTTTATTTTGGCTTCAAGGAATGTGCTGTCAACAGTTGGAAAGTGATCATTTGTTGCTACTGAATTATGCTTCATTCATCTTTGGATCAATCAAGATTCGGACTTCTAAAGGCTGCCAGATTTCCTCACAGCACTCCGGCCTCTGTGTTGTGTTTCTCTACCAACCACTACAGCTGTTGATGCCAGCGTACCTGCCTTTGCAAGCCACTATTTTTAATTCAGTCTTCCTTCTGCTCGCTAATAAATTAAGCTGCTCCATTGCTTGTTGATTGGAATTTAACGGAACCAAGCTCAGCTCTTATGTGTGAACCTCAGCCAGCTGGTCCACTCCGGCTGCCTACACAGACTGTTGAAGGAGCCAGGTCTGTCCAAAACTGATCCTGCGACCTTTCCTCCAACCAGCGAGCGCTAAAACAGACAGCATGAGCAGTCGCTTAAAGATGCTAGTGCTTTTCTGTGGGGGCGTTATTACCCCATTAGTGGGAATACACTACTGATCTGTGCCCTGCTGTGCTCTAGAACTCAGCTACTTCACCAAAAGCAGCATTAAAAATACTGTTTGATAACAGTGAAATGATTGTCTGGTGAAATTCCCCAAATATTACCTTCAAGGATGCATTTGCATGTGTCACTGTTACCGGTGCAGTTTGTGGGGCAACGTGAATAAAATATGCTGTCACTGCTTGTCGTGATCAAAAACTCCCATTATTACAGCTACTGTAACATGTAATGATGCATGTATATTTTAGTCAATTAATTGCAGCATTAATTGCTTGATTAACTACACTCATCACGCAATCCCATTTAATTACAATCCCTCTGTCTGTACTTTTTGTCTGAACGTTGCTTCTAACCCCTCCACATTATAGCAAACCATCCCTTGAATAACTCTCAAAGGTTCAAGTCTGTGCAGATGTTAATCATTTTCAGAATATATACTCAAGTTTTATTTAGTCTATGATTTATTTTACAAACAGTGACTAGGTCCAGGAAGTACTCCTCTTTTTCTTCAAGGGAATCTCGCTCTGACTTTGAACGTATTGCCGGAAAATAAAATGTGACCACTTCAAACTGCAGCTTTGTCAGTTCCAGCAGATGGAGAAAGGGACAGATGAAAACCTGAAGGCGATCCAAGCTTAGCGAGTCGGCCCCCACTGGCCATGAATTCTCACCTGAGCAAGCAGTCGGGTGTAATTCCAGTACTTAAGGTAACCACAAGTCATATCTGCAATCAATCCAACTCAGGATGGTGGACCTACAGGAGAGAAACAGAGGACGTTATACCATAAGTGAGAACACAGCACAGGTGAGGAGACTGGAGAGACTGTTTGGTGTTTGTTGTGTCCCAGGGGATGTGCAACATGTGTTTAATTTTAGTGTTATTGGAGTTGAAAAATGTCACTACTCCTCAGTTTGGACTGATAAGACTTTATTAAAGTCCTACAGCTCCATATAGGCTGTTTAAAGTCAAGAATGTTTGTCAAGTTAGGAACTGGTGACTTTATTCAGATCGTTCAGGTTGTGTTTTATTTTGCTCTGTTTCCCTCGTGTGTTCTACACCTGCACTGCATCTCCTTTGTTAGCCCAGCGCTGTTCCTAGTGTTTTCCCAGCCTATCAGCTCCTTCCCTGTTCATAGTGTTTTTCCACTCATTACCCTCACCTGTATTTCTCTGCCTCACTCCAGCTGCACCTCATCCCCTCATTAGTTTAGTTTGTATCTAAGTCTTAGTCTTTGTCGAGTCATCTGTTTTGTTTCCCTTCTCCTGATGTTCCATTGTTGCCGTGATCCCGAATAAATCTTCATCCATTGCACTTTCTGCCTGCTGTCTCCTGCATTTGGTTCTATGTGTCTAATTGACTTTTTGGGAGGCCTGTGATTCACTAGTTCAAAATGATCATACCTATGATGGCTTCACATATACCAATTAGTAACCAGCTGTTGTTAAAACATGATTTGAAGTGCACAGAGTAAAGATAAAGGTCATGTAGGGTGAACCCACTGACCTCTTGTGGACTTGTGCAGCTTACAGAAGCTTCAGGCACTTTCCTCTACGTGATTCAAGAATGTCGGTGCATTAAAAATGCGTGAGCCGACGTCTGTGACGGTGCTTTACAACCATACCAGCTTTGATCTCGAATGCTCATCTTTCTAAAACACCGGCAGCTAAGAAAACGACTGCTACTCAGCGGAAACCTCCTCATTCTACAAATGCAGCACAGGTAACAGAGTGTTTTTTGATGTCATCTATTTGGATACAGTCATCATATGGCTGCTGAAACATTATCAGCCCCAACACGCACACACACACATACACACATACACACACACACACACACACACACACACACACACACACACACATACACACACACACACACACACACACACACACACACACATATTAATATTGTGTTTGAGTTCCTTTTCTCATTTCTTTCCTTTTATGTACTCTTCTTGATATTAAATGCGGCCGTTCCCTTAGATGTATAGTTGTATTTGTTATTTTTGTGTTCATAATTCTCTTCTTATGGTCTGAAATGTGCAGATTTCTTCGTCTCCTGATGACGGCGAACAGCCTCGAATGAATAATGAACTTGTTTCCTTAAAGTAAGTTTTTGTTTTCACTGTCTATCTTAATAATTCATGGTTTGTTTGGTGACCATGTAAACCAATCAACTACATATTCAACACAAACACTGTCCGAACAGTTGGAACCAAAATATGTCTTTCAACAATGTTGATGCTTGTGTGTGGACATTGCTTACACACACGTGCATGTACAAGTACCCCACATCCTCCACCTTCACCATCCTACACTGTTATTGTTGTGTTTGCCACACTAACCAAGATATTAGAATAGAAGCAACTCAGCAGTGAACACTGCTCGGATTAACTGTGTGGACCAATCCCTTTGGATGAACTTGTTCACTCTGATCATGTCAGTGCACTGTAGCCGCATAATTAGATTTTTAGATGTGTTTAGAAAGTACAATAATGCAGGAGAATGTCTGATAGTTTAAAAAAAGTTAATATGTCTGACTGATGATTACACAAAGGATGGGAAAATGACTTCTATGAAGACAAATATGTTTGGTTTGAGGTTATCGTTGGTTCACGTTGTTGTCAGTAAACTTAATTGCAAGTGAAGTGGACATTGTGCAGGAGTTTTTTCCTTGGTTTGAGGTTATGAACTGTGTGAGCTGGGTAAATGGGTTTATGCGTTTGGTTATTCATTCATGCAGTTGGAAGCAGACAAAGAAAGAGCACATTTTAGTATAGCTGGTAGAAGCTTTGCTATTCTGTAGCCTACTCGTCTGACCCTGAGCCTGTACTCCTGGAGTACGATCAGTAATTAAATCTAAATCAAATCAAATCAAATCAAATTTTATTTGTATAGCCCAAATTCACAAATCACAGTTTGCCTCAGAGGGCTTTACAATCTGTACAGAGACGACACCCTCTGTCCTTCGACCCTCGATTCGAGTGAGGAAAAACTTGCCCCCCCCAAAAAAGCCCTTTTAACAGGGAAAAAAAAAAAAGTCTGAAAAAAAAAAAATTAGCAAGAGCTTTGCTATCAGCAGCTTTGTGAGTAGAAACCCTTTGCCACATTCTGTTCAAACAAAATGTGGCACCCGGACATGTTTATAATCCACCGTCTGTGCAGCACAGTAAACTTGGTTTGTTGGCTTGTAAGGTTGGCTTTAAGGGTGCATCATGTTGGAACTGACCACCTGTCAAAGTCATACACAAAACAAAAAGGGGGCAGCATATCACAAGAGTAAGTGCTAACTGCAGTAGCTGCCATAAGCCAGTTAGCTCGATTAAACTGGGATCTCGGACCATCAGGAGAGTGTTGGTATGTGCGTCACTAGCACAGAAATGTTGGACCAGGCTGTAGCTAGCTGGTTAGCATGCTAACTTCAGTAGCTATTTCTGCAACACAATACATCAACGTCATAACGTCAAAACTGTTATTTCTTCACATTCTGCTTACAAATTTCAACTAAAATTTGTACAAATTACACTTTAACGTGCCACAACCCTTAACTGAAAAAAATGCAACTACTGCACCTTCAATACATTTTCTGAAAACAACATGTGTTACCATGATTTTCTGAATTCAGGCTTCTTCTGAAAAATTGTGTCTTTGTGGAATCCGACCCAACTGGCAGAATAAATGTTGGCAAATTATATTTCTGCAAAACTATAGATAAGTTAAATGTTGAATGTTCATGTTTCTTTAGGTTAGATTTTCTATTTTATGTTTTAACAATGCGTATGATCTGGTTAGGTTTAGGCACAAAAAACACTTGATTTGGCTTGAAATACCTGTTTTGGTTGCCACAAACACGACTGCAAATTGTCCAGAGGTCGCCTTAACAATGTCCAGTTGTGTCACAACAACAAATGCTGACTTGAGCTGCTGTCATCAGCTTGGTAGCCTTCTCACATGTAACTCCACCACTGTCCTTTCCACCTCTCAATATGGAAAATAAGGTAAAAAACATGAAATGTGAACACAATATGACACGTTTTGTTGACATGTCAACATGTTACGTAGCCTATGACATGTACACATTTGGATGCATCTATGGTTTGTCGAACGTTAACAGCTAACATTTTGTCTTTCTGACTGGGTTGGTGGATTCACAGCACACTGATCTTTTTGTTGTATGTTCACGATTTCTGAACCAATTTATGCCACAAATGACTGAGATGAGCCACACGATGTAGGCCCAAGTGAAAGGAGAAGGTTCATGATTGGATGCACTTTAGTTAATGGAAGATGTTAGCTAAGCATCTTGAACCGATCAATGCGATCAACTAATCCATGGCTGAGGCTGCTCAGAGAAAAAAATGGACAATGGGGATGATGGGACAGTGTGTAAATAAAGAGTAGGTACAGTTATGGTTCATTGGGTTTTGGAAAAGGTGGGCTTGCTATTAAAGGTCTATAGACTCTTGAAATAAGAAAGAAAGTATTAGACAGGGTGACTCAGGGGAGCTACCTTGCCTTGACTTGCCTGCTGAGTTCCAACACACTGTCAGCTCCTTTTTTTAGCCACTGTGCCGTCAGCTCACCATTATTGAACTGGGAATTTGAGCCACAACGAACAGGGAGGAGGGAAGAAACACTAATACAGGACAAGAAACAACAACATAAAAACAGACGGACAATATTTGCAGTTACATGCCCTGTGACAACTTCATCATCACAACCCCATGCCTTTCTGTCTCACTATTTAGGGGCAAGGTAGGTCGTACATTCACATCGGCTGTGACTCATCCAATGAGATTGCTAGAGATAATGGAATAGGTAGGACAGGTGTACATTTTTTATTTACCTGTGAGATGAAACAGATTCAGTAAGTTAAGGTGACCTTTTGAAGACGTACCTGTAGACGTTATGGATGGATCGTTCAGGTTGTAGGCTGTATAAAAACTGAAAAAAAAAAAAAAAATCTCTGTATCTGTCCCTTTCTGACTAAACCTTATTTAAGTCAATTATCAAACATGTCTTTTTACATCCCCTCGTGTTTCTTTTTCCCCCCAATACCTGTTATGTCTTATGTAAAGCTCTTAAAGATTGCCTTGTTGTTGAAAGGTGCTCAATATATAAAGCTGCCTTGCGGGTGGGAAGCTACTATTGTGGATGTAAGTGGATAAGTGGTTTCACAGGGGCCGTGTGCAAAAGAGAGAATATCCTGCTGCTTGCCTTATTTAATATATGTCAGTGGATGTAATTAAAGCGATATGTGAGAGTTAATTTTTAATCATGAATATAACCTAATTATTGTTTAATGAGGTATAGGTTAAAAGTCCTATGAGATGTTTTTGTTAATGCAGGCTACATAAATGAAGAAAGGAGTCTTTTACAATTCATCATCCCATGCCTTCTCTTTTTCCAGCACTCTTTTATTCCCTTTATTCACATTTCCTGTTTTCTCTTTTTGCTCTGCACACATGTGTCAACATGTCCTGTTGAGAAAGAGATGGAATGAATGGGAGTTTGTGTCTCAACTTGAATGTGTGAAGGTGAAAGGAAAGGGCATGAAGTGTTAAGCCTCACACTCTTCTCTCTGGTCTCCAGTGGGAAGCCAAAATGAAATTACCTCTTCGTGCAATATCACCAATCTGACTCAGCACCAACTTATTGTTCCTTTCTCTTCATTCCTATTGCTCTCTAGTCGCCTTTTAGTATTATCCTTCACCTCTGCCGCAGTTCTGTGCATGGCCAGGATATTCAACCTGAGGTCTCACATTTATCTGTTATTTTCTCCTCCCCTGGCTGCTCCCCCCACACTCCATCTCTTATGTTTTCTCCCCACGTGTTTTGTGCTGTTGATGGGCCACAGCGAAGTCATTAATTCCCAACACAGTGTGAGCGAGAGCGCACACCAGAGGAGAGCGGGACTGAAGCATTCACAGATCCGCATCCTTCTGATCCCTCAGCCAAAAGAAAAATATCCCCATGGGCCAAAGCTCTCGCATGCGTGTGTGTGTGTGTGTGTGTGTGTGTGTGTGTGTGTGTAAAACAGAGAGAGAAAGTGATGGCTAACCTAAATCACAGATAATGCTCCAAAGTTAACTCCTTTGGGGAAAACTGACAGCTCGCTCGTCACACTTAGTAAGAGTGACACACGCGGTTTTTAGATGTCAGAAGGTGTCACAGACGCTAAGAATCCTAAAAAAGCTTCTTCTCATCAGACACCAATTCTGTATGGTCTGTGTGATCAGGCACAGTGTGATGAGGCACCGCAAATGATCAAGCTCATGCGAAGCACCCGTATGATTTGCCTAGCTTAAAAACATTTCATTTCCATTAGCACTAAAGGACTTAATTTAGGTAATGGACAAGAGACATTTGTCAGGTATTTGTGTTGTGATTCTAGATAAATAGATGAAGCTCTATCCTAATATATGGTACTTTTTATTGATTAATATTTTTATTGACACACCGGCTAAATTCCAAAGCCAAAATCTTGTAAACCTTTGTCGAGGAGAAATAGAAAGCATCCTGACTGGAAACATCACAAACTGGCATGTTCACGTATGGCCCGACAGTAAGGCTCGACAGCGGGTGACTAAAACTGCCCAGAACATCACTGGCACCCATCTTCACACCCAGCCCAGCCACAGTCTGTTCAACCCTGCTGCCATCTGCCAAAAGATACAGAAGTATTCGACTGTGAGTGAGACTCATTTTTTAAATCTCAGTTTCGTTTTACAACCCTGGTGTTGTAAACTGACAAATATATGAAACTTCAACCTTTTCAGCCTTTAATATAATCTAGTCTTACTTTGTATTTTGTCACAGTAAAACATCATCAATGTACTTTAAAAAAGACCATCCAATTTAGTCACATAATTATCAGCCACATACGTCAGTCCGAATGACATTTTTCCAAATGACTCAACCCTGTTGGACTGAGTAATCCTTTCATGAAGCCCATTTCACAAAACCCGCCTCCCTACCATTATGCTGGTCTGATTCATACATGAAGCTCTGCTGTCCACTTTAATTAGTAGGTCACCTAAAATATAACATCCTTGACATTTCCGAAAATCTGAATCATCTTTGATAATAAGTTCAAACATTTTGAATGCAGTCCAACAAAAACTATTTAGTTTCTTAAACTAAATGAATGTCTGTTATTTAAATCTAAGGACATGTGCTTGACATCCCCATATGACACTTCTGCACTTCTTTGTGTCATTAAATCCTTAAACAAAGAATGTGTTCACCCAACCAAGTCCAAGAGATCTTTTTTTGACTTTTGGCGATCCTCAATTAATTTTTTTTCTGGATCCTAAATTAGAGTACACATTAATCTTAAAAAGCCCAGGAGACTTTTTCCAGACAGCGCGTAAGTGTGATATAGCAGGATATGATCTGAGGATCATTTAATTGATAAAAAACCAATGGGAGGTACAGTACAGAGCAGGAACGAGGCTCTGTTCACATTCAAACCTGGGAGGTGGTCTTTGTCCATGAGAGAAAGAATAATGATGTAACTTTAACTTTGGGAAATACAGACCCACTCTGAAGAGCCAAAAGATACAATAGAGATATTTTAACATGTTATTTATTTATTTATTTTTTTCAAAAAAAGGAAAAATATGCACATCAGTCATCTTTATCAGTAAATTGTACCCACGTAGCTCAGCCCAGTCTTGTGTTTTGTCCTCAGTATTTTTTTTGCTGTTCTGTTGGATGCAAAAGCAAAAGATTTTAATTGTCATTGTGTGTTATCCAAACACTGACAACACATTGTGATGCTGGCTGTGTCTCTAACACTATCCGTTGGAAGAAAGTGTCTAAAGTTGCTTTAGAGGAGAGAACTAAAGGTGAACTAATCCAGTGCCAGCAGGTAGTGTAGCCACCACAATGAGGGCATCAAAGACAACAACAATCACTCTTGTATTGCTACGCTGTAACAGTTCATGAAGCATATAAAGAGCTATCTTGCCAAATAACAAAATAAGCACATGTCTTTATGTCTTATTATGTTATTTTACAATTCTCAATTTCTTGGCTTTGTTGTCCAATTAGTCATCTTGCTTTAGTTCCATCCATATCTTCTTTGTATATGTTAAGTGTTTTTTTAATCTGGTTTTATGTTGTACTGCCAAGTCTGTTATCACCTTATCTTTATTCTCTCTCATTTTGTGCATCTGCTTATCTTGTAACACTTTACAATAAGGTAAACAAAAATGTGAGTAGTTACGAAGGAGTGAGTGAGGGACGAATTAGAAACGACTTGATAATTAATGAGTCCTTAATGAATAATTCCTGAATAACTGTGATTCAAGGACTATATAGATAATGAGGAGTTACTGGTGAACAGACTGGGAGATAATATATTAATGAATCATGAAGTAATGATTAGTTCATAAATATCTGTTGGTCAACAGACCACTTTCTTCATGTTGGCACTGGTTAATTATGAACCAGCTGATGAGTTGCACAGTCACAGTGTTGTGTACTTTCAAGAAAAGTGAAACATAACACTGAGTAGTTACCAAGTGGACTCATTAATTACTGATTTGTGCCCCCTCGAGTAAAGTGATACATTAAACCGTGTAGTTACTAAGTAGTCCCTCATTACTTCATGTAAATGAACAGGAGTTACTGAGTTATTCCTGTTCTCCCAGTTTCCTAATAACAAACCAGGCACAACAAGATTCTTAAAAATATATTCAGAATCATATTCACACATATATTACTACTTAGTAACTACTCAGTTTAATATATCACTTTACCAACTAATGAAAAAGTATTTAATATCAAATGAGTCATTACTAGTTTGTGCCACTCAGCAGCTGTTTTTTAGTTAATCAGGAACAACTCATGAAGAAAGTGGTCATGATGATTCACAGATATGTATGAACTAATCATTACCGAATGGTTCATTAATACAGTATCTCCCAATCTGTTCATTACTGACTTATTATCTATTATATTTGTGTACCTTATTGTACAGTGTTACCAGCTAAGCAGATGCACAAACGAGAGAGAGTAAGTATGAAATGATAAGAGACTTGGCAGTACCACATAAAACCAGAAAAAACCCCCACAACATACAGTATACAAAGTAGATATTGATGAAACTACTACTTAGCTTGTTTGATTATTTACTTGGATATTTTTTGTTTTGAGATAATAGTAAAATGATACAATATAAAAATACCTGGATTAAGACAAGACATGATGAATACCACAAAAAGCGATAGCAGTTGTCAAAACCAGTATTTTATATACTTATTCTGTTATATTTGATACTCATACTTAACCCTCTTTACCATTGCTCTTTCTGATATACTGAGGACCCAGTCCCTTACAAATACTTTAAAAGTTCCTCTTAGCACACATGACAGTCTCTCCAGTGCCAAGATGGACAAAAGTTTTACATACTGCACTGAAATGTCAAGGGCTCTTCTTCTAACCATTTTTGTACTATTGTGAGGCATGCAGCATACAAAGCACCTCTGAGAATTTACCTAATCCCAGTGCTAAATGGTGAGGATTTCAAGACTTATCTATCTCAAATACTTTTGGGCATGAAAGACATTTTCAGAGAGAGTAACTGGTGTTTCTAAGTGCTATATCGCAGGCAACTGAACTTGTTTCAGTTGCCTATGATATGGCACTTTATATTTTATATATTAAGCAGTTTGTACTTTCTTACTACATGTTTCATATGTATTTCTTTAAAAAAATACAGTAGCACAATCTTAAAATAACATGTGAAGTTGAGGTCAGTGAAAGACTTCACCTTAATCCTTGAGTACACTTAAGGAGGAGCTGTACTCAGGACTGCATCTCTGATACTGATGATGGGCTGTTGAGCTGATGACAGTCTAGTGTGGATTAGTGTTTGATCAGTGCCACTGAGCAGGTATAGTGGGGGTTCGTCACAGGACGCTAAAACCTGCCTTTGAACCTTCTTCAGGTGTACTTACATCAATGACAGCATCATGTGTGATTGCAGGTGCACACTTGAAAATGCCAGAATATTATAGTTGTTCTCATCCCTTTCCTCTAACCTTCAAAAACATGCTACATTGTTGTTGAGCCTTGAAGGAAAATGTGCTATTAGGTCCATCCACAAGAGATCTGAATGCTTGGTGAGCTACGGTGCTCAGCTCTTGTCCTGTTCAAGGACACATGAATGAGGTTTCCATTTGCACTGCACAAATTCAGCTATTAAATGCATGTTGTTTTGCTGTAATAGTAAGGAAAAAATATAGATACTTTGTAGATGATCATATTTCACTGAACGAAAAAGAAAAATTACTTAATTTGGCGAAACGTGTATCGTTTCGTAATGGTGTAGACATTTTGTCCCACTATACCGTCACTGTTTAATCTTACCTTTATGGTTTTCACAATCATTTGAGCTGAGGCCAGCAAGCAAGATTAGCTGTTTGTAGGCAGCACAACTCCTTCTTTCAGATCATAACGTCTAAGACTGATCACCTGTCATCAAAAGGTATTCACCTTGCCAGTCCAGACACCACATCCATTCATTTGTGCCACCTCACATTCAACGTTGTTTGGATCCGAGGTCATTATTTGAGCAACAGCCTTGGATCCTATGGATCCCCATGGGCGCTGCTTTTAAAGAACTTAAAAACAAAGAAGTGTGTACAGAAGAGACAAATTCCTGAGCTGCATTTATGACAAAATATGGAGGCAACAGCTTTGAACTTTGGGGGGTGCTGCAGGGGCATTAAGACAGTTCTTGCTGATGTTCAAACATGGAAAGCACTTGCCCGGGGCTGCCCTTGGATCATTTGTAGATCTGATGATAATAAAATACATGACTTCATTTTCAGTAACTTTCAGCGAGGTGTAGGTGACTTCACTACTTACTCTGAACTGCCCATGCCTTATTTCATCCTGGTTGGTTTTTTTTTGGTTTTTTTTCTTACCTTTTTATAATACTGTATATAATAACGTATTAAGCTGATACACTATAGGCAACATTACAGTCTTTTTCTTTGTGTGGTGCTGCATCATACCATATTGTTGGTATTGTGTGAGAGGCAACATCATTACAATAGTTAGCCTATAGTTAAAAGCATTGCATATTTACTTACTTATCTGGTCTATGCTCTTGCTATATTTTATATGTCGCACAATATATATACAAATTAAAATTTTTAATGTGAAAGTGAAAGGCTGTGGTTTTGGTTAAAAGTTAACAATCATGTTGTGTGTTGTTCTTCACTTACTGTGGACTTTTTCTGAATTAAACTAAGGCCACCATATTTCCCTGCCTTTGACCTAGTGCCTAAACATAAGCATGAAAAAAGTCTGATTATGCTGTAGTCACGATGAATGGATGTTGTGATGCAAGATCAGATGTTTTGTCGGAAGCATTTAATGTTCAGTGTGAAACTATTTGGGGAATTGCGATTAATGTTAATTAACAGAATTTCCTCATCATGCTAATAACATAATCAGAGAAGCTTTAATTTCCCCCAAATGTATGTGTCATTAGTATGTAATAAAATCAGTTATAAACCCTGTGTGAATTCCTCGTGACATCACAGCATTATGGCCGTTGCCATATTGACTTTTTGGAGCCAGAGGCGATCATGTTTCGATGAGAGGGTGGAGCTGGGGAGGATATTCTGATCCTTGTCAAACACAATGAACACAAGACAATGAACTCATGATGTAATACATCAAGTAGGGTCATTTTCTCAGCTTACATGACTTACTTAGAAATTGACTTTATTTTTTTTAAACCAGGGGAATCACATCCTGCTGGCCACGAGACCGAATGCAGGTTTATGGCATTCCCGTGTGGCTTCACCTTTCAGACTTGGTAGCTCTGTCAGTGTTTGAAATAGTCACTGATACAAATGTAATTTTCTTTGAGAAAGTGTTGCTCTGTGACATTTTCTGTGGTTGGAGACCAAAATCCTATCTGTAAAAAGTCTATCCGATATTCAAAGGAGTTTGACTGTTCTTTTTTAAAATCACCTTGGCATGGTCCTTTAGCCGTTCTGAAACATAAAAGTCTCCAATGAAAAATCTGATTAAAAACACACGGTGTACACACGGATGTTGATGAACGCTCTAAGCATCCATAACAGGTTGGTTTCCAAGAAACGAAATAATAAAAATGCAGAAACACACATAGACGACATCAACATTGCAGAAGGCAGTGTTTGTCATCATTAGACGCGATCAGGCAGATGTGTTGTTTTTGTATATGATTGCTGTCCAAACACAATACACCATTATCCGTAGTTGGAGACGCTCTTTGCATGTTTCACCAAATTCATGAGCAGAAACAAATACGGCACTTATGGGCATCAGCTCATCCTGCATCACTGTTTCTGCCTGCCTCCAGTGCTGAAAAGTGCTTACAGAAGGTTGAATTCATTGTTTCTCTCAGTTGCATATTTTATGATAGCGTTCATGTGACATTTTACTGCAAAACAACACCAAAAACAACTGTCAGCCACACACAGCAGCTTGCATGTTATTCAGTTCTGACCATAAACATGACTTTAGCGGTCTGGGGCAAATCCAAAACCAACCCTTGGCCCTGTTAAGCCTTTTCAAACCTCATTGGATACACAACTACGCACAGTGTTCAAGCTAAAAAAAAAAAAAAAAAAATGTTTTTCATAGTTGCTAGAACATTATAATTTTTTAGATACTCTGAGGTTTTCACTAGACAATGAGCAGTTAGAGAAATGTTAGGGGATGGTTTTCGCAAAACAAGCTTTCCGTCTCTCCTGCCAGATCCTCTAATAATGTGTTTGTTAAACATCTGGCTTATTGGACACTATGATGGCTGGTCATCAGATAAGGAATTCAGAATTGGTGTGACTCCGCTACTGTGTTGGTTCAACACATCCCTACGCAGTTTTAAGACTGCAACCTTTGACACACGAGTAATCTCCTTCCTGGATCCTTCAACTTTAGAGTCTCATCAAACGCTTCTATTATTTTTTTTAAGACTCAGGTGTCGCTGAGCATGTCTAGACCCAAATATACAATAAACCTTGGGTTTATGACAGAGGTCCAGATGATGATGGGCTTGAAGGGTTCCTGGGTGCTGACAAACTTTCTGGTCATCAGGCTCACTGAGTTTACAGGCCCTCCCTGTACTATTAACACACACACATTTGTGCACACAGGCACAGAGGGGGAGAAAACGCCGAAATTTGTTTAGTGAGGAGCAGCTGCTGCTTTAATACAGCACAAGAATGAAAAAGACTTTTCCGGTAGCTTTGCCGCAGTGCACACAGAAAGCTTTGGAACAGATTAAGTGCCCTCCAAACTCTACGACAAAATACTACTTAGAGCTGAGATCAAAGGGTGCAATCACATTTCAATAAGATGCTGATAATTTATTTATGTATGACTTTTGAGCTTATAGTGATTTTAATTGAAATGTACCACAAGGAATTGACAAAGTTGTACATTTTCCAGACTAGTGTAACTTTATTGACAAACCAAAACCCCACTCCCTTGATTATTAATGCTCAGTCATTAACCCCCCATAGGAGTGTTGTTATTAGGGAGGTTTCTAATGTCTGACCCAGCAGGCAAAGGCGAATCCAGCCATGGGTCATTACGAATCAGCATGAAATTAGAGGTAGCTATGTCTTTGCCCCTCTTCAGGTACCTGTATCAAAGCTGGAATGTCTCTGATTCTAAATCTAGCATCTCTCGTTACAAAGAACTGATGTCTTGTTATGCTGCCAGTGCCTAACAGTAATTGCAAAGAAGTATGTGGCCTATTAATATCCTAGCAAGCAGGTGGAATACCATCTATACTTGAAATGTTTGAAATGAGCGTTTGCTCAGAATGCCTTTTGTCTTATCGTTTTGTGATTGATTTTGATTTTGATACGTTAAGCTCATTTTAATACAAAAACTATTTCGGAGATAACTGCAGTGTATTGTAACAGACGAGGGAAAGACATAAGGGCTCCTTCACATAGACGTGTATTTCAAAAAGACTTGAAGCATTCCAACTGTGCATGGCTGCACTGAGGCTGGGTTGTTGTTCTGTTGTGGTGCGCGAGGCAAAAAAAAAAAGAAAGTTTAAAATAGCTTGAAAATTGAGAAGATGCAGTGCGGACCACCTGTTTAACTCCAACTGAGAGCCAATGACTGTCAAGGGGTCTCGGAAAACCAATCTGTATTCCCACCAGTTTCATTGCAGGCTCTCACAACTCTACTTAGTCACTGCGATCCCCATAACAGTAATGTCAGTGAACATGTCAGGCAGCTAAGCCTGTGTGTCATTTCTGATACCTATTGCAGTGTTTGTTTGAGTTGGAGCGCTTGCGGTTGGAAGATAGTTCGGGGGATGGGATTTTTATTCTGCTTTGATTTGGCAGGAGAGAGTGGAAATTGTATCCAAGAGACGAAGAGGCAGTAAGTGCAGACTTATTCTTCACATAGCACATAGCATAGACTGCCCCGAGGAACATGAGTAGTGTTAAATCTAATAAAGACAGTCTTATACAGTAGTATCCAACAGCGTGCCCAAATCCCCAAATGTCTTATCAGCTCTCTGATGACATTTTGAAACTCAGCTGTGAATGGAATTGAGTTTCATAACATCTATAGTGAGCTACGTGGAACATTTGGCATTTGCAACAACAAAATCACTTTACGTAAAGAGATAATCTGTGTTCCCACAACCACGGCAGCTATTATCCAAAACTAATTACGGTTTTGGCTTAAAGTGATTTTCTGGATGCAGAAGCAACATTTTTAACTGATCAAATTATTTAGAAAGAAACAGATGGGGAAATTCAGTGCAGAACTAAATTTACAGCCACATATTGCGTGATTCTTGAAAACCCTGGATTACTTTTAAGGAAGTTTTTTTTAATCCCAACTCCAACATTTTTAAAACTCTTACTTTTACAGTCAAGTCAATCATGTGCACCTTTGAGTGGTTGAGATAGTGGTTAAAGTTTCCATGGCTGGTGAAGAGGCGCCCCGGTAGGTCAGTTGGTAGAGCGTGTGCCCCATGTACAGAGGCCTCGCCGTGCTGGCTGAGGGTTTGATTCCCCCCATGTCACCCCCCTCTCTCTCCCCATTTCCTGTCACTCTTCGCCTGTCCTATACGAAATATAAAAAAGAAAGAAACGGAACATTTGTCACAGATACTGACTGCCGTTTACAGTAGCCAATAGTGCTAAATGTGTGTTACACCAGACAGAGCAACAGAGGCCAGATTGATCAGAGAGAATACAGTATCGTGACAGCTTTCTCTCCGGATTTGGTTCCTGGCACCCCGAGGCTAAGCCAGCAAATAGGACTGCTCACTAGCTAACAGCAGCACATCTGCAGTTATTAGCAGTTAGGGATCACTTTAGCAACAAACTAGTGATATAAGTCCATCAGGAAACTCCATAAAGCACCTTGGTGCTGCAACTGGCCTCCATCATTCTTGGAGGCTGCGAACGGGCCCGGTCTAGAGGTGTTCGATAGCGAAAAAAATAGCGTATGGCCCCAGGTGCAGGATGAGTCATCAGCATTTTTTGTTGTTTCTAAGAAGTTACAACTCGTTTAAGTGAGATATAGAGCAAGACATGATGTAATAAAAACACAAATCAACATCCATTTTGACTTTGATGTTAAAGTAGTATGAAGAGGTCAACACTTGTGTTGTAGTAGAACTTCATTACTGTGAGACGAATGCATTTCTGCTGGTGGCCTTCATCATGGTATGGTTTGTGTTAGATTGTGACAGCACTTGGTTAAGGTTAGGCATTTACGTCACATTCATAAAAAAGCAGGTTTATTTCAGGATTGGTGCAACTTCTGACTCAATTTTGAAAGTCAAACACTACATGTCCATCCACAACCTCCACACCTTTTCTTCCCGTCTCGTTACAAACAGGGCAGACTGTATTGGCACTGAATGGTGACACTGGATATAAATCCTGAGGAGCAGAACCTGTCCAAGATGGACACCTTTATATGGATCCTGGCCTGGCTGGAACTTGTCACAGAAACCTTGTTTCAGTGGCATCCACTGTGTTTGTAAAGACACATGCATGCAGAGGTAAGGTGCTGCAAATGAAACATTTCCTAAAAATGTTCCAGATAAAATTTTAACAACCTTTGTGTTGCCATTTGACATTATTACATAGATCTATTATTAATGTGTTGAACAAAACACTTTTCCTTTTTGTCCTTTGTCTTCCTTGATCACCACTACAAGTCCTGGAGGATCGTGTTGCTCGAGGCAGGCTGTGGGGAAATATGCCTTCCCTCTGTTAGAAAAGGGTCTCATTACTTTTCCACAGCTGTGACTTCTCAGTAAGAGCTGTGGGCTTTAGCACAGTGTGGCTTCTTACCTTTATAGGCACTCCTAATCGCAGCAAACCATGGAAAACAAAGATGTAAGCTCTTATTAGAATATTATGATTTCACTCGCACTTTAGCCTATAACCAGTACTGCACTCAAAACTTGATAATGATAATACACATATGGCCACCAAAACAACAAATACTAATGTTTCAAGATCTGTACAATACACTAAGCTTCCTAAATACATTTGATACCACTATTGTAACCTATCCATACTAAAAATACCATCGAGCCCGCAGCTTTTTATGTTCTCTTATATTTAAACTGCGCCATATACATCTACTGCTCAGTCGCCAGGATTAAAAGTTTGCTTGCAGACAAGATGGCTGCCAAGCCTGTGACCAAAGTTCGAGACTGTGTTTCAACATTTCTAAGCATTATACTATGAAACATTTTTTAAGGAGACCTCGGGACAACTTCCATCCATGTTTGTGGTGATCAAAACTGGTATTTTAAGCCAAAGCATGATCTTTTCCTAACCCTATCCAAGTGGTTTTGGGCCTAAGCTTAACCAGACCTAGGCACAGCATAAAACCTTGAAATTTCACCGAAGGAAATGTTAAGTTTCAACACAACTGTGGTTTGCAAAAATGTACATTGCCAACATTTGCTCTGGAAATTGTTTTGAGACTTTAGATTGATAGTTTGAAGTAAACCCAAACACGGAAACACAAGAACTGCAGAGACATGCAAGAAAAGACTTTCTTGCATGGTAAAAATATAGGTTATAAGGTTATAAGATACCCAATAGATTCATTAAAGTAACAAGAAAGAGACGGTTTTTGGTTTTAATAACGGTATATCCACAACAAGTGCACAGTTTTCACAGTCTCCTGTAAAATAACAGCCAAACATCATGAGGTCGAAATCATGCAGCATCCTGTTTGCTACATGGTCGAGCTTTGGGGACTGGGATCCAAAAATAGATTGAGTAAGGTAGGATGGATGAAAGACACAAAGAAATGAGATTCAAAGAGAATAATGAGGTGGTAGAGAGGTTTGAACTGGAGACCAATACGGTACAGAGATTGGAATAGTGTATCATACAAAGCAATGTCTGCTTCAGTGTTTAATGGAACAGGGAGAAGAGATGTAATTGATTACTGTTATCGGTGGACAGGCAGTTACTGTAACACAGATAAAGGCAGCCATAATACCCTACAATATACTGTTAGACTGATGGGAACGGACTGATAGAAAACTCAGGAGTAAGGAAGGGAGGATAGAGAAAGGAATGGGAGATGATAGTCTAAAATGAGTATTGAGACAAAGGAGAGGCGACAGAGACAGAGGAGAGCGATGAAGAGGTTCTAATAATATAATAGTGTGTTCATATATCAGTGTTGTCCTTTGGAGGGAGGTTTGATCTTTCCTCACATGCGTTCAGCCCACTCTGTTATCCATATTTCCTTCAGCTGCACACTTTCATCTTATGCCGTTTATTATCAATATCCACCTATTCCACCCGCACGACACCCATTCATCTCTCACCTCACCTATTCTTACCCTCCTCGCCCCATTTCACTCGCTGGCTCTCAGCGATCACCTGTCCCCACCCCTCCTAAATCAAGCCTCCCTCATCTATCAAACCCTCTCTTCACTATCTTCATCCCTTTTTAGTCCTTCTCATCCATTCTCTCCACCACGCTGCTAAGCTCCTCTGTCTTGGGCTGAGCAGAACAGATCAGAACAGCGCCGTCGCTGCTGTGGTCACTGGCTAATCACAAGAGGCTGTTAACAAGCCCAAAAACCCATTAAGGGTATAGGAAGAAAGAGAGGATGATACCCCTATTAAGAGATATGCGCGAGCATTCACGCGGACTGAAATGTGAGCATGTGTACAAACACTCTCAGCTGTGCTCTTGGGAAAGAGGAGCCAGGATGCATGCGCCCACATGCACAGGGACAGGCAAACCGAGACAGAGGCACGCGCATAGAAGAGACACTGCAATATTTAATGTTCCTGTGTGACTCACGTCTCCTGAAAGCCCATGCCTCGGCTATAAATCTTTCGACTTTTGTGGTTCACTGTTTTTTTAGTGGTCATCTGGGAGCAAACACACGCATCCACACAAACACAAACACACACACACTCACACATATGCTCACACTGCCTCATAAACCTTTACAGTTATTATGATGGAAATCACACAGGCATGTGGAGAGAACGCAGTGGATGAGTGAGGATCTGTATTGTTTAGCTATGTCCACACTGACTTCTTACCCTTGCCTTCTCTTATACTGGTGCATATTATAACTTAGATACATACAAAATGCACACTTTTTGCTTCATGCTTTGTAAATCATATCTTTGACACCAATGGATATCATACCTTGTATATTACATGGAATAAAACTGACTGGAGACATCTGAGTGACAGTGTTCACCCAAAGCACCTTTGAAACAGCTATTGTCATAATATTCTGCTAACAAACTGGTGTTCTGGCACAACATACAGCCTAAGAATAACACAACTGTATTGCTAAAGTATAATGTTCTCATTCTATAAACAGCTCAGTCACCAGGATATAGTGTTAGCAATTACCATTCCTACAAACTACTAATACATCCAAGTTTGCACATGTCATAGGCTATATATCTTCTAGATATTCTGACTTTCACATGAGGTGGAGGGGACAGTGATGGAGTTACAGGCGACGAGGGTGCCAAACGGGTGACCACAGCTCCAGTATGCGTTTCGGCAGTTTTTTTTAAATGACCTCGGGACATTTCCAGCCATGTTTGTGGCAATCAAAACTGGATATATTTTAGCGTATGTTGGGCCGTGTTAGTGGCAACAGAACATGGTGTTTCTAAGAAGACCTCAGGACATTTCCAGCTGTGTTTTTGGGGTCCAAAACAAGTATTTCTTAAGCCAATCCATGATGTTTTCCTAACCCTAACCAACTAGTTTTTGTGCCTAAACCTTGCCAGAGCATCAGCACATCATTGTGACAAGAGAGAAATAGAAAATTAAACCTAAACAAACATAAAGTTGCAACATAGAGAAGCAGAAAGCTTTAACTTAGCTGTGGTTTTGTAGAAACTTACTGAGCTAACATTTATTCTGCCAATTGAATACTGTAAGGCAGTGCTACAGGGTGGCCGCTGTAATACCACTTTCATACAAGTGTGACACTGAACACATGTTCAACACACACTTGATCCATTTGTGCCAGTTTCCTGCTACTTGTTTGGTTCCACTCTTCACACAATGTCTGCACTGGCAACCCTTATAATCTAACTGACCTTGTGATATAACACTATTTGCTGAGAGAGTCAGCTTTTGTACATTAAATGGTACAAAAGCAACAATGCATGTTTTGAAAATCTCTAAGATTAAAAGGAGCAGAATATAGGAGGGCACAAGTCAACTATTACAAGGTTATAATATACTTATAATAATTCTATTGAAACTAACAATCCCATAGTATCACAGCAACCTGTGCTCACCATTTTATATCAAGCAGACTGATGTTAGACCTGGTGATAAAATGGCTCACATTCAGGCTGACATTTGAGGGCTGCTAATATATAAACACAGTGTGTCTAAAGGAGCTGCACATTGGAAAACACAATGAATTCCCTTATTTTTACAAATCCTCTTCAGATTAATATGCATACTTCCCGGCACATTAGAACAACATTGTAAGATGCTGTTTAGGTCATATGAACGTATCCCTGATGCATAATGAAAGGGCTCACAACCACCATCTCCCGCATCAGCAGCTAGATTTAAAAATACCTTGGTCCAGCAGAGGTTTTTGTTAAACTAAGCAGTGATGATACCCATTAATCGAAGCTCCCCGATGCTGCAAATAAAGCAATAAACAGAATCTTCCAGCCCACTTGTGGTGAGCCACCCACAGATCATGCAGACGGTCAGCAAAAAAAGTCTGTTCAAAGTCTGTGAAAGTCTGACATTAAATGTGTGGTTTGACTGAGCAGTTTAGTTTTAATTTAGGAGGAATAAATGATGACGCCGAGTTTATGTTGACGTGTGACCTCAAACAAAAGCGATAAGGGAACATGGTAAGTAAACTAGTTTTAATTATGAGCTTAAATATCTGAAAACATGACTTAAAACTGGGATATTAGTATACGAACAGATTTCCCCACCATCCGACGGTACACACGTAAACAAAGAAGAGCATGGCACACAAATGGGAGGAGGAGTCACCAGGGCCTGGGCTGGCAGCTCATCACTTCACACACCTGGCTGCCGTCCCAGCCTGTTAGAGGCACTACCAAAGACCCGCCACAATCAAATTACTAGGAACACACAGCAAGGTAACACAATCAGTCCCCCAGTGACTTCTACACCCTGTTTTTCTGGAGATTTTAGCGGAGACAGGCCTCCACCCCCACCGCTGCACAGCTTGTGACAGAAGCTAAGCAGAAACCTCTTTCTTTTCTCGCCCTCACAACTAGCCTTCTTTGATCTGCACACATTTGGACCCTGCAGACGATCCACTGATTTGGTAAATGGAAATGAATTCATTGGAGTAGAATAAATATAGTTTTTGTTAGCTGCAGTGCAGCCTGTGTACAGATGAGTACAAGTTGTTTCAGCTCTGCCTTAATAAGAGCAAATGTTTGGGGGCACTAATCAAACCAGGAATGTGGTAAAACTGAGACAAAACATGTTTCATTTCAACCCAATTGCATAATTATAATTGCATAATGATAATTGTAGGCGAAGTGCATTTCTGCAAAACCACAGATAAGTTAAAACTTATTGCAACTTCACATTTCTTTCGGGTTCAGTTTTCTATTTTTAAAATTATTGTGGTTAGGATTAGCAAAACATCATGGTTTGGCTTAAATACCTGTTATCATCGCCACAAACATATCTGGAAATGCCCCAAGGTCTCGTCAAGAACACCACGTTTTGTCGCCACAAACACAGCTGATAATTGTTCCGAAGGCGCTTTTAAAAAATCCAGCCACTTAAACACAGACTCAAACTGCTATCATCGATTTGGCAACCTTGTTGCTTGTAACTCTGAGATTTCATTTTGGCCAATGAGTTAAACCTTATTTGCCCTCCACACGAATTGTTTACCTACAGGCAGCCTTACAGAGTCTGGGCAAGTCTTATAAGTCTTACAGTCTTACATTGTAGCAACAGAGCAAACATTTTCAAGCGGTTTGGTACAAGAAGAGTTTGCATTATCTTCTACCTCCATAACCCTGTGCATTCTTGAGAATATCCAGCTAAGCTACATGTCTGTCATTCATAAGTTTACACATGAATACTTGGCTTGTGTAAATGAACCTGATTAGGGGACACAGGAAAAATAAAACTCTAGGTAACCCAGAAAAGTATTCACACATTTCATAAGGGTGATGGTAAGAATTCTAATTGGATTTACCGTGATGATAAGGTTGGGATTAAGGTTCAGGATATGAGGAATGTGGCACAATAATTACCAATGTTTCTATAAAAGTAATGTTTGCCAACACAGTTTTAAAAAATCAAGTGTTCATATACGTGCATTTGTGTATGTGTGCGTGCGTGTGTGTGTGTAGGATGAATTGCATTTTGTAATTTACAGCACCGGCCAAGCCTTTTCTATATTGAGTGCGCTGAGCTCATGTGTGTGTACGTGTGTGTGTGTGTGTGTGTGTGTGTGTGTGTGTGTGTGTGCAGCAGTTCCCAGCTGTCTCTTTGTGCAGGATTGACTCCATTGTGTGGTACTTTCCCGGCCATGCTTGAGGTAGCCTGAGCTAAGCTGGCTCGGTGTAAATTGATAGGAGAGCGGAAGAGAGGTTTACTAGATTTGTACAAGTAAACACCGCAATAATTTTCATGTATCACTTCAGACCAAAATGAACTGGGACTGCTGAAGATCATTAGGCTCCGCTCAATCGCAGCTTGTGTATTCTGACAGCACATTCAACAAAACAAGCGGCGCAGAGATTGGTAAATACACAACCCAGTGCTCCTGAGCACGGGATATCAAACCTATTTGGCTCAGAGTTTGAGGTTTTTAATCGGCTTTCAGAACTTTGCTACCCTACCTTCTCCTGGCTGAAAGATTCTTTCCCCCCAAATTGCTTTTTTGGTTATGCCAGTGCATGCTTGTTGACATGCATAATCTTTTAATGTTAAGAGCAAAAGAAGACCAGAGATGTTGCAGAATTTGAAGCATGATTGCGGAGCTTCCTCTCTCTTATTATATGTGTCCAAAATGAGAGGTGGTTCATAATTTACAAGTGTGTTAACACTGCAGATTTAACCTGCATGTGCACTTTCTCGACATGAAATATCACACTTCTTGCTAAATGTTCATTTAGAGGATCTTTAAACACAACTCATTATTTCAGAAAACCAATTTTTTCATCTGCGTCAAATTTAATTTATTCAAATCAATTCATTTGCTAAAATTCAAAATTTAACAGGCTAATAATTGAGATTACACACCAATTTGGAAGAGTGAAAAACACAAAATTGCCGTCACCTACAAGCTGAATGCAACTTATATTACTCAGTGTCGATGAAGTTGTCAGACTTCAGCCTCTATAAATGTACGGACGCACGAACACATGCTCTCACACACACATTCACAGAGGTCAACAGAGGTACACCAGCAGATCTGCTCAGAGAGAGCCTCAGGAAGTATTTTAGCTGACTGGAGCACTTATTGCTCATCATCTAGTCCTGACTCCTCTGATCAACTTAAAAGAGAACCAGGCACTATCTGCCAAAGCTGTCTATTAAAAGCAGTCTCTAGGTTTTAATTACAGAATGTGTGGATGCCACGTCTGTGATTACAACGATTACACAATATTGACAGTTGAAGGAAAAACTGAATGTGAAAATTAAACACAAGTCATGCATTGTCACCTTAGCTCCTTTAACTTGCACATTAAATGACTTCTACTGAGCACATTTCCTTGAGTTTGTGTTGTTCTGAGCTCTGCTGTGCAGCATTTAAAGAGAGTATCCTTTAAGTGGACTTTCAAACAAAGATTCAGTGTTTACAAGGTATGTGCAATGTCCTTGAAATGAAATCTGTCCCCTAATCAAATAGTAATAAAGCATCTGAGCCTCAGCTACAATACAAGAAAAAGGTCAGCTGCTTTATGTTTGGGTGCAATCTGGCATCGCCGCTCAAATCTCAGACTTTTTAGCCCCTCATCATACCTGAGAGCTCTTGCTTCATAATTAATGATAACACAGAAATTTTCTCCGAGGATGAGTGTTGTTAGTCTGACACTCACCCTGAATTAGCATTGCACTCTGCTTCATTATTCAGTGTGAAACGTTTGTAATGATGCCAAAGCAGAGGGCATTGTGTTCAAATTGAATTCAGCTCAGACTGGATTGTCCCTACCCAATTACAGACTCTTAGTCACCAGACAGACCTGAATAGCTCTGGTTGTACCCGCATGGGTTTACTTTGTCCATTGCTGATAAAAATCAAAATGTGAAATTCCCAGCATGATTGATTATCACGTCCAAAAGGAGCAATGCCCAACTGTGGACCGTTGACAGAAATCACATTCAAATAACATTCATTACTTTAAACGGTGAAAAACCTTTACAGTGCAGACATGCTGCTTGTCAAACATCAGCAGTGAAAGTAAGGCAAGGCCCGAAGTATGAGACCAACTTTAAAAGCAAGCAACCATGCTACATTCAAGTGTCCCACTTTTTAATATGTTTGAAAGTAATGAAATTGAGAAAGTAAAGTCATGAGCATAAATCCCTGGGAGGCCGAGGGGGCACAACCCCCCCCGATTCTGGGTAGAATGATTGTCACACCCCCCATAAATCACTGTAAACACAACTAGGAAATTTCAATAATATTAATAACACACACACACAATAAAGCACTTGTGCCCCCATAGCCTTCAGCAGTACAGTGCCACTGTTATTTTGCTCATAACTTAACCAACAAAAACAAATAAAGCTATTTATTTGCAATTATTAATTGGAGCATTTCACAATAACCACTCAAAATCAACCGGGTGAACGTGTAGAAACCGCCTTTTGCGTTTTTTTAGAAAGACATAATTTGGCACAAATTAAGCCCTTTCATACAGAGTGTTTTCTTTAACAATATGTTACATTGATTAGAGCGGCTGCTTTCAGTATTTTAAACATACGTGCGCAGTAATGTCACTGCAGCAACTATCATGACACATTTTAGCAGCAAAACCAAACACTGTAGTTATAAACTTGACAGAGGAAAGGAGGAAACAGAATGAAACTTTTAGCTTAGGTGGACAACTGATGGAGCTGCGTTACCCCAAACACTTTCAGCGTAAGATTTTAGATTCTCACCGATCCTCTCAGCCCGTCGAGAGATTTAAATACTTTTCTATTCCCACGAAATACAATAAAACAAATGTAAAATTGTCACCTGTCTTAATTTCTCTGCACTTATGTGAGACAGTGGCTAGCTGATGTTTGGGAGTGAGCCAACCAGTGTTTGCAGCAGCTAATGTAGCAATATAGTTTTCCTATAGCTGGCAGGGTGATGGAGTTACAGCACTGCCTTCGGTGTCCCCCTCAGGAATTGCTCCTGAGAAAATCTCATGTAGTTATCCCCTCTGAAGTTGATAATAGATTTTAGCCCCTAAGTACAGTGTTTGACATAGACTGAACCTATCGACAGCAGTTGAGCAACAGCCTCTGCTGGGGTACTGCAACACCAACAAACTACACACAGAACTGCATTAAACAGTGATACAGAGCCAGTAGTGATAGTAATGGCACTTTGTGAAACATTTTGCTTGAGTTCTTGACAATCATCAGCAAAAACTTCCATTGCTTTTTCAAAATCCTATTCCATTTGCCCGTGTTTTAAGTTCTGCCTTGCATTCTAATTGAAATGCACGACTTAACACGTTTGTGTTGCATCAGTCTGGCTTTGTTTGATCAAAGAATATCAGTTTAATTATTCTCCATGTCATGTGTGCTGGGATGGAGAACTCCTTTTTGTTGTTCCTTTCAATTTATTCATAAAGGGAAGAAGGCTGGAGGGACACACCCCTTGTTTTTGTGGTTCACAAAACAATTTTTGGGGTTAGTGGATTTTCGCCTCATTTGCAGGGTTTGCTTTGGTATAAGTTGAGGGCACAAAAAGAGAACTTTTAATGGGCGACTAAACATATACTCCTCAGTGCAGAATATTCACACATGCTGCTGCCTAATATGAGATAACATCTCTGAAATTGACACCGGTTAGATGTGTTCTGTGGTCAATTTGACCAGGCTTAGCTCAACTGACATAGAGCTCATATCAACAAATACTCAGTTCAAAGTCGAGAAATCCCCCTCTCAATCCACAAGCATGTGGCAATGATATGCACAAAGGTTACTTTCTATTCATAATCGCTGAAGAAGTCCCAGGCTATCTAATTTCCGTTCCCCTCTTTTATACACAGTGTGAATCTCGACGCAAGTCATGCTTCACAAATGTACGAAGGAATGAAAAGGGTGGGATGGCTCCAGATAAATTTGAATTCTTCCTCTTTATTAGCTTTATCTCAAGTGTAATAATGCATTCAGGGCCAAGTGGAGGCAGGCCGAGGGGGGGAAATTAGGAGCATCTGTCAGAGAGATCCACATTCGAAAAACAGTGCCCAGAAGCCTGAGTAAAAGCACATCTCACACCTAGACACACACTTTAATTTAATGGGCATGTCAAAGTAAAACCCTGCGCTGAGGCAGCATGTAGCGTCTTTAATAAGTCGCCATAACTGTTGAATGATGAAAAGAAAATGTGATGTACGCTAGTCAACTACCATCATATTACATTATATTTTGATTTTTACTCATCAGTCTGCTTATGTGTGTGTGTGTTTGCGTGTCGGTTGCTACTCACAGGCCGTATGCTATTTTTAAATTGGTTGCATCACCCCGTACTTCACAACCTCGGGCATGCATTACAATGTCTCATCTACATAATGTTCTGGATATAAATTAACTTCAGCGCCTCAACCAGTATCTGCCATAACATCAATTTTAACCCACATGATAATGGCCGTGCACATGAGCACATAAACAAGCCCAGATCAAAAGATTCATTGAAATACTGTATACGGATTAAAAAAATGCAAACATGTAGCCGCATTATGTCTTTGTCTCTATCACAAAAGCAAGCTTGTACTCACGCTCGCACTAAGACGCACAAACTCAGTACATTACACGGAGTCAGGACGGGATGGTGTTATAAATTACAAAATGCAACTCGTGCTTATCTCAACATTGATTAAAAGGGAAAACTGGCCCTGAATACCATCTAGAGCCCAAAATGGTTTGAAATGAATAAATCATAGCTCTTATCCCGAACAGCAGAAGGAGAAAATGAGCAATATCCTAGAAAGCTTTAATTTTTTTTTTCCCGGCGTAAATATGAAGGGTTGTTTAGTGAATTCTAAGCAGATGCTCACCTGATTGGGATTCCATGCACAGCAGCAAAGGTGGAGTTATGGGGAATCCAGTGAGAGGAGCACATATTAAAATACCGCCTTTAATTCTACCATGAAGAGTAATTTGAAAATACTATAGTCAGAACATCTAGGAATAAATTGGCTGTGTAATTTGGCACATATTGCAGGATCAAGGCCCATATGAAGAAAAAGGGGTGAAGTGATGTTTGTTGCATGAATAAAAATCGTACATTTCAAGTTCTTTTTCTGTTTCACTGGTAAATGAGTGATCAGCTACGAGGTACAATTTTCCCAGGGACTTTCTGTCAGAGTGATACAATGGATATGTCACAGTATTTTGCAGTAGCATGCTACATATTTCGAAGAAGGCTAATTGAGACAGTTAATCAGCCCAGATTACAGATTGGTTTATTTTTATCTCAGTCATTTGCAGCCATGAATTTGACAAATGGCTCTCGCTGTTTCTCTAAATGATGGAATGAATCGCCCCATTTAAAATGTAGGTTACAGCCATTGCTCTGATATGTGAATTCAAGAAAATACAAAAAAATAAAAATAAATGTAAATGCATGTGCTCATCCCAGACGCAGCTGAATATTTTTCTTACGCATGGAGGGAGGAGAGCTTTACCTTCTGAATTCTGAGAGGCTGAAATAAACAAGCACTTCACACAGCCACACACTGGTGAACTTTGAGTGCCAGTTGTGTAAATTGTGCGTGGCATATAATCTCATGTCTGTACAAGAGGTACATACAAAAACATTTTTGAATTCTAGCCACATTTTTTGAAAAGGCTTCAGTATCAATGAATTGCACTCAGAACAACTGATCAGGTCTTGTTTTCTCAGTGCAAGGTATTCTCAATGACAGATGGTAAAAGGCGATGCTTGTACTTAAAGTAGTTCTCAAAAAGCACAGCTGTTGCTGCATAAAATAAATTAACTTTGGTCTATGTCACGGCCGGCAAATACTGTCGACAAGAAAAGGACCCAAATGTAGTCAAAAAGTGAAGGATCAATTCAGTGATTTCACTGAAGAAATTTCCAGAGCAGCCCAGTCAACAGGATATAATGTTAGGAGCTTTTGTTTCTGTAAACCACAGATACATCCGAGGTTGACAGTTGTACCAAACATGGCGTATAACGTTTACATTGAATGCTTATTACCTGACTTTCACAGCCAGGGGTGGTGTGGAAGGTGGTGACATTATTACAAGCCACAAGGCTGCCACACTGGTAACCGCAGTTCAAGTCTGTGGGGACGTTTCCAGCTGTTTTTGTGGAGACCAGAGCTGACTTTGGTTGGACCACATGCATCTATTTTTATCACCAAAAAGACAATGTTTTTTAACAAGACAAGGGGACATTTCCAGCCATTGGAAGTCAGACCGTCTCTAGCTGTTTTTTGGTGACCAAAACAGGTATTTTAACATAAACCGTGATGTTTTCCTAACCCTAACCAAGTTCCTTTTGTGCCTCAACCTAAGCAGAGCATAAGCACAGTGTTCTGTCATCAGAGAAATTGAAAATTGAACCTAAATAATCATCAAGTTGCAACACAAGTTTTATTGCAGAAATGTATTTAGCAAACATTTTGTCGAGCAATTGGTTTGTCCAGAGTGCTGTGGCTGCATCATTCTCATTTTGGTAAAGGGGACAAAAACACTTGACTTGACCCTGCAAAATAGTGCCAGAGGGAACTTATTTTACGCGTTCAGAGGCAAACCTTGGAATTAAAATGTCTAAATCCCTGCAAAAGAAAAGGTAACAGCTGCTAGCTTGGTTGCTTGCTTTGAGGTTGAGGGATTTTAAAAAACAGTAACATACAGATAGTGGAAGGGAGGAGAATGTCGCCTGAAATAGGTGCTCTATGACAGACTTATACCCAAAGGTTACATCTGGTCTGAATGAAGTTGTAAAAACAGCAGGCAAACCTATCAAATGTGTTTTTAAAAAATGGTTATGACAGGCATAGGTCACAGGTGACAGATTAAAAGCCAAGGCCCAAAATCACATGGAAAACTTTGACCTTCTGGCAAGGAGTGAGTGGTAGAGGGCTGGTTATACTGCAGGGCTGACGAGAGCAGGTGGGTGTGGAGGGTCAGGTGTCCGATTATTCGGGGCAAAGGGGTTTTTACAGGGTACGAAGGGGTGGATGGAAGTGTTAGTGTGGTGGTTGGGACAGTCAGAGGGCATCTGGTGGACAGGAAGAGAATGGCAATGAATAAGCCTGAAGAAGCAGGAGGGATGGAAAAGCAGAACGAGGCATTAAATGTGCCAATGCAGGAATTTTGAGGGGACGACCTGTATAAAATCATTTTATTATCACTTTCCAGTGAGAAGAAGAGACAAAGATTTTATGATGGTAAAAGTTTTTTATTTCACTGTCGCTCCCCTACCGATTATTCTGCCAGCACATTTTGCCTCTATGTATTTTAAAACATTTATCCTAAAAGCCAGCGACTCAGGCAGCTAACCAGTGTTTTCATTTAATTGTTCAAAACAAAATTGTATATACCTGTGGCATTTCAAGTGCAGCAATATATTGTTGCTACAAAATTCCCTTTATTTTTTAGGATGGTCAGAGCCAGACTCCATAGGACGCAAAGGTAGCAATTTCCTCCCATCACCACAATGTGATCCAGAACGACTCTTCCTATTGCACACTGTGTTCTGCAGCTGCTGGAGTTTTTTTTGCAATCCATTCTCTATAGCAACCCATCCATTTCTCAATCTGGTCAAAACTTCTTTCTCTTCCCTCCAGCTGGAATGTAATTTCCTCTGAGTCGAAACTGCAGGCCTCAATTTAGTTTTTTTTTTTTTTTTTGTTATCTTTTATTTTTACCTATTTTTTTTTCTTCCAAAAGAGTATTTTGTCATAGTTACACACTGGTTTGTCCTCTGAGTAAGAGCCGTAGTCGTACACTTATAGGAACCTTGACGGTGAAGGCTTACTAACAAAGCTCATTTTCAGTGGAAACCTTAACGTGTAATCAGTCGATTCTGCTATGAAGTGAAAGTGTATCCATGTTGCTGATTGCTACACAAGCAGAATTCATGAATGTTTGACAATAAGTGGAAACAGTGCTCGATTAATTAATTAGAAACTAAGTACCTTTGCTTCTAATTGTAAAGTAGGTAATGTGATGAACTCCTCTCTAAACCCCAGCAGGTAAGTGGTACGTTTAGATCAATACATATTTTTTTCTATATTACTTGAGTGCTTCTGACAGCAGGCATAGTGTTTCACTCCACTGGTTTCCGCTGTGATAAACACACATCTCACATGTGATTTCTTGCCAAACTGAAAATGACATTTTTAATGAAGAAAAACTGAAAAGCGTATTCTGATTTTTCTCCAAAATGCGCAGTATTGAAGGCGTTTCTGAAATAATCTTATGAAGCCATTTGCTGTGTGGGAATGGGCCATTTAAATCACAGCTGTCTTCACACTGCATGCTCACAAGCTATTCACATGTGAGTTAGTTTTCTCTTAAAAATCCATGTAAGGGCAGCGCCTTACTCGATTTGTCACGTTCAGTTGGCTCATTGTGAACTGATTCACCACAAGGTTGATTTTTCTCAACTAGTACAGTGCATCTTCATTCAATCTGCACATCCTCTAGCGCGGGAACTTCCACAGAGCCCAAAGAGTGTGCTGGTTTTCATTCCAGTCGACGTGTACGGCACGTGCTTCGCTGTCTGATCGACATATTTCCAACCGGAAAGCTGCAGCATAATCTTTGCATGATTAGCAAATCAGAGACCAGCTCCCTTTTAAGGTGTTCAGACTGAACACCAAGTGAATTTACAGAGGCGCTGTAATTGAATACAAGGTCAGTTGAAAGATGTGAGCGGACACAAGCAGAAGAGGGGAAAATTGATCTTAAAAAGAACTGGAGCTCCTGGTAAGTTTTCAAATCAGTCCGTGCTAGCCGGCTGTCCACTCTGTACCATCACGTCCACTGGCTGTGGCTCCTAAACAGTGATTACATTTGTGTGAACAAAGTGCATAAATCTGTTTCAGTGGCTGCTTTTTGTCCCTCTGTTTGTTTGATGGTTCATTTGCAGTCCAAAGAAGCAAGAGCATATTTCCATGAGAATAAACACAAAGGTATTTCCTACATGAGCTCACGTGCTTGATATCACAGGTGTGTCATTCTTTATTTCAAAATTGTAATCCCGTTAGTAATCCTCTTTCAGACTGAATGTATCCGTAATTTAATAACATATCTTTTCCTGTAACTTCACCGGAATACAGTTACCTTTTTTTTGGTATCCTGATTACATAATCTTGTTACACGTATTGAGTTACTCACTGAGCCTGGTTATAACGCAGCAGGTGAGGAGTCTGGAGGACAAGGACATCAGGGACTTCCAGACCTTCTTCTCTGTCTTCAGTTTTTTACTTGTCTTTAAATACAGCTTTTTTAAATACAGGTTTTATGCAGTTATGTGTGTGTGTGTGTTTGTGTGTGTGTGTGTGCTTACAGATGTGAAGTCTTAGCAGGGTACTGACCACCTGGTGCTTGACTGGCATGTTTGCCACGCCGCAGGTAGCATGGGCACGTCTCCAGGGGCATCATTACACAACCTTGTTCCCTTTTCATACTTTCTAAGTTCACCCGCTACCTTCAGTTGCTTTATTTGTTTGATGTTTAAGGACATCTCAGGATGAAAAAGCCTTTAATGGTGACATTAATCAGCGACGCCGTGCCATTTTTAGCTCGAGTGTCACAGGATGACCTGTGTAGACAAATTAGTAATTATTGTTGATTAGGTTTTCTAATGACAAAAAAAACTAATATTCATTCATTTAACTTGTGGTAGGGTCTAAAAGGTCTGAGTAGAAAATGCATGAATGTGAAGGCGGTGGTAGCTGTGTCCCAGTGTGTGTCCTCTTGGGTGCATGTGTGTGTGTGTCTTTGTCTGTGTGTGTGTGTGCTATAAACCCTTGAGCCGTGAGAGCTTATAGCTTTGAGGGCCCAGCCCCTCCAATTATAACACGTTAAAGGCAGAATTCTCTTTACTTCTCTCCGCAGGGAACCGAGAGAGAAGGCTTGTCTAGTTTCTCACTCTACCCAGCGTAATAATTACCTGAGATAATTACTTTCCTCTCTCAAGCAATTAATGCCAATTCTGGGGGCAATGGTTTGGGATTCAGGCAGGGACTGGGGTTATGCACAGGCTTAGAAATTAACAGCAGGGAAGCTTTTATTTTTTGACTGTCTTTATTAAACACTTTGAGACATGAAACCATGAGACATGTGAGCCAGGGTGGGCTGAAGTGAACTGTAAAGCTGAGGAAAACATAGCAGGGAGAGGTAATTGGAACAGATGTCTGTGTGACAAAATATGCTTTTTGCCCTCTGTGAATATTGTTTCCACTCCTCTGGTTATCCAGTCATTGCCTAATTCCCAAGTCAAAGAATGCCTGTATGCGCAACACACTGAAGCACTAATACTCCTCCATATGTATACCAAAAAACATCCATCTCTGACTATGATCATGCTTTCTGTGACTGACAAAAACAACCCTTCTAACTGTGCCACATGGACCAGCATTCAAATGAGTGGGATCAGGATCAAAACCATACGTGGCTGTTTCCGATCCTGCTGTGTGTGTGTGTGTGTGTGCGTGCGTGTGTGTGTGTTTGCATATGTGCACACGTGCGACTAAGCGAAGCTGATGGCTGTCACATGCAGCTGCCACCCTGGGCTGAGTGCTCTGCGCTGGTGCCAGTGCCAGTGCCAGTGCCTCATCATGGGGGATGCAAAACATTTTGAGAGAGTGACCCGCGCTCGCAACCAATCGTTCTTTCTCCTGTAATTATGCAGCTTCAGAAATAGAAAGACACACAGTGGGGAAAGATGAACACTCATCCCATTGTACGCCAACTGATCTCATCAACTGATTAATTATTCTGTATTTTTATTCCCTCATGGCGTCGGGTTCTAACAATGAGGGCTGTTAACAATGAACAGTAGCACGTATGTGGGCAAGAGCAATGTTTTACCAGCTCTGCATATTCATGCGTCTCTTTTAAACGCATAATGCTCCGTAATGCAGCACATATAAGTATAGATAGTTTACCAAGGGAGAGACACCATACATCTATCTTACCTTGTTATTTTCAAATGTACATTCATTCCATTGTCTATTGAGCATCTATTAAATATTTTTTTCTTTTTTACTTCATTTCACTACTGATGTTTTAAAATAGTAACATAGACCTGCATGAAAGCAACAATTGTGTGGTCTCCCAAGTGGTCTGCTTATATACTACTGCATTTCCATACATTTGAAAATTACATCAGATTTTTTTGTACCATACTCTCAAGAAATTGTTTGTATGTGCGGGAAACACACACTGATAATAATGACGGTGACCTTGACAGCTCAATGCACTGCAACTTAAGAAAAAGCATGCAAATAGACAAAACAGAAGCAATGAAAAAAAAACATCTTCACCGTCTAAACCCAGGATGAAGTGATGGTGCCACTGCAAAATCGTTGCGAGCTCGAAGGCTGTTGTTTTTGTTTCATGTAGCCATGGGCAGATAGTGAAAGGGGAGGAAAATGCTGACTTAAATAGTTGGCAATGGTAGGCTTAAACCAATTTTCTTTGAAACAATACAAGTAGCACAGACAACAACGGAGATGGTTTCCAGGGAACATTAAAAAGTGACGCACACTGCTGTGACATCCTTGTTGTTAAAATGGCAACACGCTCATTAAGTTATTGGAGTTGGCATATCCTTTTTTTTGTGGGACAACAAACGTGTCCTTCTCATTATCTTTCTATGTCCTGCACATGTTCTCAAAATGGTGAAATTGTTTTATATTTGCTTATCTTTTGGTCTATTTGCATGTGTTTTCGTAAGTTGCAGTGCATTGAGTTCCAGGGCCATCATCATACAGTCTTTAATGACATTATCCACAATAATAAGATTCAAAAATGGCAACAATAAGGCAATTTGATTGTAATGACCCCTTGACCTTTTCCTGTTACAACCATTAGACAAAACATTTCACTTGATGATCCATCCATCCATCCATCACTCTATTCATCGGTTCTGTCAGTCTTTAGAAGCTCCTCGTAGCTTGTTGCTGTGAGGATGTACTGTAATAAAAGACTACACATTAAGTATTAATTACATTACATTGAGCCTACAGTAACTGACCTCATTGGGTTAAACATAGTTACTTGAGGAAAATGTTAAAATAGTATGTTTAAAACTGACTTTAGGTGAAAAACAAATTACTTGAAGCAAATGGCCTAAATACTATTGCACATTGAACTTCTAAGGAGTAAACAATGGGCATAAGGTATGGATGGTCTACAATTGTTTACCCATTATTCTTAACTGGAGATATTATAAAATGTATTAGTGAATCAATATCTAATTATTATTTAAGTAATCGAAAAATCCACATTGCTGTATTTTGGAAATATTGCTAGACTTAATGGTCTTTCACTGGTTTGCACACAAAATAAAAACAAATCTATCAAGTATATGATTTTACATAATAACAAATCATTATTTGCATTATTTGCTTTAAAATGTATTTGTGTTTATAGCGGCGATATACGTGTGTATTATGCGCACTGCTGAGTTTTCACTTTCCCCTTCCAGTGCAATGTGGTGGGTGTGTTTTTGTTCCCACTATGATCAGCTATACTTTTCTTTTAAAACAAACAAACAAAAAATATTTGTGATTTGTCACTATAATGCAGAAGAGTTCAGCAAAGCCACAAGTAACCTTAGCCTCCAACCTCACAGAGATGAGAAACACCTCTCTGACACTGATAACAATCAGTTACATGAAGGTCAGCTTTATTGAATGTCTGTTGTAGATCTATCGAACTACAACAGTAAAAGCTTGCCGTGCCTCATAAAGTGGCAAGTCGGTGTCCAATTTAAACCACGCAATACCCATTCATGCCGGTGTTAATCAAAGTATGTGTTACCATAGTTGCAAAAACATGCACACAACGGGCTGTCCTCATCGGAAAAACGACCATATAGGTCAACTGTGAAAGCAGCTTATTACGACCCAAGGGTTTGTTGTTTGGCGGCAAAATCTAGAGGCTGTAGTAATTATTACAGCTACATTGGTAACAAAGTTATTGTGAACCAAATCACAATGTTTTCCTCAGTGTAACCAAGTAGTGTTCTTGCCTAAACCTAGCCAAACTCCGAGTGAATGTCGCTGGTATGCTTAATGAGTGATATATAACGTTTTGGGAGTCATCGGCTAGTAGACCTATTCAAGTATGAGGATGTGTTGTACGCAGTCAGTAAACATATCAGGAGACGTTGAACCCTCGGTCTTTCATTTTAATAGAGTATAGGACACAAAAACACTTCCTGTGAGGAATCCGGTCAGTTTGAATGGCTAATCATTATATTCATGAATGACAGTGTAGTTGAGAAAGACAGCATCATAGAGGGAGGTGACATTTAAAATGTATAGCTGTTGTTGTTGTTTGTATCCCATTACCTTGGGAAACAAAGTGACCACATTGTGTCATCAATAGTGAGTAAATGACGGTGAAAGAAGGAGTGTCACCTTTAGAATGAGCAAGGAACAATACCTGTAATGGCTCATTGTGTCTCTGATAAACACAATGAGCCCATCTTTTTAGACTGTTTTTCGCTGGCAGCAACAGATAATATGCTTGTTAAATATTCATCTAATTACCGCAGATGAAGGGCCTTTCTTGTGCCGTGAGGTGAAATTTTAAAATGCCATTCAATAAATCTTTTAAGTCTAACCTATTCCTTAACAGACTTCTTCGTTCTGGTCGAAATAGATCAGCTGAATAATTAAATGATCTCCACTGTCAAGTAAGGCCGCTGCAACAACAAGTAGCAAAATGATATGCAAAGAAGACTGGAATATAGATTTTAAAATGAAGAAACGGAACATTGTTAGAAACCATTATCTCCAATAGCCTGCACGACGCCACAATGGCTGTTTGCTGCGCTGAGCAAAGTGCATGGGCAGTGCAGTGCATGGGTGCATGGCAGTGCATGGCAGTGCACAGAAACAGGGACAGAAGGCACAATGGAGGAAAAGCTGATATCAAGAAAAGTTAGACATGCCTTAGAGCATGAACACAAGAAACACGCAAAGGCTCGGTTTAAATATGCTGTACACTTTTTTAAAAAGTAATGAGCAGGCAGTGAGGGCATACTCCATGGCCAAAAAGCTCCAGCAGAATAATGTTTAACAATTCAGGAAAGAATGAAAGAATATTAATAACAGTGAGATGCCCTTGCCATCCAGTATTGATGGGGTTACTGGGTCTGAAAATAATGCTGAACTCAATTTCATGTTGGTGATGCTCATAACAATGATGGTGGAGTTATTGGACCTGATGAGCCATGCCATTGACAAATTGGTAGTGAACAAAGCATGTGGCCTTGGCCATATAACAGCAATAAATCTGAAGTATACTAGCCATAGAATCTCAGTGTTACTTGCTTTTTTATTGTTAATGTATGTAAGAATGTATAACATGACTCTTGTTATCTACCTTGTTAGTGCCAGTAGTCAAGAATAAAACCAGAACATATCCTGCACAGGGGATTGCAGACCGATTGCACTGGCTAGCATACGTTCCAAACAAAATATAAAAGAACCACTGACAATCAATTTGGTTCTAAATCCGACGCAGACTCAACCAAAAACTTTTCTCCATGAGCTTCGGTTACATTGTGAAAGAAGCTTCTGTAAAACAGTGGATCATTTTTTTGGAGTGTCACAACTCTTGCAAAATGATTTGTCACTATCAGAATTTGATCCATTTGGTCGGATAACATTTGCAAAGTGTAGAACAGTCTGATTGAAATATTTCATGCCCATTCGAGTTACAGTAGCAGAGGGCTAAACCGGAAGTTGGCTGGATCAGCCGGTGCAAGTCTCTAGTGCAAATCCACTATGATCCGCACAATGCAGGAAGATCTGGGCAATTTTTTTCAGAATTTTTACATTTGTTAAATGGTAATAAAACACAATGCATAAAGAAGCTATATCAATCTGCTGCTTATACAACTACAAGCATGTGATACATCCATGCCAAATGCTTTTCTTCTCAAAGCCATGAACAAGAACTGTGATGAGAAAGTGAAAGAGGACGAAAAACAAAATGTGAAAACTGCATGTGAGACTGACCAGTGCCGGATCTGTTCATTTTTTTGTGTTTGGTAACTCATTTAGCATCTAATGGGTTGTTATCAGCATTGCACCACCCAGTGATTCACAGTGGCCTCAGGCTTACAGCATGAAGCAGTCTCTTTATCCATTTCTGCTCCTTGATCAGGATGTTTTCTGTCAAGTAAATAACAATCACACTGGGGGGAAAAAAATCACTTAAAAAATTGTTGTTCCGTTAACTGGGATCATCAGTATACTGTTAATAAAGTGCCTTCCTTGCTGCAGCCTTTCATATTGAAGTATAGAGTTATTTCCCTTTAAAGAATAAAGATGATTGGATTATTTTTTGTTCTATCTATTTAATTTTAACCAGTTAGCATACATAAATACAGTTTAATTTGCACTGAACACTTTTCATTTGTACTTTATGAGAAAGTGTGTTTAAATACAGTATGCACACACAAGCATGTAGGGTTAAAAATCCAAATACATGAACACGTGCACCAATATAAATATTGTGCTTGGCTTTAAAATTCGGTTGATTCGTTCCTTCCTCCAAAGCCCCTTCTCTTTTCTTCTCTTTCTTTTCACAGACGGAAAGTCATCTGGCACAGTAAAGTCATCTGTAAAGGAGACTGATGGCTAACAATTGATGTGCCAATCCCGTCTAGACAGCAGCACTTCATCCAATTATGTTGGGAATACAAACATGATCGCAGCAACAATGGCAGGATTACCAACACCATAAAGAGGAGAGGAAGGAGAGGAGGAAGACAAGTGATGAGGATGAAATGGACAAAAGGAGATGGATGGCGACAAGCCTGGACTGTGGAAGACATGATGGTATCAACAGTTAGAGATATGGATTTTATTTAGAGGGAGGAACAAATACAAATAAATGTAGAGGTAGTGTTGTGGTACCAGTGAGTGAGCATCGGCAAGATGATTGCATGTGATTGAGTTCATGTGTGTGGCAAAGAAAATGTCAATATGGAGATAATAACATACACACACACACACAGAAACTGACAAAGACACACACATGCTCAGTTTGTTGGTGTTGAACAGCACAAAGAGGGCCAGCAGAGGCATGAGATGGAATTTTGTTTACTCAGAACTTCTTCACTTTTATCTTTTACAGAAGCTTATCTAATCATTTTGGTTCCTGTCAAAAACTTTCAAACAAGTCTTCACAGCGTTATTGGAAAGGGGATGAGAAAAGATACAAAAGTACAGCTGTCTGCTAAAGTGTAGCCTTCTTAAGGTTGTTTCGGCTGTATCCGATCAGTCAGACCTATCAGTTTCCCAACAGCACATGAATGCGTCACAATAGTCGTGATGAAAAAAAAAAACACTCAGCCGCTAAATGTGTCCACCTTAAGTAAAACCAATAAAACCGGACCACTGCACACAGTTTACCTCGACAACATTTGTATTTCTAATTCTGAATTTCTGCATCATCTTTTCTGTCTTCATGCATGCATGCTCTTATGAGAATACATTGCTGAACACAGCAGTACTGAATTAGGTTACGTTTCCAAGAAATCTTCCCATTCATTTAATAATCCATGCCCTTTAGGATCTGTGGTGGAAATAATAAAATATTGATTTTTCATTTGACATTCTGAGATGCAATTAAAGCCGATCTGGACAAAAATGTAAGAATGCAGCCTGTGATGTCTAATGGGTGTGTGTAGATTTTATTTGGTGTCGGGGAACTAAAAAAATGCTTACGTAATGTCTGATGACCAGCACGGCAAACAGGCATCCTGGCAGACAGTCAAAGATGATATATGGATAGATCAGCCTCCTTCAAAAGGTGTGCACAGGCTCAAACCAGTCTGCAGTTCTATCGCTCAGATGGGCGAATGTCAGTTTGAGCAGAGTGTGTGTGCTTGCAATTTTTTAGACGTTTATGTGTGTGTATCTGTCTTCAATTTCTCCACCCTCTGCCTTATTTACTTACGAAGCATTTACGTGCTCCTCGGATGGTGTTTGGAAGCTGTTCTTCTGACAGCTCATGAGCTTTTAAAGCTTTTAAAAACATTATGTAACTTTTTTACCTTAAAATAACCGCTCCAACATCATTTTGCTGGTACAGTGTCTTGTAACAGGGTGAATGGTGTCTCTGTCTCAGCCACTCAGCCCCCTATCACCTGTTTCTGCACTATGTAACTTCAGTGAGAGGGTAGGATCACAGTTTTACATACATGATTACTTCAACGTACAAGTTTTCAACACATAACATTGTTATGATGAATTAGTTTTGTTTGTAGTTAGCACCTACATTACTTCTGACAAACTGGTACAGACCTGGGATTAGTATTTACAACAGTGATGTTTGCACTCAGAGACTGTGGGTGGCGTCAAATCACACAGCATTTCTACATAATGTTGCTTTAAGTTGTAATGTAGAAACAATATGGACGCTACAAAGAAGATGTGTTGTATTACAGTGATTTTGTTCCACACTTGCTGCTCCATAACATTCCGTAAAACTACTAAAATGCTGCTTTACCTGACTTGTTTTCAGGTTGAATGCAACAAAAATATCTTTTTAAATTAATTTAGGTGGCTCTACGTGGACAGAAATGAATGATTACAACCTAACACCATCCTATAAATTGGAAATCAGAGATCATTTTTCTGATTATTCACGTTGTCACCCTCCCTAACGCCTAAACTTGACTTGACCACCTGCAAGTTTGAGTCACCAGGTGTTGACCACTTCTCCTCATGCTTCCAGTATTCCAGCAGTCTGTTAGTGTTGATTACTTACTTCCTTTTTGTTCTTTCCTTCAGTGAGTTGATGCAACCTCCTCCTCCTCCACAGAAGTGTGGAGGAGGTTTCCACAGTTTTGCTGATGTTTTCCCTGTCTTGATTTGCATTTGTTGATAAAGGTCAGCATATTCCTAATGATGCTCTGTTTTATCTTTAGATGAGATGTTGAATCTAAAAATAAGAAGGCTTGTTGTTATGTTTTGAACTAGATAAGTTGTACCTTTGCACGGCCTTCACTTCATCCATCTCTGTGGCTGCTTTTCAGTGGATGATACTTGATTGTGCAGATGCTGAAACCTTGTGTTAAGAGTGTCGCTACAGCTGCGAAATGAACAAGATCAGGGTTATCTTCTGAATAGTGCCATCGATGGGGTGCAAGCACGTGAGAGGAAGTATAAGACCACTGCAGCTTAGCTTTTCTGATGTCATGGATAATTTGTTTCCACTGTACACGAATGCAGTCTAGATAACACTTAATTAACTGAATTTTGAGGTTCAGTTTGATTTCACCTCCTGCTTGAGCTCGTGTTGTTTTGTTGTAACAGGTATCAAAGTTAGCATGGGGTAGAATTTTGAAAACAACACCAATGTTATGTTGACACTATGAGCGTCCAAGTTGCAAACGGCCAAGCACGACCAGCTACACTGATGCCAAGTCAAGCTGGTGAGAGTTGAGGCTGGCTCAACTTTGATTTGTAGCATGACACGCCTGGCATGCAGCAATTAATGTCGGGCATCAGTTTCTCGAAAATGTGCAGTTTCAAAGCTGATTTTTTAAGTTTAAAACCTGCATTGTTTGCATCTGTTTGTTTTTTTTACTAGCCAACACTGTTCTTCGCCCCTTCCTCTGTTCAGTTTTTAAGTGCATTTCCACCACCTGTTGGTGCCACCAGTGGAAAAATGCAGCTAAAAACATAAATGAAAAATGATAGTCCTGTGGGTTGTTGGGGAAAGGCTCTTATCCTGGTATAATAAGCTGTGTGATTAAAATTAATGGTACAAATCTAAAACATTGGTAATTATTTTGAATGTTCTGCCTCACACTGTCAATATGGGTTCAGCTTGTCTCTAATCAATTCAGGATATTAAGTCGGTGAAACTTAAATGTAGTTTAATGTTGAGCAAAGTCAGAAGATCTGTGCAAAATGAGACACACAATATCATGCAAGCATTGCAGTTTTAATGACAAGGACTCAATTAATTCTTAAGGTGATGTTACTATGATCTCATTTTGACAGATTACTTGTCATTAACTAACTACAACATCTTTTTCACTCAAAAAAATGGGATGGCTGCTGCACAAGGGTAAAGGCATCAGAATTTGGGAAAGATCAGCATACCAATAAAGCCTCTGCATTTTAATTAGGGCTGGATCATTAATGACTCATCTGAAACGGCACACTCTGAATGAACAACTCCTTTTTAAAATGTGGCATAGGCTGCCTCTGAGGCCAGTGTGCTAATAGAAAAGTTAATTACATCAGAGGCATTCATGTTAATGTATGTACTTTGACAGAAGCGATATAATAAAAGGTTAGAGGAGTGTGTTCCAGTCCCCTGATACCAGACACATTTAATTGCTTTGTCTGGGGTTCCACAGTCAGTCATCTTGACAATGTTGTAAAATACAGTTGTGTGTTAATCATGAATGGCTTGTTAGGCTGTGTTAAAACAGAAAGTGTAGATTTGATAGACCTCATACGATGATTTGACAAGATTGTTATATGTATATGGATTGGAATATTCTGTGTATATATGTAGAGAGTTGATACTTAGGTGACCTACGGGCATAAAACAGGAACGTTACACAAGGAGAGAGCACACAGAGCAAAGAGTGGTGATTACTTCTCATCATCTACACACACAAGGGAATCGAAGGAATAGGGGAATGATACTGATATGTTGGAATAATATGTGTGGAGGTTGCTATATATTGTGCAATCGTTGATAGCACAGCTGTTGATAAGTCTGCCCTGTAACAGGTGGGATCTGCTGGGATAAATGGGAGACGATTGGCAGCTATTTGTCTTGTAATGTTGCAAAACACTGTCCCCATACTTACCCACTTAGTATTAATAAGTATAACAAAATAAGGTCAGATTGAATTTTACAGGTCCATTCCATTAAATCATGTTGGGGTAATTCTCAGTACATTTTGAGGTAGTAATTGCAGTAACTGAGGGGTGATTTCAAATCAATTTCAAACGTGTTAATTGGTAATTACCACCTACTTACCATGAAATTGGCAGAGTGTTAAAAAAAATAATTTGTATTATTGGTGCTACAACATTTACTAACTGCTCTGCAATAAATCAATTTATGTTCAACTTAGATGCTTCAGCATCAAGTGAGCTTTTGGCTTGATAAGAGTCACCAGCCAATGTCAAAAGGAAGATGCTGGAATCCTTGAAAGTAACACGTGGAAGCAAAGTTTACCTGCTAATACCAGCTATTAAGCTGTAACTGCCAGTCAGAAGTCATTCATCCCAATGGAAAATCACAAAGGTGTATAGCCTTATGGATTACAAAACTCAAACCCTCAAAATGTGTTCATGAAATCTAACTTGGTCTTGTGTATCATCTTGACTCATGCCTCATCCCTCAAATAACTGAATGTTCTTGAAGAATGGTTCATTTTTTTTTTTTTACTGCAAACTGGTCTGGACTTTTAGCAAAGAGAACTACAGTGAGGAGGACTGGAGGTGTTGTGAAGACAGGCTATACATTATTAATTGCTATAGAGGATATATTTTTGAGTGTCTGTCTTGGAGTTTCTTTCTGTTCATATGTTGGTTTATATTTATTTGAACAGACATTGACAGTGCCAAATGGTATGTGTCTTTGACATTATTTGCACTGAATCTTTACCACTTATTTGTGATCGTGGTGACCCAGTGGTTTAAGTCACATAAACTGAGGTGCAAATTGTTGTAAGCACTGCAGCACTGGAATGGTAAGTGTTCAATATTTGGTGTTAAAGCAGTGTTAAGTTTGTTTTCATGGTTGTCAGGGTTTTAATAATTTCAACATGTATTAATACTTCATCAAACTGAATTTGAAATTTAATTAATGGAATTATATCCATGGGATGGGAAAAACAAAACAAAACAAAACACGTGTTTCTTATGCCGTTTGATTTTGTCCATGTATTTTCTGTAACATGTATGAATATTTTCAACTGAAGGCAGAATAATAATAAAACAGTGTATTCATGCAAAGCAATGTCGGGTGGGGACAGGGGGGTTCGGACCCCCTCTTTCTAGGAAAAAGAGAGATTTGTCTCCCTCAATAAGCTTTATCAGTGAAAACATGTCATTTGAAAGAATATGATAATATGCAATGAAAACACTTGTGCTAATTAAAGATGTGGAATGATGTGGTTTTAAGTGTCTTAAGATTGGTTTCCCCCATCCATATGCCTCATAGTGGTTCGGTCCACCGCCAGTCAAGCTGCACCTCACACACACCTGTCTCTGTTCAGCCTCTCTCAGCGTGGTGCTGGCAGACCATAGTAAGTAGAAAATTTGGCAAAAGTTAAGGTGTTTTGGCTTAAAATAGCTCCCTGTTTCAGTCGCCACAAACACAGCTGTAGCTGTCCTGAGGTCTCGGTAAAAACACCTGGTTTTGTCATGACAAACAGGGCTAGAACATTTCCCGGGTTGTCCTTAAACACATGAATTGCTCCTGTTGGAACTAAAGAGTGGTGGTGGCATTAGAGATGATTAGATAGAGTAAAGAACAGTGAGTATGTTATTTAACCTGTATCAGTGTTATTGGTTATCCTCATCAGAACATCTACTGAGACAATTTGAGATCCACGTTTTAATTAAACTCACATTTATTCAGATATTGCTCATACATTATACCGTTTTCAGACCTAACTGGAAACTTTGGATGACTTTCTTTCTTTAGCTTTTTTCTTGAGTTTACTGAAAGTGTGATGAATTATGTCCAAAATAAGATTCAGTTCTTCAGAAACTGGCAGGTTAGGTTAGGTAAGGTTTAAAATGTGTTGTCTGTGTTTGTGTTTGCCTGGAGAATGTAAAATGTTGGGTTTAGTTGTTTGGTGGTTGTTTCCAAAATAACATGTTGATATGAAATGTGTGTAAACAGCTTTCAAAAACAAAGATGAAAGAACACAGGCTGGAGGACGAGCGGTTGTGGAGCAGCAGGCGGAGCAGGGAGAAGTCCCTGACCACTGGCCCACCACCCGGAGATGTTCTGGGATTAAAGGGTGAACTTCAAGGAGGGCTGGCTTCCAGCTGATCATCCGGAAGCCGGCCTACAGGCACAGGGGATGCCATAGGTGTGACGAGAAGCAGTGCCCATGGGCCTCAAACCAACATACTCTGGAGATTCAACATGGCAGACGGCTTGGGTTAGGTGGTCTCTCTTCTTTTTCACCTTATTAATTTGAATGCAACAACATGTAATGTTATGTTTGACGATAAATCTATTACACCAAGGTCAGGAGTGTATTAAATGACCTACGTTAACTTATTTAAATTCACGGTCAGCATAAATTTATTCTAAATCACGGAGCATACAGTGGTGTGTAACTCAAATATCTGTATATAAAATATGCAGAATCTGGTCATTCTAGGCCGTTTTATTGTATTAGCTTATGTGTAGAGGAAGAGTAGCCTGACGAGAATGTTTCAGCACCTCGGAGTGAGACACAAAACAGAGTGGGTTTGATTGTTTCAGCACCTTCGGGGGAGACAAACAGAGAGTCACACAAAATAATGACACTGTTAATAATCTCAGGGAGGCGCAGACAGACAGAGAGTCTGCATATGAATGTTTCAGCACCTTGGAGAGAGACAGTGCAAGCACCAGACAGCACCACACTGTACTGACCTAATTAGCATGACTGGTGTTGCTAAATCACATGCAGAGCCAGTCCCTTTGTTTGATTTTTACTATTTGTTCTGTACCATATTAGACAATGGCTAACTTCGGCATTTAATGCTTTTTAGTGCTTATATATTTCTTTCATACATTACGTAGACTGGCAGTCTGAAGTCATAGTATCAGAGTCTGTTTCACAAACAACTTAAGCCAGCGGAAGCAAAAATACCAAACATAAAGCTGGCTGTCGACATACCAGCAGAGCTCACCGTGAGACATATAACAGCTTAAGGGAACAATGTTGAACTCTTCCTAAGCCTTTATTGGCAGTACAGCCCAGTCAATGATATTAGACTGGGCTGTAGTCCCAGCTGAAAGCCTTTAGCTGTTGAGCAGAGAGATACGGAGCTGGACAGATGGGCTGGTACAGTGGACAGACAGAGGGACATAAACCAGATTAATCATCTCATCATGTGTGATTAATTTGGAACTGAGCACCATTGGCAGGGTAACACAATGAACCAGACACCCCATTGACAGGTCAATATGTTTACACTGATGGATTTGCTCTCAGACATACATGTGCACACACATACAGGCGAGTCAGTGGGTTTGAGTCAGTGCTGTCAAAACCGAAAACACCCCGGATGAGTTCACATTTTTATGCTGAAATGCCAAACAGCTGACTTAACTAAAACCCACCAATTTAGCCACTTTTTCTCACAGCACGATGGCACTCGACCCTGCAGCAGATAATCCTAATTCTACCCCCCACTGTGCTGACTTTCATGCGTCTGCGGAGGTCAAAGTTGATCAAATCTGTCATTTAAAGTCAGTATTCAAATATAAATCTTTTCCACATGAGTTGGCTGACTTAACTGTTTGACTTAAGTTTCCGGAAAATGTTACCCCACTGGCTGATGACTATCAAAGCTGACATGAGGGAGAAATACAATACTTTGAAATTTGGTGCATAAACCCTTTGGCTGAAGGATCAACTGATTTTGTAATTGCCTGTGTTGCCTGTCCAGGTTCTGTGTGCTGTATGTCTACCATCTTTAAATCTGTATTTTTATATCACAAGCTGTTTATACAAGCTGATACAGAAAATCAGGTTATACGTATACATAATAAAGCTCTTAATTTTACACAGTCAAAGGGAAAATATTACTTCGTGTTAATGTATAGATATCACAATCATTTAAAACTCCAGGTGGTGTTTATGTGGTGAAAACCCTTGGCAACATGTCAGAGTTTCAGTTGTGAAAACATACAGTTCTCAATTTCAAGGTTGAATGACAATCATCATAGCCATGATTTATAAATGATACATTTTTAAAGTTATTCACAATTTAGTTGATAGTTATTTCACTGTTAATCAATCATGAAATGCTTTATTAACCATTCATTCAGCAATCGTAGAGGTTTGTAAACTTTAGTTGCAACTTTATAGTGGCCATCCAAATAATGTCTACAGAAGAACTACACAGTGTTTATGACACCACTCCTGAAAATGTATCTAACATTATACTAAAACACCTATTTCAGTCCAAATTCAAGGCTGCTGTTTAACCATTACGTGTACAGGTATGGTTTTGGGCTCTTGTTGAGAGGTCTGTTTTTTTTCCCCAAATAGTCAGAGAGCATTGAACACTTGAAATTTGTATTATTTTTCTTTCTTCCTGATTTTTTAATGCAATGGCCTGTAAGTGGCTCATGAGAGGGGGGAGAGAACGCAGAGTGGGTCTTCTGCCTACGCAATCATTTGTTGGCTGTTGTCGGCTCCAGGGCGGGCATAGGAACTCTCATCTTGTCAAATGAGGTGTCTCTCAAACAGTGGGCGTCTCAGGATCTCTTGCATTGACAATAATGGGGTTTTGCAGTGATTGTGAAGACAGATAATAGCATTTAAATGCATCCGCGATCACCGTTTATGCATGGAATGCTGTGTTATATTGGAATGGATCTACTGGACACTTGAGAATAAGAGAATTTGTTGGATTTTGAATCACTAGCAAAACACTGGGACACTTTGGTGAGTCGCCAAAACTTTGTAGCTACCCATTTGTCCATGTGTTTGTTTGTTGATTGTACCTGCTTATTGTGGTTTTATCTTCAAATGGTTTTAGACAGGAAGATAAAGGACGGCCATATTCTGAAAAAAATATTCCCTCCTTTCGGGAGCTGGGTGTGAATCCAAAATGTATACATGTTTTGCAAAAGTTTACTTGTAGGAAGGACAGCACATCAGTGGAATGCCTTTCACAGTAGAGTGATGACCAGCCCAGCGTCTAATGCCCTCTCTCATTCAGTACTTCAATAGGCCCATCCTGTCTCTGGCAGGAATCAAAATGCACAGGGGAGGAATACGGGGGAAAACAATGGCGTGTCACCTCATGGCTGCAGAATAAAAAAGAGAGATGCTTTGTGCGGCTCTCTTTTTCAAACGCACAGGTGTTCTGGCAAACAACTCAAAGTGGGTGTGTGTGCCTGTGTGTGTGCGTGTGTTTGTGTGTGCTTATCCGTTCACCTTTACTGTCCTCTTCTGAACTGCCCTTGATCACTGAATCGTACTGCGTCATCAAAAAACAGACACATCAAAACAGAGCGTGTTTGCAAAGTTGTGAGAAATGCTCTCTGGGGATCTGGTGACTTTTGTGTTGTTCAGGGTCCTGTGGAAAAAAAAAGGCAGAGAGATGGCAGGAGTGCTCCACTGCCAGTCTCAAGGAGATAAAGGGAAGGCTTTATCACAGGAATGCACTTCGCTATGGCTGTCTGTATGTCACAGCAGCCTGCACTCAAGTCATCTTTTGTAGATTCAGGATACAGTATATATTATATATTTATATATGATTTGATCGTCTAGGGCAAGTCCTAACTTTACAGAAGCTTGCTGAGCCAGCACCTGCTGAAAAATACTGTTCCAAATTTGAAATATTTCTATGGCAAGATACCAACTCATCCAAAGGCAGTACCATCATTAAACTTAATAATAATAGTAATCCCTTCCAGAGGACAAAATGTGGTCAACTGCCCTCTCTTCACAACTCTTGGCGATAACATCTGGATGGTTAAACTTGGCAAGCCAAACCACATCGTACAATTGGAGATGATTCCCGGACAGTGCTGCCAAGCAACGGTAAATATGCAATTCTCCCTGGACGCTAATGTAAACTAGCATACTACTGTTGACAAAAACTTAAATCCTCACCTAAACTCCTCTCTCCACTCATTCAGCTTTGTTGAAGAAGAAGAACGCAAATAATCTTTATGTATGTCACTTATCATACAATGTACAACATGGTAAAACTGGTCGTCTGCATTTAACCCATCCCGAGGGAGCAGTTGTCATCTCCACTTTGTTTATGTCTGCTTCCCCATGAGGGATCACCCTCTCCTAGGACAGACACACATGCAATAGATGTTGTGTGTGCAGAATGGACCAACAAACTTACAGAATAAATTACATAATATATAATGCAAATAGATAAAAGAAATATATGTGAGGAGTGTGGATCCAGGAGGACGACTGAGCAGGCCGAGGCACTGCCAAGCATAGCCCCAGCCACACAACCTCCTCTCCACCAACATGGAAAAAAGGACTCTGTCATTGTGAGCATGTTAGCATGCAGATCTTATTGTGCTGCATAAGAGCTGTATATCCTTAATCATGTGTGCTTGTGAAAGGATAGATCCAAGGTTCATATGTAATACATATGCAGAGTTGGCTTGTCAGGCTATTTCAACAGTTGATGTTAGTCGGTGCCGTAATGGAAAATGTTTTGTTCCAGGTTGGGTGAACCTCAAACCTCAAACACACACAATTAAGGTGAGCAACATTGTTCCAATTTAGAATTAAACCCGACATTGGTACATTATCATAACTTTTCCAGTTTGTCATTTCATTTTCTTAAAGATATCAAAATCATTTTATTTCAAATTGAACCGCATCTTAATGCTTCCATTTTATAATCTTTCTTAATGATACCTGTTCTTACTAACAAGTTTTGTGAGTAGTATCAGAGCCTCTATTACAACAAAATTGAAAAACACAGTGTGCAAAACTGAGTGACTTCCTTTGACAAACTCTAAAGAAACAGAAAGGTTTCCTGATTGAAAACATGCAGCTTTAACCTCAGCTGAGATACTGATCAGTGCAGGTTACACTTCTGGACTCTTTAGCGGAATATCCATCTTCTGTGAACAAAAGTAGCTGCCACTGGTGGGTAGTTTTTGTTGAAATAATGTTGTAATAATAGTGGCCTGGTGACATTAAGAGAAACTGACTGAGACAGAATTCACAAAGATTGCTATTATTCAGGATTAACAAATGTGAGGAAATTGCGGGTTATTATGGAGCATAAAAGGAAAAAGGAGTCAATTTATCAGTAGGAGTACTTATTTCTCAAAAAGCCCCATCACCAACAAAGTAGGTGTAAAGCTACTACATTTATCTGCATGTGTGTGTCGACACATCTAAGTTTCTGCCCGGATGTCGCCGTAATCAGGAATCCATCTATTCAGTCATTCACTGGTATGCATGATAATTCAGACACCAATCATGTCATGTTAAATTGATTTCAGGGAGATCTGAGCTACAAATTGGATATCCAGGATATCCTGCTGACAAAACCTTGAATCGCAGACCACAACCACCAGTAAACTCTAAAATTACTGTGAAGTACCTCCAATTATTTTTGTCAGCTGAAGTAACTAGAGAAAGGTATACATGTAAGTTACATTCTCCACAAGAATCCACACATTTTCTAATTGATGCTTTTGGCATTGGCATTAAAGACATCTATTATATCACTTGGCTTTTTAAGCACCCTTTCAGAGGTTATACAGTTGAGCATTGTCATTAAACATGAACCAACAAACATATAAGACACATCATATCACAGCACAGTAGAAGTTTGCATCATCCTGCAGCAGAGTCAAAAGAAATCTCCTGGTCCGTCATGAGCTGAGGAGGCAAACGTATAAAATGACGTTCATGCTTGTTCTTAAACCTCAATCTTTAAATAGCAGTGAGAGCAGTTCTTTTCTGGCATCGCGTGCAAACAACAAAGCACAACCCACTTAATTAAAAACAATTCTGCATCCCGGAATGAAAATGCCAAAATCTGGTTTGATATCCTCCTGTATTACTGCAGCATGCCTTCCATAACAACAACAAAGGTCAGAGTAAGTTGATCCATGAAGTGTAAGATGAGAGAAAGTTTTTTTTTCTTTTTTTTAACAATAGTCACTCAGGTCATTGTCTCCCCAGGGAATGGTGTTAAAAACGGTAAATGTTCACCGTCACAATTATCAGGAACAATCTGGCTTAATCCATGTAAAACAGATGCCAGCTGTCAGATTTAAGGTATTTTCCTTGCTGCATTGTATGGATGACATAACACAGAATTATGCAGCAGTTAGTGAGCTGCCTCGGTCATACTGATTATGCTGCATGTTTGACGTTAAATGATGGAGATAAGTCAGGTAACCTCCACCTGCCTGAGGCAACTGAAGCCCCCAAGCATTATTTAACCAGAACCACCCTGAAGAAGCACAGTTTGACCCAGAAAAGAATGAATAATCAATGTTATGAGGTTGTACAAACTTGTATGTTCATCAAGTACATCATGTCTGTGCCGTTCCCCTGCATGTACACTGATATTTTTATGTAGAGAATTTGCAGCCCCACTTATATTTCAGTGATTGTTGATCCTGAATCCTGAATGTAATCAAATTAAAGTTCATACATTCACATTTTATGTCCTGTTAGATGCGACTAAATGTCTCTGCATCTTCATCAGCTTGCCTCACATGTTGTCAGTGTTCACAATGTATTTACAGAGATTTAAAACGAGCTATGAAAGGAGCTCAGCTTAACCAAAAAAATACATTTTAACAAAAAACATCTTTTACTGAACTTATATATTTTTTTTGTCTATTTAATTCGTTGATAGTTCACTATTATTTCTTTATTTTTATGGTTTAATGTACTTTAAAATGACTTTTTTTATCAGGTGCATAAAGACTTCATTATTATATGTTACTATTCTAACCACCGTTAGTGGAGCTTTGAAGAAAAGCTTAAAAAAAAAGAAATTCATGAGGCTTTTCAGTGTAGGTAAAAGTATTCTTTCAGAGCTTCTGTAATTTCCATGTCAATAGCATGCCTCTTAGCAAGGTGAGCCATCATACAAAGTAAAGAGGTCTAGAGTGCTTCAAGGTTGCTGCAGAATTGGAACATATATTGCAGTATTTTAAAAGTCACTTGCATAAATGTTCCACCCCCATGGTTGCTCTGAAACAGAGTCCACGTTCTTCAAAGCACTTCAGACAGTTTCTGTGCACAGAATATATGTGCATATACAAATGCTGAGATTTAGGACATAAAGTAGTGAGTGTATTGTACACTGGCTGACTCTTTCTCTTCCTCTGAATGCATGAGATCCATCTCATTTAATGAGATGCGGGTGAGTATTGAGCATGAATCTGTTCTAGAGGCAAAATGTGAAAGTTTTGCGATCTGTTGAACAAACTGAATTACCAACACCTAGACAGGACTGAAATCGGTCAAAATTCAATCAATAAAGTTTATTTCGATCCACTTTTTCTTTTTTATTACCACAAGGCTTGATAGGTAACACTTTATATTAAGTTCCATATAATATGTGTTTATTAACAGGCAATAAGACCTCTGTAAGTCCTTATTAGATGTTTATAAATGTACAAGGATTAGGTTCAGCCAAAAATTAAACTTCAGTCATGATCTATTTTGCCCCATGCCTGGTGAGATTTCAAAGTCCACAAAACATTTCTGAAGCTTCACAGCAAAACAGCGTTGAAGCAATCTCCTAAACAACTGAAGTAGATCAGGACTTATTTTAAATCATAGAAAAACAACCGCAACCCAAACTGATTAGATTTGAGAAGAAATTATTTACACGCTTGATGCATGGTCGCGCTCCTGCACCCAGTTCAGCTAATGCTTTCAGCCCAGCAGCTACAGTGAAGATTTCAGCCAATTTTGCCAGACAAGCTGTATGGAGCCATTTCATGGTTTACTTACATATAATGTTGTTAAACTTTTACTAAGTCTTTTTGTCACTTTATTAAGATTAATACATACTTATTATGCGCTTAACAGTTGAAGGTGCAATACGTAAGAGTTGGCCACCTGAATTGATTTAATGCTTAAAACAAATAGAGGGCAGCATTTCACCAGAGTAACCTCTAACTGCTGCAAACTGTAGCTGCCATGAGCTAGTTAGCTCAGTTAGCTGTGTAGCTAGCGGTGTGAACTGGGAATTTGGGGAACAGAAGACTGTTGGTGTTAACACAGGTCAAGGCTAGCTGGTTAGCGTGCATGCAACTTTCATGGATATCTCTGCAACACAATGCATACACAACATAGCGTCAAAACTGTCATTTCTCCAAATTCTGTTGATAATTTCAGGTCATATTTGGATGTTTCCAAACTAAAAGACTATTGTACCAATCTAAAGTGGCAACAGTGCCTTGTTAGGGTTAATAGATCTTGTATTGTGCACCTATTAACAAGTCAAGCCAGGTCATTATCATTAAATTAGTTATTTGCTACACATTTTTAAAAGTGGACTCACTTAGCCTTGGGAGAGCAGTAACCTGTCACAATTGGCTAATATACTTAATGCTATGTTGGCTGTTCCATTCCTAATAAGGGATGCACTGTGAATATTCCTGTCAGTGTGCAATGTTGTTTAATTTATCAGCGGCTCTGACAGCCAACTGGCAAACAAATCTCCATTTTTTATTTGGAAAACAATAGATAGGATACACAGAATGAGTTGGCAAAATAGTATAAATTGCATTGGACGCCAACATGAGAGATGTCAAAATGGAAACATAAAAAATCTGGGGGTTGGTTTTCTTAAACTTTTTGCACCTTTAATGTTTGGCAGGGTCGTAGATTAGTTAATATTACAGAGGAGACATTTGTATTGCATCTACTTGCCTGTTTGAGGATTAGCAGCATGGACCCCCCCTGCTTTTTCCAGAAGGCATGTCATTAATATCTCACTTTGCTCCTCCATCATTTCTATGACAACACCACTCCAGTATGCATGTTTATCTTTTCAGTGTGTGTCGTTCTGCAGGACAGCGCAGTTTACCACCCGTGGAAATTAATAAGCCATTAGTTCAAGTAATGCTAAACTGGCCTTCCCGAATATAATCTGGTCCCAGAGATATTTGTTTCTGTGTGGCCATATTGTGTGTGTGTGTGTGTGAATGGATGTGTGTGGCCTTGTGTGTTTATGTGTTAGTGTGTGTGACTGATCTGATGATTTGGAGGGCAACCCGAGCAGACAGGGATGGCATTTGTTGCATGAGAGGGGGGTTGTACTGCTTCTGTCAGCTACACTGTTGTGGCGCATACACACTCGCGCATAAAAACACCAGAATGCCACACACAAATGCCACACGCATAAACACATGCACACACACAGTATGCAAACTACATTGCCTGTGGCTTTTCAGATGCCCCCCGGGCTTTTCCTGTCCATCTGTGGTGACAGAATGACCATTCTGCCCCCTACAAGTTGAGCAGAGCCCTGCAGAACCACACACATACAGGAACACCATACCAGAAGCTCGAGAGGAACCCGCCGCCTCCCTGCAGAAAAGCAGCATGAATCTTGTTTGTCTAATTGACAGCCTTCCAGCCAACCAAATAAACAAGCCTTGTCGCAGTGAACTCAGTGACACATTTAGCTCGCAACACCTATGCCCTCCTGTGTAATGGATGTCGAAAGTGAACTTTCTGTGAAGGGTAGTGCTGACAACAACTGTGATATTTTACTTTTCATCAGCCTTACCTGCAACAGATGGTTTGTGTGCTGTTGTTGATGAAGATAAGAAAACAAAGCCCAATAAAATCGGTATAATGTGGTAATTTAGGAGCGATGCAAGATGTTGTGGAAATGTTGTTTAAATGACTAAGATTTCATAGGTTTTTAAAAGCGGAGGTGGGAGCATTCATCCAATAAAGACAAACTTAAAATCAGAGGTCGTTCAGGGACTTAAAGGCAAACTCCACCAACTTTGCACATTAAAGTGTGTTTACAGGTCTTGGGGAGTACTACTGTATATGTGAGAAAAGTAGTGTAAAGTCTTTTGTTGCTGCATGTGATCTGATAAATTACCTCCAGTGATGTCAACCAGTGGTTAAGTTGCATTGTGGGTAAAGTAGTCAGCTAGTTCTGAAAAGCAGTGTGCTGGTATACCATTACACTACTATAACACTGTTACAGACTGGACACACTGGATGCCTGCGTACTCCAAGGCGGCTGCGTTGCTGAGCTGCTGCTGCTCACTAGCGTGTTCACATAAGAGGCTCCTGCCCGCCACAGTTTACATGGAGTTTGCCTTTGATAATCATCAGTGAATATGATGACGTGTTTTTCCTTTACCCCTTTGAAAGAGTGAGAAAGCCGGAGGGGGAAAGAGAGGGAAGGAAGGAGAGGAGGTGAAAGTGAAAGACAGAGAGTGCACAGGAAAGAAACTGCCCCTCACCTGTTGTGTGCATTCTCTTTATGTCTTTTTCTTTTTCCATTTAAAAACCTGGAGCCTACATTACCCACAATGCAACTTAGCCACTGAGTTACATCACTGGAGAATATGTTTAATGACATGCAGCTTCCTCTGGAGCCACGAATGACTTTATCATTTTTTTTTATGCAGTAGTACCAAGACCTGTAAACTCTTTAAATAATTACGTTTCCAATTCCACAAGTACACTTAGAAAAGCTTTCTGTACTTGTTTCATTTCTGCTTTGCCTTTTAAATGAAAGAGTTGCAATGAAACAACATTCTAGCAGAGTTTAATGTCACCAAAATCAAAAGCTTTGATGTCACATTTCTTTTCACTGAAGGCAGATTCAAGGTCAACGACTACTGTTGCACTGTTTAAATATGTATAACCACACTGTACATTTCAGCTCTTAACGAGCTCAAGCTCAAAAGATAAGCTCAACTGCTTCGTAAACATGTGGATCAGTCACGCAAACAGGTTGAACTTGCTGCATTTTTTTTCCCCAATTATCCTTGACATACTGTTACTAACAGACTGTAATTTGTTAATTGCCGCCTTGTTTGTGTGGATGAATAATAACTTAGTATGTCACATTGTGTAGTCGTGCAGATGTAAGAGCAATTTTGAATGGGACTTTAAAGGCCCTGAGCTTCAGGTTGAATTAACTTTGCGACGTGACAATGGCAGTGTTGGCAGTTTCTTCACTCTCAGATACTTTAGATTATTAGGAGCCTTGTAATTGCTGACATTAAGTTGTGTATATGTATATGTATGCATGTGTACTTGTGTCTATACCCACACAAGGATGTCTATGGATCTAGACCTTATACACGTAGATGCAGGTATATATCTGCCTCTGCTCGTACATATGTGATGAGTTAATATATGGATTCATATATGGATATGCACGATAATATTTTATTTTCACCTGTGTTGTAGTAAATCTTTTATAAGTATATGTACAACATACCATGAATGAAACTTATGTTTAATTACTTAAAAAGTATATCTATATATGTATTCATGCTCCTTCTTTCTTTCAAAACATGACTTAATACAAATTGATCACAAAACAAGTTTATTATGAGCCCCTGCAGCTACAGCAATGCAGCAGCTATTCCTCCCGGGGTGGTGGCTCTTGATATGGCGGCCCTGAGAGCTCAACATGCTGCAACATAAAGTCAACATGCAAATAAGCAAATTAACAGTATTTACAGTTTTGTGTATTTAAGAGCTTTTCTGTAGTCGGCTGTGTTTTCGCTGCATCTAAATGTGAAACAAACAAAATGTGTTGAAATGTGAAATGTGTTGAAATGAAAAAAAAAGAAAGAAATGTGTTGCCGTGTGTTGTCAAGTAAGTGAAGTTGTTTTCTCAATTTTGCTTGTGTTTTTTCTATTTGCTGTGTGTTGAGCTCCCACGGCACCTTATCTAAAAGGGATATGGGTGGAAAAGACTGCAGAGAACCAGATTAGGTAAGAAAAGATAACAGAAAATTGTATTAATCCTGAAGGAAATGTTTGTGCCAGAGAATGCTCAACAATACAGTAACATCGGAATAAAGCACAAAAACACATCAGTCTAATGAATAAAATGTGTAAAAGGAGTAAATGCTGACATCACTGCCTGATGGAATAACAATGCAAATAAGATCAATTGAGAAAAAACAGGTTAACTACAATAAAAGCTGGTGTGTGTGATAAAAATGGAAAGACGCTGAAAACACATATAATAAGACAGCAAGAAGGAGAATTAAAACTGGTTATAACACTGTGACGGCACCACATTCATGGACTATTATGTCGAAAATAAAACATTGTCTCTTGTGAAAAAAGTAAGAGTAACACATGAATAAACAGACGACACATGGAGGAAAAAGGCAACGTGAAAAGGACATCTGCACCGTTTTAAGTTTGGTCGTCATTCATGTAACACTGCAGTTTCTGATGCAGATGTTCAGTCAGACTCACCTATCTTACAGGGGGATCGATCTGAAATAGAATTACATTTAGGAAAGACAGCTCGGAAAAGGTGTACATGTGTTCCGAATTGACTGATCAAACTGAAATCTAAAAACATGATTTGAAACACTGCAATATACATGAGAATGAATTATTTATGCTGCTGTACAGCTTCAATCAAGGAAATGAGATGAGCAAAGCCCTGATCATTACTGGGATGGCTTACATCAAAGCCTCATAATTTGTGTGTGTGTGTGTGTGTGTGTGTGTGTGTGTGTGTGTGTGTGTGTGTGTGTGTGTGTGTGTGTGTGTGTGTGTGTGTGTGCGTGCGTGCGTGTGTGTGTGTCATTGCAAATTCAAACTCAGTCTTTGTACGTGATTGACCTAGAGATTACTGCAAAGAAAATTATATGCTAGAATAGTATGAAGCTAATGAAAATAGAGGTGAAAGTATGTGTTGTAGGTGTGTGCGCGCGCACGTGTGTGTGTGTGTGTGTGTCTGTGAGAGACACACACTAGTTTTTGACTTCATCTGAAAAATTAACACCTGCGTTTTTAAGGGCCTCTGTGCCACAGTGTCTCATGTAAAACTGGAAGTTGTGATGACCGGTGCACTACGAAATTTAAACTATGCTGAAACCCTGATCCAGTGTCAGTAAATCATCATCTATAATCATATAGCATATGTAGATATACTGTATGTCATATGTCAAACTGGTGCTGGTAATTGAACATGTGACCTTAAGAAAAGTGATCAAATTTAATTTAAATCGCAATCAGGCAGCAGTTTTAACACTTCGGTTTTGTGTTGTCAGAATAATCTACTGTGGAGACATTGATAATAATAATGGTGCCTTTCATGAGACCAGAGGACGCTTTACACAGTAGAATGAACGCGACACAGAGAGACAAACAAGACATTCCTGACGTTTGTTAAGGCTATGTTAGTGATGAAAAATTCTCGTCATTGAGTATTTAGGTGTATAGCACACTTAAAAGGCTTTTGAAACCATTGCTTTTAGAAAAAAGGGATTGTTTCATGTGAAAGAAACAACCTTTAATGTTAACGGTTGTTCTAATTTTATTGTTATCAATTTTTAAGGGTTGCGTTTTAAGAAAAAGGGCCCAAATGAAAGAGGCAAAAAGGTGAGCTTTATTTACAAAGCTGAAATCCAAAAAATCTGAAGTGCAGGCAAGTAAAAGGCAGATTACATATAAAATATAAAAAAATCTAATATAATATAAACATATAAAAAACACCTGAAAAAAAATACAAAAACTTCCGACAAGCCAGAAAGAAGGACACAAGAGCCGCATATGCTGGACCGGGAAACAGACACAGGAAACGCAGACAAATCAACAAAGAGTTAAAAAAAAAAATACAGCCCTTAAATACACAGGGGCTAATTCACAAATATCGCAGGTGTACGCAGAAAAAGGGTGGGAAAGTGGGAATTTGTAGGCTACTATTTCAAAGATACTGTAATGGCGGGCTAAATGATTGTGAAACAGTTCACATCGGTATCATCTTCGGCTATTTGCCGATCAGACAGAGATTGCTTGAAAGCTTGGCATAGACTTGAAACCTTCATATCGGTTGTGTGTGAGGCCTGTGTCTACATGCCAGCGTTCAATTACCACACAGGTCTACTTTAATTTGAATCTATTTTCACCCTCCAGTCACTCACCCACCAGTGACAATAAGCTGTCCTCTGACCACAACCTCTCGCCATCTTCTCGCTTCACTAACATGATGTTTGCATGACCTGAGATACCACAGGGCATCACTTGAGACCTGGTCCAAGACTGCACACAGATGAGAGAGCAACTCGCTGCCGAAGAGAGCCATGGGCTCGACTCTCCACAAACATCAGCAGCACTTTCAGAGGCATTTTGAGCTGTTAGCAGATGAGGAGAAAAGACCTGTTATTGGGCACCGGAGTCAGAGTCAGCTGTTTCTACTTGAGAGCTGCTAAATCCATCCTTTCTGCCTCCCACTGCCTCTCTCGCTGGAAATAAGGTCATGCTCCTTTTGAGTCTCCTCCAGAGTTGGCGTTTGCTGTTTGCACAATACCTGATCCAGTTGGAGGCATGTGAGCACTTCAGAAACATTTCACCTCCGTTCCTATCACCGACGGTGTGAGATGTTAAACAACATGTCGAAGGTTGAACTTTGATGTAGCGCCTGTCATGTGTAGAAAACAAAAAAAAAGCCTTTGCGCTTTAACAACTGTCAAACAGTTGTGAGACAAAAGGAAAAGAAATGAAGGCTAATCAAGCGAGAGCTGTTTATCTTAGCTATTACTGTATTTATAGGCCTGATCCGCCATAATGAAGTGTGTAGGCAAACCAAATGAGGATTTTCTCGCTTTCCTCTTTTCACATCCTCTTAACTTCTTTCTGCTCTCGTCTCACTCCTATTATCTCTATATCCCTCCCCTCAGCTCTGTGAAGAGTCGCATTAAATATAAATAGAGAGAAATGATGGGCAGAGGTATCTAATTGTTTATACACCGTATTGAATTTTAGAGGTCTCCATTGAATTAATAGGATATGATTCAAGCGTTAAAAATTTATGACGGGATTGTGAGGAAATGTTGGTTTTAATTCTGTGAGAACCGACAGCCCGGCGGAGCTGGAGGAGGCACAGAGGGACAGGATGAAATACAGTCACATAAAAAAGGCTAAAACATTTCTGACCTTATTTAACTCCCGAACAAGTGCTCTCGAGGGACAATTGAAATAAAAACCAGCGCAGTGCAGGGGGTAATCAAAACCAATCCAGTCAATCAAAAACAGAAGTTCACTCCGAAGCACTGCTCTGTGCAAAGACAAGCGCTGCAACATGCATAAAAGATCAGTTTTTTCCCAGATCCTACAGATGTACATGCACGACATTTATGTACAAGTACACGCACGGAAACACACTCACTCTTGCACCGACTCAGATGTAAGGGGAGACTTGTACCCTTTCTTCTATCCCTTTAGGAAAGGATTGCAGGCAGCAGTTCCTATTTATCAGACTGCCAGCCATCTGAAATCAAATTTCCCCTGAAGACACCATGAAATTACAGATATTTTCTCTCCCAGTCCACCTCCCTGCCAAAGCCCACAGGATAAATATCACAACTCTAAGCCTTTCAAGCTGCTATAAGCTGGCACGCTGATGACATTTTGACCAGGCCTGTGTTTCTCCCCAAAGCCTCACTCTCAGTCACACATGCACACACACACACACACACACACACACACACACACACACACACACACACACACACACACACATACTGTATACACACACATACACTCTGTCCGGAGTTTCTCCCTTCTCTGTCTCCCTCTAGCCCCTTTACTAGTGACAGGCTTAGCAGTGCAGTGATCCATGGTACTAGCCGCCTGTTTATCCAGGCTAAGTGCTCTTTGCTGTGCCACTCCACTTTTCTCTGTTGTCTCAGACCTGTTTGATTGATAAATATTGCAGCCGGCAGGCAGAGCTAGCCTCTGACCTTAAGATAATGGAAATAGTTTGGGAAGTATAGGACAAAAGGCTAACCGCTAAAAATCTCCTCACCACCGTGTTCAGTGTGTTTGGGGGAAAGACATGGCAGGTACGATGGATGCAACTTGGGTAATTATCTGTTTAGCCGAATCCAGTGTGTGCTAATAAATGCTTTAAACGTCTTTAGTAAAGCTTGGTGATTTACAGAAAAAGTTTTCTGTGCCTCTTTGTGCCGGTTTTCTTTTAGAAGCTCCAGGTAATCTTGTGATTGTGAATTTGCGTTGGATTTTCAACTAACAATCCTGAGCAATCAGGAACAATTTTCAACAACTGCTTTGAAAATTAGCCTAAAAAACATACAGTATGAATGGAGCCCCTAAAGGGACCACAGCAGTGTTATTGCACGTTTTAGACGATTTATTAACATTCACCACTTTTGTCTTCTTCATGCTGGGTGTTAGATTTTTAAGTGCTTTTCCGGTGTTCTCCGAGGTTTCTGAAAGTAGATGTGAGGGTCACACTGTGCAGGAAGTGATGGAAACAAATGGCACCTACTGTAGATGAAAAACGACTTTCAAGAAACAAAATCAGCAGGATATGTAGTTATGTGCAATCACTACATATCCTGGTGCTTTAGTGTAATTAAAGCATTTAAACTACATTAGAAGGCTATTTTCACATAATTCTAATGTGCCAAACTACATAACTAAAAAGAAAGCGAAGACAAGAAGGAACAAAACTACTAACGCATGGAAACACTGTCAGTCAGTGAATTGCTGACAGGTGTTTTGTGTCATCTGAAGCCTGCATGCATTTAGAGCCCCTCAAGACTACAGTAATTCATGTACACTATCACAGCAAGATCACTCTGGCTGTTATTGCTGCCTAAAGATGACGCATCTGGTAATAAGAAGGGACTACCACTGGATGGTTTTAAAGACACCTGGGGATATTTCAATTTGTTATCGTCACATCAAGACCAGGTGTCTTTTAAGGAGACCTACGCACATTACATTACATTACATTTTTTGTGGCGACCAAATAAGGCTGTTTTTCCAAATCATGAGGTTTTCCATAACCCTAACCAAGTGGCTCTTGTGCCTAAACCTATGCAGAACACAAGCACTGCATTGTGACAAGAGAGAAAAAGAAAATTCAACTTAAACAGACATTAAGTTGCAACATAAAGAAACATTACATTTTAACTTCTGTGGGGAATTGGGTTTTTGTTCACAAACCAAAGTATGAGACAAAGTTTGAGGTCACATTTCAGTGCTCTGGTTGTAGGTTTATCCAATTGCATCCCTTGGAAAACAAAACTGAACTGAGAGAGTCTGGCCATGCCAGGCTAACGACATACACCTTGGAGTTCTTAAAAAATTTACGGACCACTATCAACCACTCAGATATGGCAGAAAGTGAAAAACTTGGCTCGTTTCACAGTCCCCTGGCTGCAGCAATCGAGGAGCTGAGAGACGATAGCAAACGTACAACATTTGCTATGTCACATGCAAAAAGCCCCCAGTGCACCCTATGTGCTGAGAGTGTGAGACAACCTGAGAGTAACAAAGAAACATCCGAGTTGAGGGAACCAACAGTGACGCAGCAGGAACCTGCAGTTACAAACAGAGTGATGGAAAGACTTTAGATCCTTCCCACCTGTCCCAGCTACTGGAGACTTTCACATTGCCGGCTGAAGAACAGCGGCCTGTGGGGCTCACTGCAATCCACAATGTACAAGATGTGAAGTGATCGCTGGCTTGGTTCCGAGACTGAAAGGGCTGGTTCTGAAAATCAGAGAAATTTAATACAACGTGTTCGTTAAGGGGTGTTTACATCTACATTTACATGTATCTCTAACATCCATAACTTATGTATTGATGAACTTTACACACCCGGACATCAGAAAAAGATTGTGCTCTAACCATCTACTTTGACTGCGGGCTAAACTGTATAGGTGGAAAACCATTTCTACAGAGATTTATTAACATCCAATAGCAATAAAGGTTATCTCTACCAAACTGTACCAGTGCAGTTTAGTTCCACTTAATGCATAACATCCAGTGTGCCTTAACGGTGCGGAAGGCGACTCTGGAGGAAGATAGTTGATTGTTAAGTCTGATTTCCAGGTTATCAAATACTCTCAAATAAGCTCTCAGGAACACATTACTTTTTACAATGCAATTTGTCGATAAGGCAGTATTTTATTAAACCGTGAAAGGATTTTCAGCTGCCAACATGTTACAGATGGTGGTGATTTTTTTTTGTTTTCAATACCTACCCCCAATTCCAGACACAAAATATCTTGCAGCTGTATTGTATTATGGTCTACTGAGGCTGCAGTCAGTGCAGATATTAAATTAGTATCCGATTCCACACTACAACCTTTTAGTCTTAAGGAATGAACCAACATGTTTACAGCTTTTTCATGTTAAAATCTTTGGCTTCCTAACTTCTTATATAATAAAAAAGAAGAAGGAGAAGAAAAGTAAGCGATGCCTGTGAGCTGTTCAGGCACACAACTTGTCGATGCTGCTTCTCTAACATGACATACTCAGTGTAACGCACCCTCTGCACTACGGTGGTGTCACTGATGCTCACTCCTTTGGTCTGCCTTACACTGCCTGCTGATTCCCTGCTCCACCTGGAGTCCTTGGAGGAAAGTCATTATCATCACCCCCTACTGCTGCTGTGTTGAGCACAGTTATCCTTGTAGGAATTGATATCGACAACATGTAGTCTGTTGGTTATGACTACATTATGAAACAATATAGCAATTCAAAAACAATTACTCTGCCTTTGGTTTACTTGGATAAGGTGCCATAACTTTAAATCCAAACTAGATTTCTGCTTCCGCAAACTATTTCAGCACCGCCGACATGGTATTAAAATTGCATCAATGCCTGTCTGTGTGTGTATTTCAGCCACTGTTGCTCTTCTTCCTGAGTCATCAAAATAACCACTGAAATAAGTTCACCGAGTGAAGGTAGAAAGGTGAACCTGTTCAATCACATTTCCCCACAGGAGAGATGGGTTTGACTTCCAGTTATATAGGACACATTTGATCTGCAATCTCATCCCATATTCCGTTATATAATATCTCTGAGAGACACACCAAGCTTCATCTGAGTAACTGGTTCTTCTGCTCTCCAGTCTCCTGTCCATTTATTTCACTGTCTCCTTTCTTCCAGCTGAGCCCACAGGGGCAGTGACCTCATCTAAACCCAAACTCTGTGACCGCTGGGCTTCCTGTGTGTCTGAGAGGAGATGAGAGTGCCAGACACCTCTCTTATTAAACCTCTGTGTGGCTATCAAGCCAGGGGGGTACAAGGCAGAGACGGGTGGGCCGGACCAAACTGAGACTCTCTTTTGTCATCTCCAACATTACACTCTAATTGGCTCCCATAGGCCTTGAGCCGGCTGAAAAAAAAAAAAGAATGTGCACGCACATGCACATAAACACACACACACACACACACACACACACACACACACTAGACGAACACTCAGTTACAGTAATGGTTTTATGAAGAGATGCTCAAATCTAACAAAATATTTTATTGTATTTGAGTAATGAAACTTTCTGACTTTAGAAGTGTCTGTCAAGAGTGAGTTTCCAAGCATGCTGAACATGAATACCAGACGCTCATTAACTTGAAGTTTACATAAAAGATTGATCACTAAGTCAAGCACAACACAATCTACGCAATGTTTTGCCTCTTGGCTGGCTACATTCACGTCTATCTTTGTGACAGACTGCCCTGTATAATTGGCTTCCTGCCAGGTATCCTAACAAGCAATGGAGTATTTGTGAGATTACAAAGTGTGACTATGTGTGGCCCAGCATAATCTTAAAGGTTTGTGAAGGCTATTATGTGTGGGAGACGACCACAAGTAAGCAGCAGTCTTTTGTTAAAGGTGCCCTGTGGATTTTTTCACCAATAGTGGTGTTATTGTACTCTATCAACTCTGTTCTTCTTCTTCTTCTTCTTACTATCATCATCATTATCACCACAAATATTATTATCATTATTATTATCATAATCATTAATATTGTTATTATTATTATTATTACATCCTTTTTTAATGAGAAACAATTAATTTAAATAGGACTTATTGGAATGTAAATATACTGTAGCATAGTTACAGACAGAAAGCACAAGAGGAGATGGATATAATAAACAAATAGGAGGAGTCAGTTACGTAACCAAGAAAAACTGCAATCCTCAGCAATCTGCCTGCAATTCTCTCCTTTTGGATGTAAAACATTGTTTGTTTGAGTTTAAGTCATTCTGCAACGTATGCATGCCGTGGGTGCAGAAGACACAAATGGCTGTCTTTTTCCAATTACTGACCGGGCATTTGGGACAGAAAGCGTAAAGAAGTCCTGGAAAGTGATACATACTGTATTTAAAGATACATTCGTAGAGCAACATCATTCCAGTGTAAGAGATGGGTGACAAAATCCTCAAAAGTCCCCTGAAGTTGATATTTGATTCCAGCAGTCTATGTTAGCAAAATCATGTTGATATCATGTTACAGTACAATGCCTCTCCTGCAGCTAAGCTATAGGAAACAAAAAGAGTGAATTTCATACTAATAGTACTAACTCTGGACGGTATTCTCCTGATGCTGCTCACTGAGTTAACCTAGATTAAACTTTGATCAAGGACTGTGAACACCATCACTTACAATGGAAGCACTTTAGCAATGGATCTCTTCATGGCCAGTATGGAGAGTAGGAGTGATCACAGCTATACCAAAAACTATGATGGAAATGTGCAACATGTGAGTAAGCAAAAAAAATGTTTGAGGAAGGACTACGTTGCTACACAATGGCTGGATCACCATTTCATGACAACTGATTTTTTTATGATATATTACGGTTCCATCATGTACCATCAGTAGTGTTCTGTATTATCTCATAAGTTCATGTTCAAAGAGACATGATAGTGTCATGTATGTCCATGTCGTCTCCACTGATCCACTGTGAGTCGAGTCACGTGGAAAATGAAATTATATAAATGAGATGGGTAAATGAACAATTTTTTATGTTGTCATTCATATGTGAAAAAAGTCAATATCAAAATGTGTTATAATGTTGAATCAGGCTGATTTCATATATCCTGTGCCATGTTTTGTTTCGACGTATGGAAAATCTAGTCCTCGCATGAGGATAAAGCCCAACATTTGAATGTATGTAATTCAAGTGTACCAGTAACAGGAAACAACTTTCTATAGCAGCAAACACCTTAAATAACACGAGCCCACAGATTCAGGATATGATTGCAGAGACTCTGAAACACCTGCATGACCATGTGTCTTTGTTTTCTCTGTTCCCTCCGTGACTTTCTTTGTTCCATCATGTTCTTTGTGACTTTCTCTGTTCCATCAATATGACACTCATCCCTGAAAAATGAATAAAGTGGCATCATTTAGGGGCCTTGCAAATTATACTCCATTTCTGCTCACCGTCGACTGAGTCCCCCAGGTTTTATATGACCAGCCTCGTCAGCTAAATCATCCTCTCTCTAACACAGCCTGCCATCAACCGTATCCTGATGGCACATTCACAGACTATAGATTAATTCACTTTCTCATATAACAATGTTTAATTACACAGCCTTCAGAGCAGCACCATCACGGGCGGAGATTTATGTGTGTTTGTCTGCAGATATGAAGTCTATATAACAGTACGCTGTCATATTCATCATCCCAATAGATGAAACTGGGTTTAATTCCTCCCTCTGTTGGGATGTAATTACAGAGGTTTACTGAGATGGAGAAGAATTCTGACAGAAATGCACACACTTACGCTCAGAAATACACACACACACACATCAAGCCTTCACACAGATGAGAATTTTGCTCTCTGTTTCGCTGTATTCATGCACCTTCTTCTGCCAAAAATGTGCGCCCCAAATAAGTCCCTACCTTTCCTCAAATTGCACTCCCATAGGAAAACGTTCTCGTAATTGTTATTCAGGAAGCAGAGATTTGTATCTGGCTAATCCTATTTACATCACTGCAAGTCTTTCTTTTGGACTATTTCAGGCACAAGTGTCGGATAAGGAGCAAATAAACAGATGATATAGATGGAAACGGCTCTGAAAGTCTCTCCCAAGCACTTTTGGAAGAAATGATTATTCCAGTTATTAATTCTCCCGCTGACGCCAATCTTTAATGACCATCTGAATCCTTAGTGGTGTTTGAGCACACTCTCCTGCAGCTCCAGCCTCTTCCTTACGCTTGGCTAATTGGTGTAAGTGTTGTCATTGATTGCAGATGAGAGGCCGCTCTTCATATCTAGACACAAAGGAGAAGCCGGTCCACTGTAATTGGTCAGGCTGAAGAGGGTGAAGAGCAGAGATTTGTATTAGTAATTGTGTGTCTTTATTGTGAGAATGTGGTCTCTTCTGTCTGTGCATTTTTGTGTGTGTGTGCGTGTGTGTGTGTGAAGTTGTGTGAAAGGGTCAGTAGGGATAGTCATGCTTTACTTCCGACGTATTGTCAAGTGACTAGCTAACCTCCCTCCCACACACACACACACACACACACACACACACACACACACACACACACACACACACACATCCCACCACCACCAAGCTGTCATAGCTATCAGTTACATTTTTTATGCCTATCAATCACTGGTTTCCCCCATGCCAATCACTCCACATGTGTCTCCGGATGTCTGTCAATCCATCACTGTTTTTTTTTTTTTCTCCCCCTCTTATTTTCCAATGGTCTCTCCTCCCTCGTAAATCCTACGGCTGGTCACTGTCTGTCCCTATAATACCCCATCTCAGTCCTATAAACACAGACACGAGCAAACAAACACATATTTGTAAAAGTCTGTTGCGCCTGTCTCAGCAAGAGTCTGTCATCACGTTGTTAAAATTGCACGAGCAGAAGGGTTTTAGACAGAAAACCGTGTGGAAAAAATGATGATTGTTATTCAGCATGTGTCTAAAATACAGGCCATTTTGTTCAATGGTGCTGAATAAAAGGTATTTTTGAGACAAATGCATTTAATGTATCCGTAAAACACTGGGTCTTTGTCTGCAATAGAAAGAGCATAATTACACATACATCACATGTAAGTGGGAGGCATTTGGAAACCAGCATTGATGAAGAGAGTCTCCACATTTAATGAACCAGGTTTTGGCACAAACACCATCAGCCAATCATGTCACTGCAGCCAAACTTTAAGTCCGTTAGCTAGGCTCATCTTCACCACCGCTGAGATGTGATGACGTCAGGATGCAGTCCAACCACCAAAGACTTTCACATTCTCTATTGTGCACATTATTTATTTTTATCAATCATTCAAAAATAAATCTCTCCTGATTGAGTTGTCACTTATCCAAAGGTGAAATACTCTCAAAATCAAAAACAGCATGTTGGAAAACTCCTCTTCAGCTTACATAGAAGTAGACAAAGCTAATGTCCTGCAGAGCAGGGGAGAAAGTCTGGGATGATGACTGCTAGCTTCTCTGCCACCACTTATGTGTGGGCTCCAACAAGAAGTCAGTAGAGGGTGGATGGCCATGAGGCAACAGGTGGATGCTGATGTATGCGGCACACAACATCTCCTCACCAGTGACAAAGACAATACCTTCTCATACATGAAAAGTATGGAGTTGTTGTCCAAGTTTGGAGGGTGGTGCATCAAAGGGTGAAGGGCAGCACACGGACGAGTCATAGGCTGGATCCAAATATCTTCCCTGGACTGAACCATCACAGATTTCAGCTGTACATACCGTGTACATTCATGATAAGTTCTTTTTGTTTTTGTAGTCTTCACTTGGAAAGACTAGAACATCACGTCTGCACTGCAATTAGTTGTGGGTAATTAAATCAGGGAAGTATGATGGAGACTGCACCCCAAGCGGACCCACTGGAGGTTTGCAGAAAGTCTGCTCGAGGCCTCTTGAGAACTGGATGTATTGGGGGTTTGGATAGCCGGCAGCACTCGCAGAGTCTGGAAGAGTGGTGAAGTCCAGACATTGGGATTCAGCCATTACATCCATGGATGCTTATTAAGTTCCATGTCAGTGGAGTGTAGTTTGACAACCCTAAGCAGTTGTTGTAGTCCAGTGGGCACTAGATACTTGCTCCTGCCCACTCAGCAGCAACCAAACTGAGCTGGAGAAGCTGGCCCAATTTCTCAAAAATAGCTATGTATGTACCCACCCTTTTCTAAAGACTGGCTGAGAAATAGGGTGTTCACTGAGCCTTAATAAGGGCAGGCCCCATAGGGTGGAACAGGCTCACCTTGATTGTCTAAACATGTATATGCAAAATTTCAGTGAACTCATTTTCAAAGATAAACAGCCATGCCTGTGGAGCCCTGTTAGAGGGCGAAGCCTGTGTGAATGGAACTCTTCATCTGGTAATTATTTGTGATTGCTGCCAAAAGTGATTGGCTTGTATACATGTGTCAAAGTGGGCACATACACACACATAAGCACAGGGAGCTGGAAAGAGGGAGCGTTGGCTGATGGTGGTGGTTGCTCCTTTGAGAGCAGTCGAGTCTGATGGATGTGAGAAAGAGATGGATTTTCATTTATTTCCTGCTATGGGTTTGGAGGGCTAATGTGTATGCATGTGTAAGCGTATGAGCGGGGGGGAGGGTTTATTGGCGAGTGGTGGAGAACTAGAAAGCTGAAGGCATTCTGTTGCTTCCCAGTGAGTCAGAGCCAGAATTAGAAAAAGTTGAGGTACTGATGAAAGGAGACTGTTAGGTTGGTTGCGCATTATGTTCCTCCTCATTCACCAAAAATGGTGATGCAATGATTGTGATCGTGCTTTCGTCATGTATAGGTGATTATACGAAACAGTGCTTTACAGGAAACACAGCAGTAAAGAGACACATTAAGTTCAGTCTACTCCTTTCAGAAATGTAAATGTTTTTTTTTACTTTTCCCCTCATGATCTGCAGTTGGCTGAAGCCTGCCCTCTGAGTTCCAGCATCAACCCACAACAGCTGGTACAGTATACGTGACCTAGAACATCACTACCTTCCATTTGACAACTCAAGAAAGAAAAGTCTCTTGTGCCCGGATACAGTGTGTGTCACAGGAAGATGACTCTAAAAAAATGTAGGCTAAATGTCAAATTTAGAGCATTAGATCATGAAAAAAACAGCAGTCAAATTTCACTTTTTTCAATTTCATGATCATCATCTCAAGTTCTTTCATTTATGTTTGGACTGTGTTCATTTCAAACAATAAAATGTGTTTGCGATCTAGGCTACGCCTGCTCAAATTCTCTTGACATAGCTTTTCGACAGGGTTTGGAGAGACTTGCTTTCCACAGAAATAGAAGCTTGGCAGAGCTGACAGGGTGCAAAGACTTCGCCTCTCTCTGCCTGGTGGAGAGAGCCACTAACTGCAAATGTCGCAGCTCTCTCACGAGAGCCATTTAATTGATTTGTATTGGAAGGCACCTTTGTAGTGTCTGTCTAAAAGGGCAAGAAGAAGTGTGCCATACGTGTCTGTGTGTGTGTGTGTGTGTGTGTGTGTGTGCACGCGCGCATGTGTGTGTGGTTTAACCAATGAACGAGAGAAATGAGAGAAAAGAAGGTTATTCGTTATTACCACGACACTTTCCCTTGATAAGTAGCAGGTGCTATTTTAACACTCCTTACTTATTAGGTGTTTGTGTTTGTTTCCAAGCAAATACACACACATACAGACGCACACACAAGCACACACACTTTGCTGATGGCAGCATTAGGTGTATATTTTTTTTCCCTCTTGCTTTAAAGGTATACTCTCTAAGATCAATGTCTGTTTGTTTGCCTGGTGAATTATTAATTACTTGCTCGGCAAGCGAGGCATTCTTCTTTGAAGCTGAGCTATACAACCTTGCAGATTCCCTCTAATGATTTAAGCAGAGCCTCAACCCGTCAAAGACACTTAGAGTCTCAGTACTATCCATATGGTAACAACCCAACCAAGCTTGAACTGTTTGTGGTTTGGTGTTAAAATATTAGAGCCTTTAAGAATGAGAGAGATGAAAATCTCCTTGAGGAGACTGTCTGTGCCTTTCACAGCATATCCGGTGAATGCATCGTTGAATAATAAAAGAGTGGTCCTTGGATGAAGTCTGCTCAATGTATAGCTTATGTTTAAGAGGCAACATTCCATAGCAAGGATAAGTATCACACTGAAAAAATGTCCAGGATATCTAGCATTTGTGCACGAAGAGGTAATAATATTGAACCTGAGGGGAAGCAGCAAGTGTGGACCAATATTGGAAAATTGGATCAAAACCAAGAGGAGAGAGAAAGGTTGTGGTAAATGTAATGATATAAAATCACGGTCAAGAGACTTTGTGTTTTAGCTACATTGAAGTCTTCTGGTCAGTCTCCACTTTGGCATGTGAATGAAGCACAAGGGATATCTGATGGTAGACTGAGCAGCAGATGATCCGATCCAAGATCACACCTTGAATGGAGAGGAGCCCCACCGTGCAGACCTGTGCTAGACGAGAGACAACAGAAGGTGGATAGGTTGAAGTGGGGACAAAATGAGGTCCTAACATTGTAGGCAGTAGGGCAGTTAATCACGACAACAGCAAGCTCATGGGATGGGTTCGTCTGTGTGTGTTTGTGTGCGTGTGTGTGTTTGTGTGTGTGCATGTATGGATGAACACATATGATTGGCGACAGCACCCTCTGTCTTCCATCTGGGCGGCGAACTGCTCCAAGCCTGAGCACCAGGGTACCGGAGGGGGGGGCACTGCGGTCCTTCACCCAGACAAAGGTCTTTTAGGCTGGGGAGCCATCTGTAAAACATGACCTGTGGAATTGTTGTCCAGACATTCACAGTGTGATGGCGGAAAACAGACGGAAACTCACAGTGGTTTCTTCCTATACCAACCCGCACACATGCACATGTGCTAAAACGAACTGTGTGCGCTCAAACACAAAGACACAAACTGACCTGCACACACACATCTTAATGCCCACGTCTGCCATCTTGCCACTGAGCAAGATGGCACAGTTGCTACACAGTGAGAGAATTGATTTCCCTTTATTCTCCCGTGGCTCCAGCATGAAGGGCAGCTAGAAAATCATCTGGAATCAAACTGCTCAGACAAATGTTTGAAAATGATTATTTGAATATTAACTATTGTTAATAATGAAAATCATTCATCAAAAGTACTTTGAAACTGATATCACTGATACTTTGTTTATTCATACCAGTAATATTCTGTGTGGTTTTATTCACCTGATACCAACAGCCTCCTCTCCATACAGTAGCTGCCGTGCCATGCCAGTTTGCGGTGTTTCCAGTTAGCTTGCTTTATTACTGCGCTGTGAAACTTAACAAGAACTTGGCATCAGAATTTCGCCCTCTGAAGTTTCCGTTAGAAATAAGGTCCTCTATGACTCTCAGAGAGACTGCAAACAACTCGACACAAGTAACAAAGTAACTGAGGTTCACCAGGATTGATCACTGCATTGTAATTAATAATGTATAAATGTAATCACTTCCACTATTTGTTGATAAATAATGTAATCACATTACTTTAAAGTGCTACTAAAAAGCCAATGTATCACTTCCCAACTATAATAAAAGCCAACAGGATACAAACATCAGCAGTATCACAAAATACATAGGAACCAGCAGAGGACCCAGTATAAAACTCCCAATCCCAATATCATATACAATGAGAGGAATGTTATTTGTTCCTCTCAAACAGAACTCACCATCCCAACGTTCGTGATAAGGTAAGGTAACATTATTTGTGTTCTTTTGTGCTTTGATTTTTTAAAGCATACGTTTTCTAACCTTGTTCCTTGTATCAGTGCTAATACTCTGTCTGCACTCTATCCTTCAAATACATAGCAGCATCAGCTTTTGTACAAAGCACATGGGCAAGGCTGCAGCATGCATGATACAATGACGGTGCCATTATGCCTGTAGTCGTGCTTATGCAAGTTATGATTTCATATGAGCAAAATGCCAACAAAAATATCAATTGCAGACTGGGGGAGGAAAAAAAGGGCTTTGATGGCTTAAATACAATAATCTATGAGCCTATTCACTGTGATGATGCGGTTATTTGAGTAGCAATAATGAGTGTAATTATCATTGTCAATGAAAAGGATTTTATCTTGAATTTATGTAAATTAATCATTTGCTTTTGAAAGAAGCTAAATGGCCTTATCAGTGTACCCCCACCCTCACTGACATAAAATGATTGTTTACTGGCTATAAGGTTCGTGGCTGAATACAGCCCTCCTTCAGTAAATGACGGTCAAAGACCTGTCACTAAATTGCAAGATGAGAGAGGATAAGGAAAGGCTGAAAGTTTGAGGGGTGAAGATCCTGTTTAGCCCTTGAACAAGTGGCCATTTTGAATTTGTGCGCGTGTGTAAGTGAGCTTGAGAGAGAGAGAACGGATGTGGTTACTCCGTGCCTTTCCCTTTGGCAAGATTCTTTCTTTATTGGAAACAAATCATCCAGCGTTTCATACAACACAAATAAGAAAAAATAACAATTTAACAATACAAAGACTGTTGTGCCTGTAAACATAAATACATACATACATACATATACAGAACAAATCCTTCCCCTTAATATTGGCTGTCAGCTAAAGGGGGGAAAATGCATGCGATGAGTAATGAGACTACCCGTCAAATACAATACCATGGTTGATGGCTCTAATGGTGGCACTTGCTCTTGCTTTTTTCTCCAAATTCACACAACTTTGCTGGAAACAGAATACATAAAAGTCAAATACAAGCATAGAGCAACTAGAAATCATTGGTACTTTGACAAGGATATGAACAGAGGCAGTGGGTGACTGCTATTTATTGTGCACCACCAAGCACTTAAAACTATCAGAAATGATGTTGGACTTTTATTGTGTACATGCACCATTATGTGTTTGAACAAGCAGTTAGGCATTGGAAGACTGGATGTTTTTCGGTATGTAAAACTATCTGAACTTCCCCATACATGTAAGATATTGGGCACATTTTAGTCATGTCTTTGGTCTACTTACACAGCTTTTTGTAAGACAGTGCAGTCTCATTTAAAATTGGTAAATATACCACTGGGGGAAGTAAAGCACATGTGCTTTTATTCCATAGCAACCTTACAACATTCATAAAGATGCACACATTCACACCTGGGAACTACTCTGGAGATTTGTAGTCTTCAGGATGAAGGCTGAGCAGCTGGAGGTGATGTTGTCAAGGCCATCTTAATGGCACAGTAGCTGTTAAAGTCAGTCATTCAGACATCTGTACCAACAACCTTAAAGGGAAATTCTGATGTTTTATACTGTCAACTGGCAGCCGGTACACAGCTGCAATGGCTACAATGTAATAATTTGGGGCATCTCTGACTTTCAAAGTTACATCCTCTAAAAGTGCATGTTTTTGCCTCTTAGAGTCTGACTTATTCAAAAACCCTCAGTCTAAACCAATTCCTATTGAGATAACCATTAAAAGTTAAAATAACTGGCAAAAACACAAACTTTTACTGGACCTAACTTTGACGGTCAGAGTTGCCCAAGAGGATTACATTGCAGCCATTGCAGTCCTGTTGTGGCCACCAGTTGAGGTGATCTATTTTACTGTTTCCAAAACCTTGGTAGGTATGAATCATTTACCCACTATGAATGAAAAACATTAGGCCCAGGTTCAAGATTACCTGAATTCCCCTTTCAGAACACTTGTTTAAGAGCTTGAGGACCCTACACCGCTGCCACTAGCCTTCGTGCATATAAAAGCAGTGCTGCACAATTAAGTCCTGAAGCATAGTTCTCTTAACATCCATGGAAACCTCTTAACCCAGACATGCAGTACTGGATGTGGAGTTTGTGGATTTTTAAACAATGTTGGATTGGAACACAAAACCTTTTCAGTTTTCATTTGCTGTTCATTTCTTCCTACGTTATGCTATAGTACACGGGATAAACACAGTCTTGTGTTTACATACTGTAAGTCTGCATTTAAATTGTAACTGTTCCATACACCAGCCCACACACTACACCACCAACCATGCCCCCTGACCTAGATGCTACTATTGAGCACATAAGTAATTATAAGGGTAACTCTGAAAAACTGTGTACATCTCTCCTGCAGAGACAACATAGCATTCATAGTTATTCATGAGGGACTCTGGCTAGATAAAGGGGATCAGACCATGGCCAGAGCTATTCTCATTATGCCCTATTTTCAAGGTTTGGAAGCACAAAATTAACCACATGCACTCGCAATATTATGATATTTATTCTCTAATTCATTCACAAAGTCCTATAGCTTGACCAAGGCCATTAAATTACAACATGGGCTTATTGGTTGGTGAATCAATGGAGCTCTCCATCAAAGAATTGATGGCCTTACATTTATATATAAATGGTTGCACCCCTCAAGACTGTGCCTCCTGCCAGTGCAAGCAACGTGCATGCATAACCTCCTCCCGCTTCTATAAAGGATACATTAGGTGAAAGCAGAGGAGACTAGTCATCTTCTCTTAGATTTGAATAAATGCTGGTGAGCCAGAAGGGGTTAATAAATATTCAACAGGGCATTAAGGCTCTTTTACCCAGTAGAAAAACTCAGTTTCTCTGCATCGTCGGCTCCTATCGATATTGCTGAATTTGTGTGTGAATAGGAGTGGGCATGAGGAAGCGTGGACGCAGGTGTTCGTGTGCATGTGTGTTTAGTGTGCCTAACTGGAGTACTAATTATGCAAAAATGCCACTCTTCACATTGAGCATAAGATGTCTGTGTGTGCTCTCCGATCCCTCCACTCCTTCTGAGGAATACTTCAGAGGCCAAGATTGCGTGATAACAACTATCTTAACGGTAACCGTTATTCAAGACTTTGTCCTTCCCCTTTAAAGCCACGGTATTATATCATATGAATATTATCATCATGTCTCTCCTTCACCTCTGCCTTTTCAACAGCCCCTTCACTGTGTGTGTGTGTGTGTGTGTGTGTGTGTGTGTGTGTGTGTGTGTGTGTGTGTGTGTGTGTGTGTGAGAAGGCGTTTGTAAAGCAGTCGTGAATGAAGGACATAACTATGCAGGGGTCTGACCCAGACACATTATCATTCCCTGACTGTTGCTGGAGGGTGAATATTACAGTCACCTTCCACTCTTCCAGGACATAAAAGCAGATACATAAAGAGATCGATCTATCTATCTATCTATCTATCTATCTATCTATCTATCTATCTAGCATAAGCCCTTCTTATTTATCTGCTTCATAATTTTTCTTTTTCTACCCACCCTACTCTCAACCCAACGCCCCTCTACACTCTCACACACACACTAGACGACAGAACAAACACAGTCATATTATTTTTCTTTTGTTATACTAACTAGATAAATAACCTTCATGAAATGTAATTAGCGCAGACTTGTAGTAACAATAATAACGTTGCCGGCTGCAGGAAGATCTGCAAAGAAAAAGTCACCGGGCTAAAAACAGTATCTATATATTATTTTTGCAGATTTTCCACAGAAACCTATTTACGGAAGGGGTTTCTTAAATCTTGCATGACACTTGGCATAACGATTAATGCAGTGAGAAAACTGGTAAGGGGGTGAAAAGCCAATTAGTAAAGAAGATGGCCCAAAAACAAATCAAGCGATGTTGCAATAACTTCAGCATGTCTGCTTTTCCCAGTCAAACATGGGGTTTGTGAGGAGCAATTGTTTATTAATTAGCATAGATTAATCACATTAAGTACGAGCCAACTATCCATCTGAAAGTTAACAAATATGGGCACTATGTTTTTTGTTTTGGGGTTTTTTTAAATCACGGATGGTGTTGCTGAAGCAGCTGTGTTTTGGCAACAAGTGCGTTTTGCTTTCAGACTCACCAGCAGCAAATGTGCTAGTGATATTCCACTGCCACTGAAGCAGTGCCTAATTATGGCAGAAGACTGGTCCGCATCTCACAATTTTAAATAAGGCGACAGAACAGGAGGCGAAAATGTACTCTGTCAGCACTCTTTCTGTCCAGTGGCTGTTTTCCCTTCATAATGCCGAAAACCCAAACTTCAGGTTTAGCTCACAGCTTTCCCTGTTTACATATATTTTAGGTGACAATTACAGTGAATAACACAAGTGGCTGGTGTGTGCATATTGTACCTGTATTTTTAAGGACACATGAATCTAACATGTTGGTCATACTATGTTATAATAACACAAAGTGTGCTGCTCTGCCGCAAAAATGATCATCACATTTAAATAGATATCAGCTTTTTACCATCCTTTCAACACCCCACTCCATATAGTTAAGTCAGGCCCTGTTAACGGCATATTTGTCGTAGCTACTGAAAGCTATTTTTTACTGCATTTGCAGAGATGTGGAAACACAAAGGTCACATCATCTCACCCCATTTTACACCCACTCTAAAACCATTTCAACAGCAGAATCACATTTACATAAATAATTGTGTTGTTGCTCCTGCTACACTTCTGCTATTAAACCGTTAGTGTGAGTCATATTGTATACAGGATTTGTTCATGTTGAGGTGTTGATCTTATAAAAGTTCTGAGATTCATCACCATCATAGATTACATTGATAACCTGTCAGCAGAACATCAACCTGGACATCTGCTCTCAGTCTACGACCACATCTGGTTATTGGGGAACCTTTTGTGTCGGGCTGGAGTTCACACAGGTAGTTTATTAGCCTGTTAGACTTTAACATTTTACTCTCTCTTCATGTACGAACTGTTACGTGATAATGATTGTTCAGACAATTGTCAGAAAGACATTTATCCGTTAACTGTGCTCGCGAGTGCCTTTTAAGCTTTTAGTGCCTCCACAAATACTTTTAAGTGGAAGTGAAAAACAAAGATAAGATTTGGTTTCCTTAATCGTATTGTGGTTAATAACTAGTACTATTTAAATGCACATACGTCACCTGCTTGCAAAGTTTCACAAAAGCCACCTCTTTTACTTTGAAATATCATTGTTTATCCATGATAAATATGTATGAAAATGTGTCATCCATTCTCTAACGCTTCCTGTCTGCTCCTCTCTCTCCCCCCGGCCTGCTTGTTATGCCTTTGGCGTGCTATAGAAGGTGCCAAGATTTATGCCACACGTTTTGTTTAATTTCCTCCCCTGTAACACCAAGTAGAAAATATATGGTGAGTGCACTCTTTCATCTTCCCGCCTTTTACACAGTGATATAAAATCTGCTTTGATATTTCATTTAATTTTATTTTCAAGAGAGGATAAAAAGGCCCATTGGGTAACTGCGCCTCTGTAGCCGACTCCTATGTTTGTCTAAGCTTTCATGGCAAAATTAAAGGATTTTAATGAATCAACATGTATAAATAATATGTTCTCACTATGCAGTACCTGTAGTGTATTCAGGCTAATTGTGTTTAAAGTTGTACAGAACATCAGTGAGTGAATGAAATTAAAGTAAGTACGACAGTGAACAAACTAAAGAAAACCAAACTACAATAGGTGACCTTTCTAGCTTAAAGTGGCTATAATCAATATTAGTATATTAACACAAGGTCACTTGACTACTTATATACACCTGGATAGTGAAGTGAATAGAATTGACCATCTAGACATGCATCATCCACCAAAACACCATTGCAGACCAAGTATTTTTAATTGGAGAGTGCCGTTGCCATGTACCACTGCACATGATCGGCAGTGGTGTTTGGGTGGAGTGATTCATGTCAAGTGGCATCACATGAATGCCAGGACTAAAGGTTGCTCATTGTGATGAAACCACAGTGAACTATCACCTGATTCTGCAGTTTCCCTTCACACTACCAACTTCATAGTGTTTAAATAATTGGTTTGGTTGTACGGCCCGCAACTTTACCATGTCTCATCTGCGCCATTTCTGCAGCAGGCAGCTGTTCATCAGGTGAGTAGCCACAACGTGCCAAAGGAATGCTTATGTTAAACTGAAACTGCTTAAATGGACATGAGTTAATTCACAAACTTTATGTTTTACTGAAGTATCCTCCAGCCAAAAAGAACTTTGCTTTGCTTTGAATTTGGTCAACTGTCAATCTATTGAATTAATTTACAATAAATGATGATGCAAACTACACATAATAGCCCTGTGACATAATAAATAAATAATAAAGCTCATTGTGAAATTTAAATACAAAAGCAAAATGTTTCAAAACTCAATTCTCAACTCTATTGATTTGAAAAGGCCATTATTGTCCCAGTCATTCCAGATACAGTAGTTCAGTCTATGGGTACTTGGCTAAGGAACCAGAGGGTGGCCAGTTCAAGTCGAGCACAGACTACAGTACAGAGAGTACACATGAAATAATCAGGATTACGTCTTTGGGGACCTTGAATATCAATTACAAGTTTCAAAGCAGTCCACCCAAGAGTTGTCCTTGTCCTTTCATACACAATCTAAAATGTCAGCTTCATTGTGGTGCTAAATGTGATCACCAAGGTGATTAGGGTTCATTATTTGAGGACCATGAATGTCTGCACAAAATTGTATGCCAATCCATCCAATATTGAAAAGAATGGATCAATCTGGGGGACATGCCAAGCAACCGACCAACATTTCCATCCCCGGAGCCTTGATTCTAGACTGGCGAAACGGTCAAGGCTTCCTTTACCGTTAAATCATATATGCCATTGCTAAGTTCAATTACTATGCTAAATAAGCTTACTGTATTTTAATATAAAGTACTTTACATGGTGTTCTTATAGTACAGAGATAGCATGAAGATAATGTTTCCTAGATTGCATGCCAAATCCAGTGTGACAAATACAAGACTCTCGGAACACTAGGATTGGGATCCAGAGTATGCCGACAATAAACAACATACTTGACCAGCCAGAGGAGGAGATTGTCGAGTTGGCTGTTGACTCACAGAAACAGCTTACTGTTGACCTTTCCACAGCAATGGATGAGAAGTTGTGTAACACTGAATGAATACTGAGTAGCAGGGCTTTATGAAACATTCATCTGCTCAGAAGTGCATTGAGTGTAAAGTTATAAACATCAATTAATATTTAATAAATTACCCTGGCAGCAGTAATATGTTTGATTTGTTATTTCTGCGGCAGTGCAGCAGATAGACACGAATACATTGGACCTTCATTTCTGTGTGACAGTAAAGGGTCAGTTCACTAAAATCACCAGAGCATGTAGTGTGATTTTCATTTATCTTGTTCAGTTTTTTTTCCCCTGAAACATGGTGGACCCTGTGGAAGAGGATCCGCTCCCTACCTATCAATAAAGGGCTTTTTCAAGGTTCAAATACACAATGAGTCTGGTGGTTATATATCAATGAATAAATATGAATACATAAGAACATTATATTTAATTTCCTACACACTGGACCTTTAAAGGTGTGGGGTAAAAATGCAACTCAAGCGCTGAGGTTTCTGTAGCATACTGCTTCTGGTTTGAATGCTTGGTGCTATATGTCAACTGTGCAGTTTTGTTGCCACTTCTGGCCTTTCAATTTCACCTACGGCTGCATAGTCTGTCTTGCAGGACCATGAATTAGAGGACAATTTCTTGAGAGCTGCTGAGATAAAAACCTTGGGATAGCCACCCCACACTCCAGTTCAGACAGACGATGACAGACCAAAGGTCACCAAGATGAAAATAGTCTTCATTGCGCATTCAAAGTATGAGCGGCTGAAAGTGACTGCTTGGAGGCAGTGGCTTTGTGATTTTCCAACAAGACCCTCTGTTTCTGGAAGTATGCAGTGGCCTGGGTGCTAAAGCTAGCATACCGCTGAACATGGATCGTGAAAGATTTGAACAGCCTGAGGATGATGAGATGGCCTTCCTCAGAAGCTGCAGCTTGCTGAGCAGGTACAACTCAGTTGTTTATCGAAATCAGTGCGTTTCACTGAAACTTAGATAAACACAAACGTGAACATGCTGTCATATTTTTCATTTTCTTCTTTTCCTCATTTCTCCTTCAAACACATCACATAGACGCTTTCGAAGCCCTGCAATTTTGTATTGCCTGTCTTGCTGCATGAATAATGTCCCATTAAATCTGTGGTGACAGTTGAACTGAATCATGGCCTGGCTTTAAGGAAGTCATTGACAAGGAAGAAAGCTAAGTCCTTACAATTTTCCGGAGCCAGATGGGTGCTGATGGAGTGTGGAGCACTTAAGAAGCTAAACATGGTGCCCTTTTACCTTTCACTGTAATTCAAAGTGGTCTGTTTGAGAGCCTTTCATACATACTCAGCCAGCCTTCCATCGTTTGCAGGGTATCTAAAAAAGACAGACTATATGCAGAAATGGAAAGAGTTGATATTCAGCAATCTCTTACCCTTTGGCTAAAGTCACTTTAATAAGGCTAACTCAGCTGTATTATGAGGACAAATCACAGATTCACTGATTTTCATATGCTGTCCTATCTTTATTTACTAAGCGCGGAGCAAATTGCAGCATAGGTTTGCAGTTTACAAATTAGTTTGCTGGCTCGCACAACTCCAGGATGATGATCCAGGGAGTTTGGGATATTTAGACTGAGGCTCTCCATGTGCAATATCAGTGCTGTTCTTTATTAGGCCACATGCAAGCCTGCTTCAGGTTCATTATCAGTTCTTTTAATAGGACTCTGACTCAAACAACAACAACGGAAGCAGCTTTAGCAATCCTCTACCAGTTGGCACCTCTCAGCTCTCTCCATGCTGTTTTCACCCACCTGACAGCCGTTAGACAGGTGCACTGCCTCTAATAGATTCAGGGAGCTCAGAACTAGAGAGGAGTCCCTGGACATAGACTAGCCAGAGACTATAGATGATTGTCGTTGCAGGACCCCAAGTTAGTTTCAGTCGGGGGTCCACAATTTATCCAAAATGCCCCTGCCCTTGAGTGGAAGCGAAGTCTCCATGCTCACTACCTTGTGTTTTTTTCTGTCATCACCACACAATCATACCATTCAGAAAGCATTACATAAAGAGTTCACTTTGTACTTTTTACTTTAAGAGCAAGCTCCCAGTGCTCCATCTCTCATGTGCACTCATGTGCCGGTGGAGTGTGCATCTCAGCGATCCCGCAAGGGGGGAAATGGTCCAGAGAGAGATTACTCTCTCTTTCTCCTTCCCTCACAGACACACTGACACACAAGCATATACACATGTACAGTCTACAATTGAATGACCTTTTTAGCTTAGATTATTTTTTAAGCTGCATGTAGAATTTGTACATTGTTGACTTACAGTATAAATTATATCCGTGCTGCATCTGCTGTATGTTAGACTTGATATATGCATGTTTCGTGACTAAGTCTGTCATGAGTTTGAGATGCTATGACATAAATTAATGAATGAAATTCAGATGAAGTCCTAAAAGCATTATTGGAGCTTCACAGTAAAAGAATTAAAGTAGAAGGGGACTTGTTTTAAAACATTAAATAACAACCCCAAAAGACCCCTTGAAACTGCCTCCCAGCTTGTCTGGTGCACTGCCAAATTGATTTGAAAAGATGTCATTTATACCCTTTTTAAAGCAGAAAACGTCACTGTATATAGCTCTATAACTCTATATAGCTTAAAAACAAGTCCCTGTCTATTTCAGTTGTTTAGGAGAATGATGCCAAGCTGTTTCGCTGTGAAGCTCCAGAAATGTTTGGTGGACTACGAAACTGCACCTTACTTTACATCTGCGTGGGGGTGAAGAGATAATGACTGGATTTTCCATTTTGGGTGAACTTATCCTTTAACGGCTTGTACCAATACTTACTGTATGTACAGTACGTTTCTTGTTTACATGGGTGTCCTCAGGGTGCTCCAGTTTCCCCATCCATTTAAATAAAAGAACGAAAAAGAAAACAAAGAGAGCGAATGTCCCTACGGGTATCAATAAAGAATAACTTCAACTGAAAAATGACCTCAGCGACTTTCCATAGTATTCAGTTGTTTTTGCAAGCAGTCGTGCTCAGTCTGTCAGAGGGTATCTATAAACACACATCAGGTAATGCAGCCCGCAGGTGTTCTCATCTTTAGCTTCTAATCTCAAGTGGGCAAAATGTCCTCACTCGTCATGACTATTCTTGCTCTCAGATCTAAAAATACACACACACACGCACACACACACACACACACACACACACACAATAACATAACCTCCCCCACTTACCCCCAACATCAAGTACACAGAAACGATGGCTCGAAATTGTGTTAATAACTATGCACGTCTGCAATCTGTGGCCTATATTGATGAGTAAGTGTGTGTGTGTGTGTGTGTGTGTGTGTGTGTGTTTGTTTGTTTGTTTGTGTGTGTGAGCGTGTGTGTGTGTGTGTGTGTGTGTGTGTGTGTGTGTGCGTGCGTGCGTGTATGTGTGCATGTGTGTACAGTGAGATGAAAAGAGTCAGGGATAGCTAGAGATGTTTGTAGAGGCTTCACTCCCACTCAATCACAGCGGGAGGTCCGTAGCTTCATCTCCACCTTAATAAGGCGGACAGCTTCCAGACCAGCTCTACATGCACGACTCGTAGGCTTGTGGAGTGTTCAAGTTGTGTGTGTATGCATTTGCGTGTGTGTGTCCATGAGTGTATGAATATATGTCTTCCTTCCACTTCGAGGACAAGTACTTCTACTTTGAGAGCGGTAAAGGGCGGCGCTGAATGTCTGCAAGTTTGCGATACGGCAGAGGAGTTGGTAGAAATGGCACCCCTCGACTAAATGATTGGGCTACTAAAAATAATTAGTGGGTGTTCCAATGACTTTACGAGGTGAAAGCTATAAAACGGTGATATAAAAGCTGCAGATATAGTAAAGTTTACAGTTTAGCCTTGTTAAGATCCAGCTGCCTCCAGCACACCATTCATAAAACCTGGGAAAGACAACATCTTTCTGACACCATCAGATTGGCCCATTGCAGTATTCATTTTAATATACTGTTTATAAAGGGACATATTTTCCGAATTCAAATTACTTTCTTCATTCAAATAAAAAAAGAAAAAAATCATAATGATAATAAAAATGTGTAGTCTTAATAGCTGATTATTATCCACCCTGTAATGTTACATGAAAGGTTTTTATGGAAACTGAGTCTTGACTTTAATATTACATGTATATTATCTATTCATAATAATTCATCTGGATGATATATTCATTGTATATGTATCAGCTGTATATAAACAGTATTTCCCTTTTATTTTTGTGTCATGTGATTAAGTGTACAATGCACAATGAAGCACTTACACGGCAGTGTTACATTAAAAAAGTAGATTAGGTTTGGAGTACCTAAATGCATACATTTGCATGTTCATGCTGAGAAATTGCCTGGCATTTGGCAGCTCAAGTACCTCTTGTTTGGAGTAGCTATGATTTTGGGTGGGTGTTGACTCATGATTTCATTGTACATTAGTCTGTGGTTTGATGATATTTGCCAGCTGCAGAGCTGATATTTTATGTGTAACAAATTCTGAGAAGAAAAGTCCTAAAAATGTTATGTCCTCCCCATGATGATGGGCATTAAAACTTGACATTACAAGCTACAATGGGGCATAATTAGGGTGCAGAGACCATTGTTCAAAGGCCAGTGTTGCTGTGTCTGATACAGTTGTTACAGTAGCGTGTGTCACTTTCTGATCTGTCCAGCTTCATGATGTGTCTGGTCCCACAGCTTCTGGCTTCCAGGGATGAAAAGCTTCAGGCTCACCTAAAGCAACATGATGTAGAAATCGACATTTTGTGTGATTTGGCGCCCCCCACAGTCTCAGAGTGCAACACCACTGTCGTAAATACAAATCCCAGGTCTGTAACCATTTGTCAGACGTAATGTAGGTGCTAACTACAAACAAAACTCATGACATCGTAACAATGTTATGTGTTTAAAACTTGTATGTGGAAGTAAACATGTATGTAACGCTGTGATCCTACCCTCTCACTGAAGTTACACAGTGCAGAAATAAGTCATAGAGACAGAGACACCATTCACCCTGTTACAAGTCACTGCGCCATCTACATGATTTCGAAGCTGTTATATAAAGGTAGGAAAAAGTTACATAATGATGCTTTAATTAGTTTGGACTGAAATGAATTCACAGTTTTAAAGGTGTTATTGATAACACTGAACCACCAGGTGTAGCAGTCCTCCTCCTCTACAGTTGCATCCATGTCACAACGCCGCTGTTGAATCATCTGCCCCCTCACAGTGTTGCCAGTTTGTTGAACTAGGTAACGTTGCTAACGCTAGGTAATGTTAATATTGCTAACGCTAGATAACACAAACATTGCTTATACCAACTGATGCTAACTAATGCTTACGTTGCTAAAGCTAGACAGCTAAAGTTTTGCTGACAAAAGCAGAAATACCACGTGATACCAACGGCGTTACTCATTGGCTCAGAGTTCTTACACAGAGATAAACAAAATAATCGTTTGGACCCGACATTAATGTATTAATTTACATCATAATAATGTTTTTAAGGAAAAGAGATTTTTTTATTATGCACTTTTCTACAAGCTCTGTGAATGTCTTAAAAAAAATTATTTGTCTACATAAAAATGTTATCATTGTGGCCTTTAAACCAAAAATGTGCCTGTAAGGTAAGTTCAGACTGAATGTTTCCAGACTGATTTGAAGACTTTATATAACCTGATCTAATCTTGTGTGGCCTTGCTCGCTCTCTGTCTCTCTCCACATCTCTCCCCTTGCTCTCGCTGCAGTACTGTGTGGATTCAGTGCCCAATATAACCAGTTATTGTGTAGATTACTAATGTGACCTATTTGGTAGCTCTTATTCAACTGATTGTGCTGGGCTGGCTTTTTTTTTTTTTTTTACTGGCAAAAGAATTTATAAAAAAAACATTGTTGCTTATTGAAGAGACCAAATAATGAACCCGGAGGATATAAATTAAATCTTCATCACTCGAATCCAAAGCAAGGACGTGGTCTTTCAGATATAATTTCTGTAGAAAATGTGATTTGAGGAAGCCTGACATGCTACAGAACCCCATCATGCCAGAAGAATATGTAGGTTTTTGAAAATGATGATGGTTTTTCATCTCAAAAGAAATCCCCTCCTCATATGGGAAGCCTTTTGATTGAAGTAAATGAATGATAATGTGGCTTGTAATTGGGGTTAGACAAAGGATTTGACATAAATGGTCTTGTCACAGCCTTAATATCTTCATGTCATGGCTGATTATTAATAGGTGGTGGTAATTTAGGCCAGGCCACATATCACCAGATTCTCTTTCACTGCTTTGATACAGATTATGAGATAATATCCCTCTCCTCTCTTGTCTAAACTAGGTTTTGTTCCACGCTCATACACATATGGGCACATTGGGATTATGCAGCGGAGGTGTTTACTTTTTATTAGTTATTTGTTAGAAGTTTTGATGATATGGATGTGCTGGTGCTGTGAAATGTTTTATAATGTACAGCGGCCCTGAGGGCTCAACGCACTGCAACTTAAGAAAACACATCCAATTACACAAAACAAAAGCTAATGAAGAAAACACCTTCACCAATTTGAAAAACAAATGCACAACATTAAAAAAACAGGAAAAAAAACTGCAAGGTCAGAAAACACAAACAAATCCAGAAGTTTCTGGGGGATACTAAACGATCACAGGCGTGTTCACCATTTTTGCCGTCCACTGAAAACCCCTGTTATTTTGTACATGACTTCAGTTTTTTGCAACTTGCAGTGTTTTTTAATTTAATTATTTTAATTATTTATTTTATTGTTTTTGCAGCCACTTCATCATCATGTTTTCTTACAGTGTTTTGTTTTTCTGTTTCTGCTGGACCTTTGGTTGTGTTTTCTGTTTTGTGTAAATTTCTGTTTTACGTTTTTTCTGTTTTTGCAGCACATTTCTCTATTTTCTGCGTGTTTTCTGTTCTGTGTTGTGTTTTCTGTTTCTGCAGCTCGTTCCTGTATATGGTTGTTTTCTGTATTTGGTTGTATTTACTATATAGTGTTGCGTTTTCCTGTAAAGTGTTGTGCTTTCTGTATGTTGTTGTATTTGCTGTATAGTGATTTCTGTACAGTTTTGTGTTTTTTGGCTGCATGTATCTTTATTCGGATGGGTTTTTTTATGATGTTGTTTCTCTTTTTCTGTATCTTTCTGTATATAGTTGTGTTTTTTGTTTTTTTACTGCCCATGTCTCTCTGCATGTTGATTTGTGTTTAACTTTAAGAGACATACAGTATGGAGCATAAAATATGTCTCATCTTTGAAATAAGTGATATAAATCTAATTCTTGTGTCGAAGGCTTATAATATATGGTCTGGATGGATATTATGTGCGGGATTGAAAAAGAGAGGAGAGTATGGAAGAGAGAATCCGTGATCATGTGAACATACGTGTTATTTTAAGCCTGTTTAGAGTCAGCATCTCTCACCTAAAGCCATGTGAAGAGATAGTGAGAGTGTGCGTGAGTGTGTTTGTGTGTTTTAGCCGAGCGTTGTCAGCACAAGTCTACCCAACCTGCCATCGGGGAGCTGATGCTATGCTTTTCTTCAACATTACCTCAACGTGGTCCCTCATGAATGTGAAATTTATGTATTTCTAACTTTTAAAAAGAAAAGTTCTCCACAGTCAAACAAGTCACATACTGTACAGCTACTCAAAGTCACACAAACTATTTGAAAATAAAGGGCAGTAAAATATTTATGCCTTTAAGCTCATTTAAACCCAATCCTTTGATTGTGCTGTCTCGCGTTTCTTTTTCATCCCTTTTCACCTCCTTTCGCTCACATTAGCACACACACGGTAAAACTGTACTTCTGCTCATCTCCTTCTCGACACCTGTTTTTATTTCCCCTTTTAAAAACAACCTCCTGCATCAGCATCACCTTCCTCTAAGTCTCCATTTGTTGACGGATGAGACAAAAATAACAAGCAATTATTAGAGATGTAACACATGAGGAAGATACGTGTCTGATCCTTTTCCTCGGCTTATCAAAACGCAGCTGTAGTAACACCTTGTGATTTAGTGCTATTGATGGAGACATTACTGAGAGCATGACATTTATATTCCGATACAATCTTCCACCGTGTGTCTCGTTTGTGGCAGGAATCATGTCTGCTCAGTGTTCTCCTGTCCCTCCCCTTAACAACCCTGTCAAGGTATTTTAGCAACATGTCAATCCTCATTCCAAACAGCCGGTAATTTGCAGGCTTTGCCTGTGAGCTGAACTGATTGTCAGGTTTTCCAAATGCCTTTTAGCTGGTGGTGTGGTTAATATTTGGAAAATATTTCCAAATTAAAATATGCTTTCACTTCTCATAGAAAAGGGTGAATTCGCTCTAAGTATACGGCTGTATATTAAGTTTGAAGGCTCCCCTCATCCCAGATGTGTCTGACAAGAAGATCTGTGCAGCAGAATGCCAAGCAGAAAAACCATATGGAGGTAAATGGCAGAATAGAGTCTCCTCTCTGCTTGCAGACACTGTGTGGGATGGTGCTGAATGAATGCAGAAGCAGTCACTCCCTAACACTGTGATCACTCTTCTTCCACCTCTGCCCCACAGCAGTCTTACATTAAATTCAGCCTCCACCTATTTCCTGAATCTATTATCAGTTTTACTCTATTCATCTTCCACATGCCGGGGTTCAGTACCAAGCAGTTCCTGATACTAACTCTGGTGGGTGCTCTGAAACCTCAGATCTCTCAGCTTAAAGGTAAGCCCTGTCTACCCATGCCGATGCCAAATTTTTTAAATCATTTTGGGCACCTCATGTGAAGTTGCTGCACAAATACGTGTGTGTGTGTTTATAATTGGGCGGGCTTTGGTTACTTTTGTAAATGTGTGTGCTTTAAATTCAGCTCTGTTTAGTGATATTTCAAGCCATCTGTGGCCCCGTCACACAGCAGCACATATTGCCAGTAAATAAAGAAGATTGGCTCTGAAGTGCACATGTAACTGCAATAGGTCACTTTTTCAGATTGTACCATTTGTCTTTTCAGTGTGAAAGCTGGCAGCAGAGAATACATCACACCTCGTACACTGCTGCTCGAGCCGGGTTCGATGAACAATGATGTGAGTTTATACACAGCTTTTTGCTGTTGTTATTTCAAAAGTTAGCATCCTGTAATTTCATCCTCTCATTAGTATTCAGTGCTGGGGAGTAGTGAACTACCTGTTATTAAACTGTTAGTGTAACTACATTTTGCAGTAGTTTGCTAGTAGTTCAACTACATTCATATTTGCATAATGATTCAAGTCGGTAAATCTTTTTTAATTTTTTTGTTTTGCTGTTTTTTGTATTTTTAACAAGTGACACTACAAATAAGTTTAGGCCATATAGGAAAGGATAACTGTATTACACAGGTATTGATTTCTATTAGCTATAAAAATAAATAAATTGTTATTTGGTTTATGTTTGAGATGAATAACTGGGTACTTTTTTCAATAAACTCAGTTGATTGTGACTTTTCGTATTATAGCCTATTTTTGTATCAAAAGTACATCGTCAATTTGATCCTTGTTGGCTAAGTTGCATTGTGGGTAATGCAGGCGCTGGGTTTTGAAAAGGAAAAAGAATGTGTTGGAATAAAAAATGCAATATGTCTGGTTCTGTTGCATTGATTTTGATCATTTGTTTTTTAAACTGTCCATAATGAGTCCAGTCAATGCAGTCACATGGTGCCTCCATTAACCACAATGCAACTGAGCCACTGATAAATGTCACTGGAGACAATTAAAGTCATTAAATGCAGCTTCCTCTGGAGCCAATAAAGGCTTTATGCTACTTTGTTCACATATGCAGTTGTACTCCCCAAGACCTGTAAACACACTTTAATGTGTAGTTACCCTTTGTTACCCTTTGAAGCTCGGGTACATTCATTTTACTTGTTCACATAGCAAGGTGAAGAAACAGAAAGAAAAATGTATGAAAACAAGAATCACCCTATCGCTGAAAAATACAAAGTTGTACAAATGACAGTAAACATGATGGTTCTTGCTTCATCACACAAGCCCTCTTTAGTATTCCCCTCCTCAGTCTGTGTTTTTGATAAGGTACATTGCCATTCAGGGGTCCCGTCTCAGGGGCTTGTTTCAACACACAACTTTAATGGGTTGAGGGAAAAAAAACACAACGTAATGATATTTAGAATATAAATTTGAATAAGATGGAACAAGCCAATTAAAGATGTGGTGGGACTCAGTAGGCATGCATAAGTGGCCCTGACTGAATAGAAAAGGAAATTTAAAAAATACTGCAAGTTTCCCTTGTTCTTTATTTTCTTTTCACTTAAAGCCTGAGATACACGACCAGGTGCTGTCTGTCAGTCAGCTGTGTGGCTGCAGAGGGGTTGGAGGTAAAGGTCTGCTGTAGTCATGAGCTTTTCTGTAAGTATATGTACGAGACTTGTTTGCAATTTGGTTGAAAAAGTTTGTAGTATTGATGAAATGCTACATGCCCTGTCTCACTTCAACTCACTGAAACCTTTTTCTTTATCAAACCAAAAACATCTTAACTGAATCCTGTGAATGCCTAACCATAACCACAGTTGCTATGAGCGCTGCGAGGTGCTGTATTTCAAGATGCGATAGACTTTACAGGTGTCATAAGAGAATCATAATATGAGCTTCATCTGTTTCCTCCACATATTCAACGTTGAAAATTAGCTCTACATCAACATAATTTCTAGGAAACTGGTTATTATACTTGCTTATTTTCAAGATTTCAAGATTCAATTTGTTTAGCATTATACAACAAGATTGTACAACAAAAAACAATGCTGTAGGCTAATTAGACTAACAGCCTATACAATGGATGAATAAATAATCAAGTCTTAAATATGGAACAGCAGTGTAGTGTTTATGAAGACTTTAGGAGTCTGACAGTCTGAGGAAAGAAGCTGCTTTGTGGTCTAGTGGCATGGCAGTGGAAACTTCTGTATCTTTTGTCAGACAATAGCAGGGTCAACAGGCTGTGGGTGGAGAGGCCGTCGTCTTTTAAGTTATAAATTCACCCTAAAGGATTCTAGCTGTGATTTTTAAGTCTCCCCCAGACCAGAGGCAAATCAGCGCCTGCTCCCGTGTGCAGTGATCGCTACCGTTGAACTGTTCGATCCAGGAGCTCATCGACAGCTCGCCGTCGTCGCTAGTTATCTAGCAGGCTAAATATCTGTTTGAGTCTCTGACCGATTGGGGAGCTATCAAAGAGCTACAGCCAATGAAAGCAGATACCCTTCTCCTTCTCTCCACCTCTCCTCTGCTGTCATCCACAGTAGCTCTCTGAGCCCGGTCTTATCTTACATCTATCTGTATGGAGAGGGCACAAAAATATTCTATACTTTCCATCAGAATACATACACACAAGTATGTGTAACTATGTTCCCTCTTTGTTACTGTGTCCCCCTTAAACTGAACCACAATATGCACAGGCAGATGTTTTCAGAGCAAAAATAGTCCATGCTGCCCCGCACGTCCTTATCCGTCCTTTCACTCACACTCTTTTCTTTTTCTTCCTTGTTTTCTCCCTGCAAATCAGCGCACAAACAACGTGGACTGCTTGTTACCCTTCATTCTGTTCAACGACTGCAAGACTCCCCATTAACAAGACAGAAAGTTGTCTTTGAAAGTGGTGTAGGCAAACCAAAGCATCTGTATCCTTTGGGCTTTGTGCAGGCAACTGACTATTGTTTTGGTCATTATGTCTCTTGGTAATGATTTCATTGTCTCTCATGTTTCTTGCCCCGTTTGACTTTGCACCACTTTGGTGTTTGACATGATGGCCAAATGTTTTGATAAATCCAAATGATCCATTCACTGGTCTGTTTTTCCACATTACCGCTGCACGCAACCGCGACTACAAACTATAATACAGTGGGTGTTTGCTCCAGTAGTGTATATAGTATACTGTGCAGCTGAGATACTGTGCCTGTCATTGCATCTGTTTACTATCCGTGCGTGCGTATGTGTGCGAGAGTGTGTGTCAGTCGGTGTGTGTAACGGTGGGACTCACTTGTGTCCCCGCTGGCTGCTCTGACCAGAAAAGCTTGGAGCTTATTAGTGTCAAACAAGAGAAGCAGAGAAGATGCGAAAGGGCTTACCAAAGTGAAACCAGGTGAGAGATAGAGGTGTAGGTGGATGTCATTTTCATTTTCAGCTGTTACATATTCAGCAGGGGGAGCAGGGCAGGGCAGGAGTGGTGCGCTCGACTTGGTGTGTATAATGAAATCAAATGGAAGTATCAGTGACAAGAGGTAATGTGTAAAGACTGGCTTTGAGAAGGAGGATGAACTGCTGCAGGTTGGTCACATTTGTTTATTGTTATTATAATTAACACACTTTTGATTCACATATATTAAAAAGGAGCAAGTTCTGGAGGAATAGGGAGTGGTGGTCGGTGGTTGAGGAGAGAAACTGAGTGCGTAGTGAAAGCACAGGGATAAACAGGAAGGAATGGATGGAGGGATAGAGATGAAGGAGGAAGAAAGAGAGGTAGGGCCCTCACACTATTGGATTCTCTCCTTCTCTGCCCCTCCTGCTCAACCTCAGGCCCATTAAATTTACTATAACCTTTGCTACATCTGTAATGTGGCATCTCGGCTCCCCTTCCACCCTCCCCTGGGACACCAGGATAATCTCTGCTAAGCCTTCATGAGAGAGGGATTTTATCCCTCCACTGACAGATAGAGAGAGACAGAAAGAGGGAGAGGGGAAAGGAGCTGGCTACTGGAGGATAACGACATAGATAATGAGTTAGCTGTCAAAAGATTTTTTTTTTCTTCTCCTTCCTCTCGTCCCTGTTCCTTAACTTGCCCAGCTGCTTAATCATTTGCAAGTTTGCCTTTGCACTAGCTTAACATTATATGAAGTGGATTGTACAATATATAGAATGCAAAGCAACAGTGTGTGTGTGTGTGTGTGTGTGTGTGTGTGTGTGTGTGTGTGTGGTATCTTTGAGTGAGCACAATCAATTGGGATCAGCAGATTTAAATATTATTGTATTGATTTATGTGAGAAAGATACTCACCCTCTTGCTGAGAATTTGATGATGAGTTTGGTACCACTCTCATGTCTGTATCTGAAATCTGAAGTTTGAGCCTAGAGGTGGTTAGCTTAGCTTAGCATAAAGACTGGAAACAGGGGTAAACAGGTAAGTAAACTTTAAAAAGTCCGTCTACCGGCAGATTTTATCAACAAACATGTTATATCTCGTTAAGTGCTGGGACAGTGCCCGGCAGTATCTCTATATTTAGTGTACAGACATGACAGAGGTATTGATCTTCTCATGCAACTCTTCGTAAGAAAGGAAATAAAGTTGCGTCTCCCGAAATCATTCCTTTAACACCACTTAAATCCTGGCAGTGGGTCAATGCTAACACAAAAGTGTGTGAGGAGACAAAAAGAGTTAGACAAATTAACACAATCATCCACAAAAATCAAACAGTGACAATAGTTCATTTGGGGCCTGTTTTAAGAAATAAGTCCAACTTTTGTAGAGCAAACTTTTTTTTTTGACAAAAACAAACTCTAGAGTCTAGTTAGGGGTATATATATGCTTGTCTTTATTCATGCATGGACAGTTTACAGGCAAGCAGCGTCTCAACAAGAAGACCTTTAGGTACAGAGATAACAGTCGTGAGAATGATTTGTAGCAGTGCAACGTGAACTTTTTGACCTCAGCAGTAATGAGCATCAAGCTGCAAACTACGAGGAAGCATAGAGGATACTTTTAAAAGTGCCAGGGTAAGAGACGTATGTACTCAATGCTTCAGTGGCAGTATATACTTTGGTGTATGTAGTGCTGCTTGCATGTATGTAAAGGAATATGGACAAGGAGGCTTTCACGCCGATTGAACCAACCCATGCCTAAATGACTGAATAGGTCAGTGATTCCAAAACAACATGACTGTTGCAGCGTACCAGCACAAGGTGTACCGGCCCTTCGTCTTATGCTTGCAGTTTGGTTCGGTTTAGGCAACAGAACTACTTGGTTCTGTTGCAGACTTTGTCAATCTTTGTACTACTTCGCCTCACTTCCTTCTCTGCTGCTGTTATAATAACTACAGCCACTAGAGGATGCCGCCTGATCTGTATCTATTACCTGTATATCTGTCCTGTCATGTATGCAAAGGGCGTTAACTGCATAATGATGCTGTCAGTAGAATCAGTTGAATTTTACTTGTGTTGCCAGGACTGGAAATTCGTCACCTGCCTTCTCGTCACCTCACATCATTTTCAGTTTGCTTCCTGGTTGCTCTAACGTGTACCGATGTGCTGATTCATGTACAGTATCTGGCAATTTAAAGCACGCTGGTACACGTCTGATACCTGTCTGTTTACTTCTGGTGCTGCTTTCTGTCCCTCCAGAAATCAGTCACAGCATCAATGCGTTACATTTTGAAAAAGCGCATTCATGTCAACCTTGGGAATTTTTCAATGCCAGTGTGTGATGTGTGTCTTTGTAAGTGTGTGTTCACTGACTTATTTTTCCAGTAACTTCTGAGTAAAGAAAAAAAGAAAAAAAAGAAAAACACTTCAAGGCAAAATAGAGGAAAAAAACAAAACAAGCAAAACTAGTGTGTTCTGCAAGCTGTGCCTTCATTGTGCACATTTCTTTGAGAAGAAAGACTGTGGCCGGGTCAATGTCGGGTCAACGCAGCAGCTGTTTGATGTTGACAAGCTCGACAAAGACACAACTCTTACTACCAGTGAGCCATGTCATGGCTAAGACCCTGCAGAGACCTTCAGTGCCAGTGGGACACGCATGCTGGGACAAGAGCCCTGCCACTGCAGCCAAACACAGAGTGACAGGAGAAAGTGGGAGATAATACCGATGGCAGTGGGAGCCAGTATGACAGGTGGTAGTGTATAGAACCCAATTATGAGAAAGTGTGCAGGGAACGATAGGCGTGGGGAACACACACATTTTGCACGTCTCCTATCGCCAGCTTTATGGGGATTGTTGTCAGATAAAGATCAGTATTTCAGAATTGTGCAGTGAAGTACATTGCTCAACCAGGAACATTGCTGGGGGAAGATGTGGTCCCTAACAAAGGATCAGTCGCCTCTTACAGGGTCTCAATGGATAGGAAGTGTGTTTTCACTGTGCTTGCATACTTTTTTTACGTGACAACAGCTTGCATCCCTTTTACGACTTATTGGGTGACCTGAGACTTTCAGTTCATATTTCAGACCCAAGATCATATAAACATAGAGTGCATTCTTGCATTAGTATAATGAAAAAAGGTCTTGTGGGGAGAGTGGCAGGCCAATGCAGGAAAGAGACAAGGAAAACACTACTGGTGTGCTCCCTTTTAGATGAACTTCAGAAATCTGTTTCTGGTCGGCCTCCTATTCTGTGGTGGAGACAGAATTTTAAGCACACTACATAATGGGGGTTTAACAGGCATGTGGGCTAACGGCACAGTTAGGAAAATGAAGGAAATGAGCAAGCAAAGGTTCATGCTTTTGCAAATACTGTGAGGTTTGGTTTAAAATTCATAAATTCCTGCAATTACAAGACAACATTTCTTGAGAGACTCACCTTTTCACTTAGCGGTTTCACGAAGTGCAAATGGGCTCGACCCACGTTATTTCTATCTTTCCCTTGTGGGGGGAGGCCTTTATTCTCATATATGATCAGCTTACAAGTCTTGTCTGGCTTTTGAAGCCAGTTGGCATGGCCTTGTAATCTGTAATGACTTGCAGAGATGACAAAACATCACGTCAGCATGATGTCAAACATGGATTATTTCAAAGTGTCAAGCACCAAAGGATCAGCCAAACCTGCTGTGTAGTGTGCAATTATTATTTTTTTTAATATTGTCAGCGTTAAAAAAGCATTTTGCTAAGAGCAAAACTTGTCAGCAAAAAATTGACCTAAACTCAAGACACATAAAGGCCAGCAGCTGAAAAAACAAAAATACAAAATACCAAATCCAAACAACAAAACAAAATGAGCAGGCAGTGGCAAATCAGAGAAACAAAGAAACACAAAAATACAAAAACTAGACATAAGCAGGAACACAAAGAACATGAGGAACACGAGGAACACAGAGGACAAAAGTCTGGAGGGAAACAGAACAGACGAACTGACAAAGAGTGAGGGGAAGACAAGGACTTCAATACACAAGGAGTGATAACTAATTGAACACAGTTGAGCAGGGAAAACAGTGGGAAAACAGACAATACATAGGAGGAAATCACATGGACCAAATACACAGGAGCATAATCAGGAAGGGCAGGAAGTAACACAGCACAAAAACACAAAACATGACAAATGTGTTTTTACTGTATCTATTATCCCGTCAGTGATTGACACTTTCAGGCTAGGCTATTTTCAAATTTTACCCTATGTAACATAGCTTTCAGCAAAGTTGAGATGTGTGAGAGGTGTGTGTTTGTGTGTGTGTGTGTTGTGGGGCAGTTTTCTTTGAGCCTGAGCAAGTAGGCCTTAATTGTTCTGACCTCTAGATGATGATCGCACACCGAACAATGTTCCCCCCTCATAATCCTCTCGGCTCTGACAAAGTTTGAGAGAGGAGAGAAGCGTAAACAAACGCTTCGGGTCGCTGTTACGCCTGTGAGATGCAACGTAGACGTGAGCCTGCACAGGGTCGGACGGCAGACAGCTGCGTAGATTAAAACGAGAGCGTATCCGTTGCATGAGACGTGCGGGTTGAAAAAAGCGTCCGATATGCCTTGCGGTCTAGACACGGGGTAAGAATGCAGCCTACAGGAGATGAAAACGCGACTTTATTAGAATTCACAACAACCAGTGTGTGTAAGATAGAATTTCTCCGACCTCATTTAGGAGCAGGGTTTTCCATTAGTCAAGTGTTGTTGCTGCTTGCTTAACCAAGGGGAAAATGGGTTTTTAAAACTGCCACTCCTGAATATGTTCTCCGTGTGTGTGTGATCGTGTTCATATTTGTGTGTGTGTGTGTGTGTGTGTGTGCACGTACATCTCCGAGGTGACTGCAGTGTGAGCTTGTGAGTACAGGTGCTGCTGTACGAGAGTGCACAGAGCAATGGGGCACTGTCTATTGGATTTAATGCTGACAGTGGGGTTCAGCCTAAGGATTTGACAGTCATCGCATTCGAAGTTAAAGCTATAGAGCCGGTGCTGGGCAAGAAAGAATGAATTTTAAATGAATCATTCTCTAGCTAGAAAGGTTCTGTGGTGATATATACTGTTTCAAGAAGGTCTGAGTCAACAGCATCACAGTCTGGGCCGCATGCGAGTATAGAGGCATATGAAATCGCTGAGATCATACCCAGAGCTGGAAGGAAAACAATCAAGTCTGAGTCTGAGTACTTTATGCTTCTTCTAAAGGATCGTGCGTCACCGTGGTGCGTCACAACCTGCCAGTTTCATCCTAATTCTTCAGCAAAGGCGTTCCAGGCATTCGTAGCAGGTCATTAGCATGCTGTGAGATGTACAGTAGACATGGGTGGGAACATCGAGGTTTCCTTTAGAAAAGACAAGGAGAAAACTGGCACAATCATTTAGATGCAGGCACCAATAAAACTTCTCTCAACTAAGTCAGCAACCTCTCAAGGCGAGACCCATCCCCACTACCTGGCTTATTAAGACCTGACAGCCAATAGGGAACCAATCTAAAAGTCAACAAACAAAACAAACTTTATAATATGAAGTGTACTGCATATACTCATACAAGGCACAGCAGTTGTAGCTGAATATGCGCAATAATTCAGGACTAGCCCGGAGCAAACTGGAACAAAGGATGAGACAAGCAAACGGCTGTCAAGGGGGGACCAACCCACTAACACAAACTCAAGCACCCCTCAAGATGAGTATCATTCTGAGTCTCAGTCTCACTGGAACAATTAGAGTGTAAAAGGAAGGCTGAGCTCCTGTCAGCACATCTTCACTGAGGATTAATTAATTCCACCAAAGTCTGTGAGGATTGCAGCAAGAAAATGAGTTGAGGGTGTAAATGAGAGAGAAAATATTTTTGTCACAACTTTACAACAACTTCAATCAACTTCAATCAACTCTGAATACACTGTGTGCCACTCAAATGTGGCACTTTGGCTGAATCAATGAAACGTCTTGTGACCAAAGGCAGCTGTCCCCCCACAGTCTCCTCTGATTGGTCAGCTCACACACGCCTGAGCCAGCACCACTAACAACGACAGAGAGGCTGTGCTAAACTAGCTAAGCTAGCAGCTAGGCATAATTCCTGCAAATGTGTGACATGGTGATGCAGTGTGATGTCACAAAGTTACGGAATTAAAGGCAGCACTACTCACGAGGCGTTTCAGGGGCACTGTTTCTGCCGGAGAGACGAGCTTCTGTTGGTGCCGACTTTTTTTATTTTTAAGTTTCAAGATCTTTTACATGAACAAGGACATATATAAAACACTGAGGGAAAGGGGAAAAAAGCAAAATATGTCTCCTTTAATAATTGGTTTATAAAACATTTCATTGATTGTCAGCAGTGAACACTGGTGGAGAGTTTTGGTCACATTGTCATTCAGGTCCACCAGTCAATATTCGTCGTTTATGGGAGTCATCCTCGTAGCACACTGCCTCTCCTTTCGCCACTGCCTTACTATGCGAGCAAAGACTGAATGTGCAAACCCCACCTGCCTACCTTCCTCCAGCAGCAATGCCTTATTTATTTATTTTTTTTAGTTCAGACACTGAGGGAGAATTTGAAGAGAGGCCAATGCTGCTTCAGACGGATGGAGATTTGCAGTTGAGAGGTGGTTTTACACTCAGGAGATTCATCATGTGCTCGTAAAAATCTGAATCATTTACAGACAGAGAGAGGGAGAAAAAAACAAGGATCAAAGGCCTTTTTATGTTGGACACCTCCACATACACTTGTATTTCTGCAGGTTTTTCTTCTTTTTTTTTTTTTTTTACACCTGCATATTATGTGGAGGAGGAAGTGTTATCTTTGCTGAGACAGATGTAGGTCTTTGAACACGAGCATCATTGAATAGTGTATTATTTAAATCTGATCATCCGATGATCATCAATCAACAGTAGCTTCATTAGTGGGTGCGTGCGGCGATACAACATGCAGAACTTTCAAAGCACCAGCGCTGCGCAAATAAATTGGTATTTGATTTGGTTCTACTAAAGTGTAGAGAAGAAATATAATTTTCCGTCTATCCTCATGTGAAAAGTTCACTTGCTGTAGCTTATGCAGTGTAGTTTTTTGTCTTTCGCCTTAGGCTTTCAGCAAAGTTTGCTCAACTTTTTTCTACTGTCTCTCTCTTTGTATCTGAAATGAAAGCAAGCGCGGACTTGGGTTTTCTCAAAGTATCATGGGATTGTCTGTGCAAGTCTTTTGTACTTCTCAAGCGCCCCTCATCATCTCCATCTCTGCCTCCTTTAAAAAAGAAACCCTGCAGCTCGTGCTCAGACTGCTGTACAGTCGATGCATACTGTATGTGCGCAGGCATGTGAGTCCATGAAAGCACATAGGATTTTCAGTGAGCGCACAACATGCGTAACTGAAATGCGGCGTTAAATAAAAGGAGCACAAGGTCTCGTAAACATCTCGATTAAGTTCTCACTGCAGGGTTTCCTACATACACCTTTTTTTTATTCACATCATACTGTTTGGCTGTTCTCTATGTCTACTGTCACACACTTCTTTTCCAATTGAAATGGAGCAATTGATATTTTGACACAAGTCTAACAATACAGATAGAAATTACTGTCCAATGAGAAATTATGGTCAAGTAAAATAATTATCAACAACCTGTAACAGCTATACCATGTATAAGAGCTCACATATCCTTTGCCTTTAGACTAACACTTATTTCTCAGTCTGCCAGGTGTTTCTGGGTGCCAGGGAGGGGCACGGGCAAGTTGTGACATGTTTATATTAAAGAGAGGGCCCTCCACCACCTTTTGTTCACTGGCAGGGCACCCTAGAGGACATTTTATCACATTTTGTCCTCTGGTAGGGCACCATGGAAGACACTTTATCACGTTTTCTCCACTGGTAGGGCACTCTAGAGGACACTTTATCACATTTTCTCCACTGGAAGGGCACTCTAGAGGACATTTTATCATGTTTTATCTACCATAGAGCATGCAGGAGGGCACTTTAGTGTTTTTTTGACCATGGGTGTGAGTAAAGGGGTTTTTGCCCCTACCAGCAACAAGTGAGAAGTAAGATCTCAGCATCAAATGGCAGCAAGAAACAGAACAATTATTATTTTTTATTTTTTTAAATATTGTGAATCAGTGCAACCATGATAGGGCTTTGAGCAGACAGTCAGTGTTCAGTAAAAATACCAGGCTGATGGGTCCAGTAGTATGCCAGATTGGGTGCAGACAGGAACACACACACGACCAAACGCATGATCCCCTGCAGGCATATGCCTGGCGGAGATAATTATTTGTAGCACTATTTTCAGCCCCACAGGAGCGCTAGTTTTTCATGCTAGCTGGTCTACCTGTTCTTGAGGCCAGGAAGCACTTGAAGTGACTCTTCAACTTAATGATGTTTTTTTGTGTGTGTGTGTGTCCGTTCAGTCCCAATTTTCATCTGGACCGGAGATGTTTCCCATTTACTTTGGAGTTTCATTATTTCTCTGATATCTTATTATATTTTTTATATTCTCATATTTTCTCTTTTGTAGGTCTAATTTGGTTCGGTCTGATCGGGGAAGAATTGTCCGATGGCTTAATGGACTACATTGAATTGAACCCGGGAACAGGCTGGCAGATGGAGACCTACTTACTGCTCATTTGGAACTCAAGGATTTTGACAGTGATAGGAATGGTGGTCTCTTATAAAGGAGATGAATTCATTATGATGGCTCATTTTTTGGTTATTTGTGTAATAGAAAAATGGTCTATGACTTTTTTCTCTTCTCGGCGTGTTTGAGACTTGGTACTGCAGAGGCTTTAAACAGGCACAGAACTACAATGACCAGAGATTCTTTGGGCCTGCATCTGTTTCTTAAAGCCCTCGATGCACAAGTCCTCTGTTTGACTTGGAGCTTGTGGATCCACATTCTGCAGATTCCCCACATCATTTAAATATGTGTCCCAATTGAGACAAATATCTCAGGCAATTTATTGTTGCCATAGAAACACATTTACCTTAGCATATCTTCTGGAAAATGATTGTAGCTCACAATGAAAGACTTGCTTAGCAGTAATGACTAGATTATGTGCACCCTGTGTGCACTGTGTGTTTGTGGTTGTGCGCCAGAACGCAGAGCCAATGGCTAACACTAATTGCTGTAGAATTCATCTCAATAAAGCCATGTAGATATGACGCACAGGGTCTGGAAATAATCATGGTCCTCTTGTTGTCTGTGAAAAAGCAATCAATCATAAATGCATACTACTTTTTGTACTTATTTATTTATGTGGGGGGTAAAACAAGCTGAACAAACATCAATATAAATGTTTTGCTTCTGCTAGATATAGGACATGATGAGCTCTACCTGGATATGTTTAAGCAGAGTGGCAAGAGGATGGAATTTTGATTCAAATTCATTACGACCAAAAACACAACAAAATCAATGCCTAAAGGGAAAAAGTTTTGTTACATAAAATGGCTTAATGTTTCCTATTAGGAGAAAGACAACAGTCCAGGAGCCGGAAAAGACTAAAGTCAGGAGGGAGAGGCTGGGGGTGTGCGTTACAGGACAGATTGGACACTGGATGATGAAGTACGGTGCCAGCAGGCCAACAATGTATAAAGTTTTGCTTTAGAGTCCATTGGAGTCCTGAAAAATAAATGAAAGTTTCAGGCCGTTCTTGCAGTTGAAGGTGATAACCTGCAGTGTGATAAGTCATACTATAGTCTGCACTTGTATATGCTATGTGATTGGAGTCTGACTGTAATAACATACATTTGTCTGCCAACAATGCCTGCTGGGTCCGCATTACTTTTTCTTTTCCTAACAAAGAATATATATATACTGTACATTTCTTTATTTTACATGTTTACTTCATGCTGTAATGCTCAACAAGGCTGAATATGTTTACCGACATGCCTGTTGAGCGTTTGCTCTATTTGTACTTTCTTTTCCTTCAGTCTGCTCACATCAGTTTCTCGCTATATATATACTGTTCATTTTGCTCTAAAATCAAAGCAAGTTTGGAGTAGACAAGGTTGTTTTGATGCTCTTGTGTGTGTGATGTACATGTTTCTGGCCTAAGCCATTGTTATCTACACATCTCAACCGACAGGACAATGAACCCTGAAATAAAAGAAATTCTGTTTCAAGGTGAATGAGTTAATTGTTATGATCACTGCTGAAGCTTGTCTTTGTAAGAACATCTCTTAGCTCCTCCGCTGGGAAAAAAGAAATCTGCTACTTGAGGTGAAAGAGAGAAGGAGGAAGATATACAAAGAGAGTGGCACACAGACAGCTTGCAACCATGTGTCTGTGTGTGTGTTTGTGTGTATCCATGTCTGTGTGTTTAGTACCTAGTGTTGTCAGGTTGATGCCCCAGGCGAGTTATTAAGCAGCAATCCTGGTGCCTCAGGCCGCTGTAAGACCTTTACTGTCTCCTAATGCAGCCGGGGACTGTGTGTGTGCTTGTGTAGATCTTTGTACATGTGAGCAGTGACAACTGTGTGTCATTTCATTTGTGTGTGTCTGGTATACTGAGGAATGGCCACACAACACGACACGCCATATGCAGGTGGGAAAAATAAGAGGAAGTGAGGAAGCTGCGGATAAAGAAATGTGCAGTTGTGGTTACACAAACGAAGGATCCTCTGGAGATAAGCATGTCTTTGCTCTCAGCGTGTATTTGTCCTTATCAGGTTGGGAATACTTCATCCCCCCCCAAACTCACTTCAGAGTTTTGCTTAGATTTGTGCATCATTTTAGGCAAGCAGTGATAAGTCTCCTCTATCAAAACATTTCAGCAGTGTGTCCATTGTGTGCCAGACTGCTGCTGGCGCATTAAACCTATTCTGGGGTCCCTCAAGCTATGTTAACAAGTTTGCAGCACGACTGAAAGTGAAAGGGCTGGAGGATGGATGTTAGGGTGGAGGCACATACACATATGTGTGTGTGTGTGTGTATTCTCCCCTGACCTGCAGTAAAGGCTGTGAAATTGTTCAGGTCAGAACTATTTACTAGACTGCTGTAAATGTGTGTGCACCCCCTCCACACATCCACCTTCCATAGCTAAATATTATTGCTCGAGTCAGAGATTACACTCTTTATATCCCTATTACCAGCTGCTCTCTCACTCCCTCTGCCTCTCGCTCTACCTCATATTCATTTTCGTCTCTCCATCCACTGTCTGCTTTCATACGTCTCCCTCTTTTCACCACGTATCGCTCTCCCTTTTTAATTCTCCGCTTCTCTTGGGAAGCACCGGAGTCAGGGAAGGACTTAAACATCAGGGTAAACGGGGTGATATTGCATTTTGACACGCCTCATATTATTTCCCCTTCAATTTCACCGCTCTGCGAGGAAATGGGAGACTTTCTTCCTCCCCTGCATCTCCCCGTCTCACCCTTCCTCCTTATCTTCCTGTCATAATGTGGTGCAGGTGGGAAGGCGTAGTGGCTGAACAGATTGCACTATACCTTCCAATTCCCCCATTTTTTTGTTCATTTATTGACTTTGCTCTGTACAACAAAAGTGAACTACAACAGCATAAGGGAACAGGAGAGAAAAAGTGGGGGACAAGGAGACAGCGGGGGATTATTCATGACAAACCGTCGTCGCAGCGCATGGTCAGGAGGGGTCAAACAATCTCATTTTCAGAGTTAAACTTTAGCTCGATTTCTCGCGTCGGCTCCAGCTTCAAAAGAGTTTCCCAGCTATTGATCATTTGGATTCCCCCAGCCCGGGAAGCACATGCGCTCTCAAACTTGTGCAATTACACTAGAATTTATAATTGTGGATTTAAAAACAGTTGCAGCGGTTGCAGTTGCAGTTATTTTCACATCTTTAAACAAAAAATAATCACTGTTAAACCAGTTGGACCAGAAACTTCTCTGTGGTTTCCTTTCATTTACTTTAGTTAGCCCAACTCAGAACTGAGGGAAACTTCACTATTCTGGAAATAAACCGAGAAAATTCAAGTTTGTTCATTTCCTGAAGTGAAAACACAGTAAATATTATCGTTGTTGTTGATAGCCTGCATAGGCACAGGGCTATTTAATGCATGTGTCTTGAATCAAGATGATTCCTGACAAGTGTTGGATGTAACACATTACAAAGTAAGACATTACTGTAATCACATTACATTTGTCTGTAATGCAGTACTGTAACATGGAACTGTGTCTCTTTTCTTAAAAACATTATTATGTTTGTGAATTAATCATTTTTAAAATGTTTGTCGGGTCCAAAATGATTGTTTTGTTTATCTCTGTGTAAGAATCTAACGGTTGGCTCCAGCTTCTAACTAGGTTTGTCAACCAATAGCATAACACTGTTGGTATCACTTGGTATCAGTGTTGTGTCAACATCAAGAATCAGCATACTGTACTACCCAGTGTTAGCTATCTAGCGTTAGCTGGCGACCACTTGAGGGGACAGATGTTTGAAACATCAGCAGAGTTGAGGGTGAATGCAATTGAAGGGGGGAGGTGGAAAGCCACAGTTAGTGACTGACTGTTATCAATAACACCTTAAGTAACAATGCATCTCAAGCATTGCAACAAGCAGATTTCTATAGGGAGTAAATAAGTAGTTTAAAGTAATGGATTTATTTATGAGAAAAGTCATGAGTAATGTGTAATGCATTACTTTTTTGAGTAGCTACCCCAACATTGATCCTGACAAATTGACACAGTTGGAACAACTATAAGTCCTACCACTACCAACACAATACAATATCATTGGAGTTCATCAACATCCATCGTTCTTATGACAGCATTAACTTTTTTTTTCTACAACAAAAACAAAATACTAATAATAAAATATGCAAATTCATTTGTATACACAAATGGTGGTATCTATTATTACCCCTCACCTTTAGCGTGTTATATGCACTAAACTTTGCAGCTTTATTCCTACTGTAGCTATAATCTGAAGGTTTTTACAGAAGGGTTTGTTCATGTATCATTTATTACCTGATTTATAAAACATTTTATTCCTAAAAACATGGCTGTTGACAGTATATTCTGATTTACGGAGTGATAAAAAAGATATTAATAATTCCCTATAAAAAAACTTGAATATGTCAACAAGAGTTTTGAACCTGGCTTCATTATGATCCGATTCCTGCTCTGAAAATATATGCAAATTAGTGTGAATTTAATTAGATAATGCCTTATTTGCATATTTAAACATAACATTTCAGAACATTTGTGTTACAAAAACAATCATCTCAGTGTCAGTAATCATCTGGGGAAACAACATGTTTTTTTTTTTTTTAGCCTATTCACCTGTAGTGTAAATCCAGTCGGTATCTTGCAGACAAAATCACTCGTACAATATAATCAAGTATCTTAGTAGCCAATCAGATTCCACTCAGAGAAACTCTGTTTCTGCAGAGTTTCTTCGCCCAAACAGCGTTGGCATTTAAACAAGATGAACACAAGCTGTTTGTGTTTGTTTGCTTGTTGTTTAATGATGCTCCGCAGTCATCTCCTGCATGATCATTAATGCAAATACATTGATTTCTGGCAAAACATTCTGGATGAACTGTAAACATCCCATGGAGTTTATGGGAGTGCTTTGATACAAAAACCACCATATTTCCCCTCATCACTAATGGGATGTCAGCTAAATATATCCAACTTTTGACATAACGATATGCAGTTACTTCTGCCCTGAAACACCTGCAACATTTAAAGTTAACTGTAAATTTATGATCTACGATTGAATGTCAGATATTTGACAGCATCCGTCTCAGCTCAAAAAAATTTAAGCGAACAATTTGGATCAGTTTTTGACCACTCTGGTTTGGCTGTCTCCCTCCTCCCCGCTCTTCTATCTACCTGCCTCCCTTGACTGTCTGACAGGCAGATGTTTGGGCTGTGAGGTGAGGAGGTGACTCCACTGGGAGTCCTCTCCCCGGTAATTGGCTGTCACACACAGCTTCCCAAAGTTGGCAAATCGGATTTCTTGGCATCCGTGAACATGGGGGGGGGGTAAGGCCAGGGATAATATGGCAAGGTGAAGGCTTTAACTGCAGGTGTAAGTGTGTGTGCTTAACCTCTCACTAGCACTCTCTGTCCCTCTCTCACTTATCTACCTCTTCGCCTGTCTTTCTTTCACTCTCACTCTCTAACCCTCTCCTGATCTGGGGCTCAGGTTACTGCTCAATCCCTTTTTTCCTTCCGGTGGTCACTTCATACTTGTGTACGGCCAGCTTAGAAACCCTCCTCCGTACCTTTTCAGTCATTTTTTCCCCAGCTTTCTCTTAATCACAACACATTGCTGACCTCCCAAATAACTGTTTTCGTTTTTAAATTACTTATCAGTGAATATGAATCTGCAACAAAAGCGCTCTAAAAGTAGAGATCAGCAGTTACAAAAATGAAAATAGAGAGGCCACGCTAAAAGGTTTGTAGAATGAATACAGTTGGTTGTAATTATAATGAATTGATTGAAAAGGAAACTCGCTCTGTGATTGAAATCAAATCAAATCAAATCAAATCAAATTTTATTTGTATAGCCCAAATTCACAAATCACAGTTTGCCTCAGAGGGCTTTACAATCTGTACAGAGACGACACCCTCTGTCCTTCGACCCTCGATTCGAGTGAGGAAAAACTTGCCCCAAAAAAGGCCCTTTTAACAGGGAAAAAATGCGGAAGAAACCTCAGGGAGAGCCACAGAGGAGGGATCCCTCTCCCAGGACGGACAGACGTGCAATAGATGTCGCATGTACAGAGCAGATCAACGAGATCACAATGTATTCAATTATAAGCGATGGTTGACAGGAGTGAAAGTACACAAAGATGTATTACAGCAATAATGATGAAATGCACATGGAAATGTGATTACTAGTGATAACAGTAGTAATGATCAATGGCAAGGATGGTATGTAGCAATGCAGTACGATAATAGTAGTGGAACGTATGTAACAGAGATGTGACTAATATTAGCGACAGTAGTGGTGGGTGTCAGGCAGGGTCATGGCAGTAGGTGCATCCACGATCAGGCAGGGCCATAGCAGTAGGCGCGTCCACGATCAGGCAGGGCCATAGCAGTGGGCGCATCCACGATCAGGCAGGGCCATAGCAGTGGGCGCATCCACGATCCACGACCCGGGCGCGGCCAGGATCCAAGGGAGCCTGTAGGACTAGAAAGCACAAGGACTCCGGGGAAGAAGCAAGTCAGTGACATGCAGAGATGGGGCATGTATACAGGCATAATGTATACAGATGGAGAGGAGAGGAGAGGGGAGGAGAGAGAAGCTCAGTGTGTCATTGTCCCCCGGACTAGGCCTATAGCAGCATAACTAAGAGCTCGTCCAGGACAGGCCTGGGCCTGTCCTGGACCAGCCCTAATTATAAGCTCTATCGAAGAGGAAGGTCTTAAGTCTACTCTTAAAGGTAGAGAGGGTGTCCGCCTCCCGGACCAAAACAGGAAGATGGTTCCACAGAAGAGGAGCTTGATAACTGAAGGCTCTGGCTCCCATTCTACTTTTGGAGACTTTAGGAACTACAAGTAATCCTGCGTTCTGGGAGCGTAATGCTCTAGTAGGGTGATAGGGTAATATGAGCTCCTGGAGATATGATGGTGCCTGACCATTAACAGCTTTGTAAGTGAGGAGAAGGATTTTAAACTCTATTCTTGATTTTACAGGGAGCCAGTGCAGAGAGGCCAGTACAGGAGTAATATGATCTCTTTTCTTAGTTCCTGTCAGTACACGTGCTGCAGCATTCTGGACCAGCTGGAGACTCTTTAGAGACTTGTTAGGGCAGCCTGATAATAGAGAATTACAATAGTCCAGTCTGGAAGTAACAAATGCATGGACTAGCTTTTCTGCGTCTTTTTGAGACAGGATGGGCCTGATTTTTGCAATGTTACGTAGATGAAAAAATGCAGACCTTGAAATTTGTTTTATGTGGGAGTTGAAGGACATATCTTGATCAAAGATAACTCCCAGATTCCTGACGGTGGTGCTGGAGGCCAAGTTAATGCCATCCAAACTCGCTATATCATTAGATAATGCATCTCTAAGGTGTTTAGGACCAAGTACTATAACTTCGGTTTTATCTGAGTTTAACAGCAGAAATAACAGCAACTGTCAAGCTTTAAATTTCTGTATTCATTTTCTAATTCGTCAATAAAATCAATTAAAATATTTCTACTCAATCCAAAATAATCAAGGCAGGCTAACTGTGAATGTACATTTGTGGATTTGTTTCCTGTTTGTCACTTGCTGCTTGTAGAGCCAGTGTGTTCTGCTGGATCATACACATGGCTGTGAAGAAAATGGTGTATTTGAATTATATTAGCGTTTGACCATATATAAAGGTAATTTCCTTGTTCTAATACATGTAAATATCCTTATTTAAACACAACAGCCAAATAATAAACAAGATCTCATGTAAAAATAAAGCTCAAAACTGTATTTTATTTTCGGGAATTACTATTAAGTTTTTTAAAATAGACATTAAGAGACATGGGTCATTGAAAGTGCTTGAATTTCTATTTATATATTGTAATTGTTGTCTTCAAACTTCTGTACAGCCTGCTCTCTTGGCAAAAATGATCATTGCTGTAACAGTAACTAACCTTGATCTGTGCCTCTCACTATGCAATGTCGGGTCCTTGGTTTTGAGGGATTGGGCCTGGAAAGTCCTCAAATTTTAATGTTTGATGGCATATTTGCACGGGACGTGCAAATATGCGAGTGTTCCACTCGTATTTACTGACGTTATCTCCTGGATGTGATGTTAATGCTCCGTGCAACATCAACCTTTAGAAGCGAAGCATCTGTTCTACAGAATCCAAATTATTATTATAGTTTACAATTGATTTGCCCACTTTCTGCATGTGTTACAAGCATAAATACACATTTACAGCTTATTTAGATAAAAGATGCTTCGTGGCTGCACTTGAATATGCTCCCATATCTTCTCTTTCATTACTTGTAAAAGTCAGTACAGCATATCTCACAGCTCAGCGGTTGACTGCTGTTTAACATATTATGTGCCGCGATCAAATTTCATACTTGTTCAGTTTTCTGACAACAGAAAACAGATGTTTATGTAAAAATAAATACAACGTGCCAGTACTAATATTATGACATGACCTGACGTCTGTGTTTGGAAAAATCTGGGGGGTAATATGTCGTGGAATTTTTACTTAACAAATTATAGACATGCCAGATTCACCAGGGATTAAGATCACAGACATCCCCCACAATTATTACAAATTACCAGACATCCCTAGGTAATAGTCCCTGGTGAACAGGGCTTAAGAAGGTGTGAAAATCCTGGATAAAGAACAGTATGAGACCCACAAACAGCAGAAATCTTCTAAACGGTTTGAAAAAAACAGTCCCAGCAGCACAGGACAAGAACAAAATGGAAAAGGAGTGTAAAATATTCAAATGAAGATCAATTTTTACACAATATAGACTAAATTATGAAGCTATGAACCCAAAAGAAAGGGCAAAAAGGACCATAGGGAAAACAGTAGCAATCCTATCCTCCACTGTAGCCACACACGGCAAATATGACAAAGTTTAGCTTCCACCTCACTGGACACCTCTTCTGGTTGGATATACTGGCACACAGCCAAACACCATCCCTGCTGGGGTGAGTTGTACCTAAATTAGAAGAAGATTTATGTTCGGACTGTATCACCCAGAGGGGTATTTTCATGTGGAGAAACATTCTGGATGGCACCCACACAATGCAAGACAGCTCCATCTGCGTTATCTCAGCTGGGTATTTAAACTGTGCCCGAAGATGCCGATTAAAACATTTCACTGAGGTGAGGTGGCCGGTAAGAAGAGGTGGTAGCTATATTCAAAGGGAAAGAGTTGCAGAAGCCCCGCAACAGATATTTTGAGGAAGTCTTACCATGGAATATACAGGCAGACCCTACCTCGGGTTACATTGCTGATGTATCCCACCATGTACAGTAGGACAGGCTTAATTCCTAACCCCTACCCCTATTTTAATCTCTTCTGAAAGTGTCCTCTCCTAACCTTACTGAGCGGTAAACATCTGTAATTTCACACAAACTGTACGACACTAATCCGCCACAAGCTCAACCAGACTTCGGTAAACGGATAGTTCACAGCTTCTACCTAAAGCCTATTTGTTATCAGCGAGTGTGAAGATTGAGCTGAGGAGATGACAAAACATCTGTCCGTTCAGGGTGATCGCCTGTTAATTTGTGTAGTGGCTCAAAAAAGGTGTTCGCGTTGGTTTTGTACGCAGAGGTCAAATCCGAGTATGTACAAGATAAAGAACATCAGAGGTAGAAAAAGCTGTAAAAACCCCAAACAACCCAACCCATAATTTAGACGGACTGGCCAGAGAGAGGAGAGCAGCGCCGCCATCTTACCTAAATGTATGCAATATGTTTAGAGGATGAACTAATTCCCAAATTACATTAGAAGAGAGTTATAAAGCAATAAAGGCTGCCGAGGCTCAGACATGACTCTGAAAAGCATCAAGAATCACACTCAAGTCCCCGTCCTGTGTGGTGCTCCCCAGAGAGAGAGTCTCTTAATAAGTTCATATTGCTCGCCTGAGGCTTAGCACCAACAACAAGGGTCTGTTTTATAATTATTCAGTTGCAGAAAATTACTCGACGTCCAGTTTTTGATGCTGTTAATTAGTGATCAGCCAGGGCTCAGACTACCAGGGGACACGAATATCTACAGTCAAGTGTCATCAGTGTAATTATTATATTGCACTGTACATAAGCCAGTAGTTTAAGATCGGTGTATGCAGTTTATGACTACTTAGTGCAGTGTTCTCTACCTTTGGTCTATACCTTCTTGGTTTATAGTAAATAAGGAGAGTTCGGAGGTTAAAGTGCTTTTGAGTGTCAATAGTTTCCACTAAGTAAATAAACAACATTTTGATTTTGGGACTGTAAACAAGGATAAAATGAAAAAGTCAGCTCCTCCTGGATCATATTTCTGTCAAAGTTTCAAAATAAACTTTTGTGCTGACACATAGCCTACCCCAATTAAACCCAAGTGCTGTTATGTCTTACAACTGGTAGCATCACCATGGCGTACAGATCCCTTGCAGATCCACAGGAGTCCTGGGACTTTCATAGGCAACAAGAAGCCAGCTGCAGTTAGTTGTGATTGGATTTCATGCAGCTCTGCTCATTCTGTTGTGCTGAATTTTCCCAGAAAAGCACCTTCCTCCCCGCCGCCCCCACCCGCCCCCTCCCCTCCCTCACACTTGGGTGTCCAGACAGGATAAGAGCAAAATCTCTTTTGATTTTCACACAGTTCCTTTGTCCAGACTGGCAGGCTATCTGTTGCTTCCGGGCAGTAGAAAAAAGGTTTCATGGATAAAGACTAAAGATGATTAAAGGTTGTGTCAATGGGACTTTGTGACAAAAATCTGAAATAGTGTGAAATATGTCTCAGTAGCTTTCAGAAACTCTTCTTCGAGCCATAACTTCACAAGGCCAAGTACAAAAGGGCTTTATTTTATATTTAACCTTTATTTACTTGGCCAGATAACTCCTCTTCTACAAGGGCGACAGGGGCACAAAGCAGCAGCCCAGAACGTAAGACACAGGCCCGAGAGGACAAAATTACATCATACACAAGAACGTGACATCGATAATTTTATATGGCAACAGGTTAATACTTGATGATTAAGACCTCTTTTGGCATTCATTTGTTAAGAACTATCAGTGTTTGAGAATGAAAAACTCCTAAAGGAAGAACAAATGCTACTAAAACTTGAGCCAGTAAATAAATCAGGCTGTTACAAAGTGAATGAACTGGCAGCTTTCCCAATCTCTTCTCTGTGGAGAGGCCTCAGATTTTATATTTTGATAACAATACAGGCTCAGGTATTAGTTTTTTTGGGGGGGAAGGTGACCCAGGAGGACCACCTGGGGTTATGGGTATATTTTCTAGCTGAGAGAATAAAGCTCTAAACAGTGTTTGAGTAGAAGAAGCCAGACGGAGCATGTCTGCAGAACACGCCAGCAGTATAGCCACAGATTTTCAGGAATAAAGTTGTCTTTAGTTGCTATGTTAACTGAGTTCCCATCAGAGTAAATGATGCACGAATCATTCCAGATTTTGATCTTATTCCAAAAAAGACATGATTCCAACTAAAACATTGACATGTGTCATGAATAGTTAAAATTCCACCTTGCATAAGCTGATTGATGTTCCCTAACCTGTCCTTTATCATGTTAAAATATGAACACATGATAGCTGGAGCCACTGGTGCCATTTTGCTTCTTTGCATCAAAAATACGATTTTCACCAATGGCGGACCATACACAGCCTCACTCCTTCAATCCTTCAACCACCCCCTTGAAAAGGTTGTTGCTGCAGTGTTTGAGTGTATCCAACAACCTGTTGATACTCAGGTCTTTCATAATCTTTAACAATGGTTGTGTTCCTCCTTCTGACCAAAAATGTGGGCTTTTCTTTCGGGCGTGCATCTCTATATCCCAGTCTTGCAAACTCCTGGCTCCGTGTTTTTTCGTTAGAAACATGATGCCATGAGTCACAAACTGCCGTAAATATCTCAACTGAGACACATATTTTAAATGTGCTGTATACGTGTCCAAGAATGCTCCCAAAACCCAGATAATATCGACATATCCCACATGCCATAAACAGAAGATGCTACATTCGGAGTAAGGCCTGATTCGGAATATATCCAAATGTGATGCTGTTTACCCCGACCCATATAAAATACAGAATATTGTCATATTTGGAATAATAAGGGAACATTAGTGTGCTTGTAAACGTAGTTAATGATTCTGCTTTTAGGATGTTTATTTTTCAAGACAATCATTGAAAAGCTCCATAATTCACCCAAAAGTTTCTATTTTTGTCAAAAGAAAACTGAACTGCTAAAACTTAAACAGGCTCTTATTACAGTTGTGGCTAAGCTGCCCTGTTCATTACACCATTTTTTTTTTATTATTTTCATTTTATGCAACGTCCTTTTCTCTGCTGCAAGAACGTATTTATGTATGTGATCAAGCAAAGACTTTCTTGGCTAGATGAAAGGTAGAAATATGAAATGGTTAGATAACACTAAAGGAGCCATCATAAGACTGTGTCAATATGGGAATCCTTTAGCCCGAGGCTGTTCTGGAAACATGAACGCGTCCAAACGGTAGCGCAGTGTTCAACTGTGAAATAGCCTGATGCACCGTGGCCCCACTACCTTCTGCCTCCCGGATGGCCACGTCTTTTCATGACCTGGGGTTTCACATAATGCAGAAATTAGAGTTGTGCATTGTCTCGAGTGAGTATACAGTACAAATCATGTTTACCAGTCTCAAGTGTAGAAATGCTCAAAGGAAAGCAACACAGCGAAGCAAGCGCAGGTGTAAGTGCAGAGTGAGAGACAGAGGGAGGAGGAATTACAGAAAGTGGGAAGTAGGGAGGAACAATGAGAGCGAGAAAAATGAAAGAAGTGTGAGTGTGTTTGATCCCAGGATGCTCTCTTGGTATAATCGGGTGTGAATGCACATATCTTCTACAATGGGTAAAGGAATACACATGTGTGAACACACAAATCCACAAAGACGCACATGCACTAAAACATTTATTAGTCGAGGAAATGTATGCCTTCGCTGGTGTTGCCTGCACACGCTCGTCCAGACAGTGCTGTATGTTATGCACACTTACTGATATGTAAATATGTGCACAGTGGAGATTTGACTTCACATCCCCTGTCCCTCAAACTCGAGTAAACTTTAAAATGCAAAAGGTTAATAATTAATAAGAGCCATGTGAATCTGGTAGTGTTCATCATAGGTGAGTGTGAGGAGTGCCAGGAGACCTCGACTACACGCAGCTGCTAACATGAAACTGTCAGCCAACAAGCAGCAAGGCTCCAAGGAATTGTGCCTCTGCCAGAGTTGGATATGAGCTCTTTTTATTCTATCGTCTTTCAGCAAAAGAACATCATCCTCAGCAGTTGTTCCAGGTGTGCATGCCGGGTGTCGGGAGAGCTGGTCTCATTCCCTAGAGAAAATGAAATTCTACACTTTGCCTTCAGCTGTTGCAAAATAAATAACATGAGATAAGGACTGTAGTTTCAGTATGTTAACAACCTTGGTCGCTGCTTATCACCTTTGATTAGGACTGCACTTCTTTCTCCTCTCTCTCTCGTTTTTTCAGATTCCTTCTATGGAACAGAAAAGTCAAACTCCACTTTCCTCTTTTCCCTTACACTCTGCTCAACTTTTATATATATGTATATATGTCTTCTGGCTGTGCACATGCCCATGGGTGTAGGAAGCATTGAAAATGTGGGTAGGACAGTGATTTACAGTTGGCTAGCTGAACAGCGAGGCTCAGACGGCTATGAGCAACAGGTGAATAAAATACAGGCATTAAGTTAAAGCAGCAGGAAATTTCATTTTTTGTCTTTTCAGGCAGCCCCTGTGGAAAATAGCGGTATGAGCACTACTGCCTTTGGTCTAAATATCTTGATCTAGCTAATATGTGCATTTGTTTTGGAAGTGAGTGAAAGAGGTGACATATTAAATGCAATACTACTAAGCTGTTTTATAGTATGCACGACAATCGGATATGGAATTTTTTTTCTGGCTATGTAAGACCAATAACTGTAATATGACGAGAGTGAGACTAGGTAAACTTTGTTTTAGTGCCATATCTTACCACCAGACCACGAGCAACTTCTTTCCTCAGGCGGTGAGACTCAGTTTGCCCTCAGCACTCCACTACGAAAAAAACTTGCAGTGCGTGTCAGCTACACACAAGATTCTTACTATCCACCTACCCAGTCCACAATGATCCCAAGTGCCTGCATTGAGTATCCACAAATCATCCGAGAGGCTGCAGCCAGGAACTGAATGATTCATTTCATGAAATATCTATCCAGCATGAACTTTTGTTTAATGCATGTTTTCTGTACATTTTATGTATTTAGTTGTGGTTGAGGTTTTGTCCAGTTGAGAGAAGACATCATCTGAATCCTGTGTTAAAAATGGGTGCTACAAAGAAGTGATTCGAAACAAAGACCAGGAAAATGATATAAACAGTGTTGATATTTGGACATTTAGGCTCTGACCTCATCACTCCCCATAATGAGGCACCAGGAGGAACAAATCAGGGAGTGGGGAGTATATAGAAGCAATAGTTAGTGGTTTCTCTAGTAATATGCTGCCCAGTTTTTGTTTTGAGTTTAAATTCATAAGGTGTTCAATTCTTACATATTGCACCTTTAAGCACCCCTAGTTATTTTATTCCCAAACTTTAAAAAACTAATTTCTTTAACCGTAGTCAGGTATTTACCTTACCCCAACCATGGTGTTTCACTGAACCTAACCAAGCCAATTTTGTGCCTTACTTAACCAAATATAAACCATAGCATGATCGTGCCATGAAACAATATAGCGTGGTTTTGGATGGCGGATGTCATAAATATCATATATACCATATACCACTGTGGTAACGCAGCAGCAATGGCGTCCTCTGAAAGGAGAGACAACTATAAACTGGTATTTATGAAGAATGAGCAGCGATGTGTTAGCACCTCTCTCTTTTCTTTCTCAAAATTCAGTTAAAACTTACTATTGGTTGGCTAATGTCTATGTATATACACACGGTTTTACTGGTGAATCACACAGAGTCTTATGCACCTGGCCCCAGAGGCTCAAGGGCTGGTTGATAAAAGGAGTGCTCATCAGGTTTCTCCCACTGGACTTTCAGCATTGCACCAGAGGGTAAATCACCCTGTTGCATCATCCAAAGTAGCAGCAACAGCCTACTAACTGCCTGTAGGACAGGTATTGGGCCTGCCCGTGGCAAAGAAAGTGAATTATTAAGAATGTATCTTTCCAAGTTGTTGTCCATCACTCCCTCTGCTTTTGGCTCACAGTCCTCAATTTGTCCTTACTGCTGTCAAAAGAAAGAAAGTAAAGAAGAAAAATGAAGCACTACTTGTCAGCCGAGCCAGTTCTCATTTGACTACCTTTCTGTGCCAGATTACATCAGGACTCTGAAGCTTCATGACTGTAACTGGGTCATTTGGTCCTCATCAAGAACCTTATTTACTTAGAACCTAAGTGTCTGAATTGTCAGCACTTATCATGGATAAGACAATAACATGCTTTTTGGGTGTTTTCTTCCGTCGAAAACTCTTTTGCTGTCAGAAGGACGCTCTTCTTTGTAATAGTCTTGAAAAGGCTTTTAACAAAATAATCACATTTACCTTGAAAAGCTCCTTTGCGTAATTGAATACTGTGTGGGTACATTCGTGGTGCATACGTGTATTTTATTTTTGTACAGTATAATTCTTTGGATGTGTTTTGCAATGAAAAATCATTTCCAACAAAGCAACCAGCTCCGGAAAGGTTTGGATTTTAAATTAAGTTCTGAAAAGCCGTAATAGTGACAGTCTCAGGGTCTCGCTTTGAATAAAAATCAGACATCTTTGCAGTGTGGTCACAAATTATATCAATATGTTCAGCCTCAAGAGGCTGATTCTTCCTGATGGGCCATCTCTATGATATTTTTTATCTAAACTTCTACAGCTGTTGACCTTTACTGTACATGATGGTGGTGCTATCTGATCCTCACAAGGAAATACTCTTGTCCAAAATCGTCGTGTGCACTGTCTTTATCCCAGTTGCCATCTTTATCACTTATCTCTTACCTGGGGAAAAAAAAAAAATCAAATCCCAATGCATCTCAACGCCTTACATTTCATTTCATTTCAGCGGATGTCCTGTGAATCAGGGCAAATCAAGTGAAGATTTGTGACCATCAAGATATTTCTGACGCACATACAATTCTACATGTAATCTAAAATAGAAGTGATAAACATCAAGGTACTTTATTATTGGTCAGGTTTCCCATTTGTTGCAGAAAATGAGAGTAAAACAGACTGAGCAGGTGAAGCAGAACACATTTCTAGACTCCTCATGTGGCACTGATATACAAGGATTGCATTAAAGAGGAGGCAGATATTCCTTTTTTTTTACTGACACGAGAATAATGAAATGCAGCTACGGGACATGTTAGGTTTTGGGTACAAATGTGTAACATTTACACTCTAGTTAGCTGGAGACATCACACACACACATACAACCATCTTTGAAAACGACAAGGTCTCTCTCCTTATTCAGACTTTCAAACGTAACAAATCAAAAACTAGCTGATGAAGAAGAATAAAAGGTAGGTTAAATGGAAAGTGGGGACACCTAACTCTGTCGGAAAACCTGTCAATGCTAGTGCCTCCGAGAAAGCACTTATGATAGCAGTTTATCTGTCAAAGACTATTTGAAAGCACAACGGCATTAAACTGCAATACAAAGTCACCTACGATGATTGCCATTCTCTGCGCCTATTGACTGACGCCTCATTTGACCAGTTAGAAGCTTCTATGTCCGCCCTGTGACCTGCAACAGCCAACAGAATGAAAACGAATAAATGGATTTACTAGGCTGGGATGGGTTATTTAGGATAATTTTACATAGATTTCTATGAATGGTAACAGGATAACAGTGTAGGCATAGGTGTATAGAAAATGCTTGTGAACCTCCAACTGATAAGTATTCACCCACGGCAAAATTACAGTATATTACCATGCGACAAACATGAGCTTGTCATGTTTGTGTGTCAAACATGACACACAAATTATACTGAACACTGATTTACAATCAGCTTTTGTTTCCAGGGCACAATATTATTACTTCTGTGTGCATGTGGTTTAATCTCTTACAAAGGTTTAAAGAAATGATCAGCGGATAGTTGGCTGTTTTACCACAAACACTGATGAATTAAAGTTAATTTACTTCCTGCTTTTGGGGGGATTGTACAGCAGGAGGTGAATATGTCGACTTATTCTGAGAAAATTGTTCTTGTACATGTTTTAGTTGTAATCTGTATGACTACAATCGTTGCAGCACTCCAGGAGCAAAGGAGTGAACTTGTGGTATTGAGAGGCTGATGGATTGAACGATACAGGAAGGGACACCTCTGCAGATGGGTAGGTGTATAGAGAGGTTGATGGATGAAGTGCTGACCTTTGTGAATGTCAGTAGCCATAGGTGTGTAATCCCAGCTCCCATCTCAGCCCTTCATTATGGAGACGTTGCCTTTTTAAAAATGCCTTTAAAGTGTTTACAAAGATCAAGATAAAGAAGAACTGGAGTGATGCCATTTCCGTTGCAGACATTCTCACGGTCAAGCAAAGAGCACTCCCGAGTATATTATCTTTGAAAGTAAATGCTCCGTGCTTTCATTGGGATTTCAAAATACAGGTTTTAACTGTTGACCTTATGTAGCCCATTTTCAAAGCCACAGCGCTGTCAATATAAAGGCTCAATATAGGATGCTTGATAATGCACTATGTTGCCAAGACAGTGCACACTGTACTTTAAATGACAATATTGCTTTTAACAAATGAAGGCTGAACCTAGTCTCTATCAGTGAACCATTTTGTACTCAACCTCTTTCCTTGGTATGTTTGTTTTTTTATATTTTGTATTTTATGTGTTTTATGAGGGTATTTTTGGATAAATCCCCTGACTGTTTATTCTGTTTAATTTTATTTTGGTATACACACTGTCATTGCACTGCATAAATTACATTAACAAGTACAGGGCTTATTTCAACAATTATGTTTATGTGAGCAGTTTTTAGGACTGCGTGTTCCTCCGCTCTCGCTAATGGCCCTATTGTAACAGTTCTGCACACGTAGATGTGGATTCACAAGCAGGACTCAGGGGTAAGGCAGCGGAAAGCAATCAGTTCTTTACTAGGTAAGCGTTAAAAGCAGAGTCCGGCAACAGGTAATCAGTCAGCGAGAACAAATGAAGCAGGCAAGGGGCAGACAGGCAGGCGAGAATGGGAACCGGCTGTGAGCAGGAACAGGAACAAAGGCTGCAACGGTAAGACTGTGAAGAACATAACACAATCTGCCAAATGATAGGAGAAAGAGGGCTTGTTCATATGCAGGGGGGCTAAAGAGGAAATGGGAACAGGTGTGCTGGTGGGTGAGAGGATCAGGAACTGGGATGTTCATGACTGAAAAAATGGTAAGAAGAGTGAAAGTGCGCAATGTGACAGAAAACAGAAGTTTTGACACCTACAGAATCGGTTTGCATTGGGATCAAAGAAGAGAACAGACGTGTACAGTAGTAGGTGTCACATTCTGCTATGACATGACTTGTGCTACACGGTCATTACCATCATGAGTGTTGTAGCATAATAAAAATAATGTGGCTGCAGTAACACACAGTTAAAAGGCTTAACTACTTTTCCTTTTAACACCAATACAAGCATGGGGAAGGTACAAACAAAGCAACCCAATTTTTCCATCCAACCATCTGAAGAATGATTAACTTAATTTTTGATTAAAGTGTTGCCACAATTTGCAATTTGCGTCTATTGTAGCATGCTAAGGGCAATGTTGGGGACATCCATCCATCGTCTGTAATGATCCTTTTCAGGGTCATGGGGGGGCTGGAGCCGATCCCAGCTGACATTGGGCGTGTACACCCTGGATAAGTCGCCAGTTCATCACAGGGCTGACATATTGGGAAAAAGCAACCATTCACGCTTTAAACCTTTGTAGATTGTGGGAGGAAGCCGGAGTACCCACAGACACGGGGAGGACATGCAAACTCCGGACAGAAAGGCCCTCTCGAACCCACGACCTTCTTGCTGTGGGGCAACAGCGCCAACCACTGCGCTGCCGTGCCGCCCATATTGGGGACAGTCAAGAGAAATTGCATGAATGATTAAATAACCACAGTAGTAGGTTGTAGTAGTGGTAGCACAGAACATTGGGATTGGTAGAAAACAAGCCATAGCAACCATAATGTAAAATAATGTCATGTAGATGTAAATCACAAAAGAAACATGCCAATGCCAAACATTCATATGTGACTGGCTTTATTTCACATGTGGATGAGAATTGTGTCAGGTACAGTAATTTTGTGGACATTTTCGGTAAATAAGCTGCCAATTTACCCAGTGTCGGTAAAAAAAAAGGCTCCTGGTCTCACTTCTCACCTGGTGATAAGCCTGTTATCTGTGCCTCCCTGCTCTGCCTCTGGCCCACTCTCCTCGACACTTTGGCTGGCCAATCAGACAGGCAGCCATCTCAGAGTTAGCCAGGGACTCAGAGAACCATGCTGAGGGGACATGGTGACTGTCGCTTCAAATCATGAAGTGAATAGAAAAATGCCATTTCTTTTGTTGTGGGAAGCCTTGGGTGAGAAATGATGAATCATTCCCATGCTGTTTGCAAAATATGTAAGCAATTTTCAAGTAGGGCAAATGCAGCAAGCTCATTTTATAAAATGCAGTCTACGTGACCACAAACTTTCAGCGCCCACTCAGTACCCACTTTAGCAGCTAGCAACATTTAAAATGTGTGAGTAAAGCAGATGATAGCCCCTCATAAGGTACAATTAGTGCATTAGAAAGACAGACTAATGGAGACTAATGGGACTTTACAAACCTAATGAATTTGCTTCTCATTATTTATCTATTTATTTAACTGTTTTTCTTGGTATTGTTGATTGCAGTGGCAACAGTAAAGCCTCCGTCAATTAGTTTTGAGTGTTTTCCTGCATAAAAAAAATATGCAACAAGGGCCATTTTCAGACAATAACCAGCTCAAATTTGTTTAAAATTAGTTATATAATTACTTTACATCTATGCTTGGTCCATTTTTCTGCTCTGTTATATAGTACTTTCTTGTGTTTCTGTAATATTTGTATTTTTGCTTTACCTGTTTGGACTGTAGGAATGCACATAGGGCAAATTATTGCTTGAACTGAGTACAGAAAAAGCAGATTAGATTATGCATGCATGTCTTATTGCCTTTGAAAAACACTACTGATGATAAATAAATCAATGATCTGATGCTTTGTCTAAGATTTCCTGTAAAAGACTGCAATACTCTCTCTGGAAGACTCTCTCCATGTTGACCACATAGAGGGCAGAGCTGCTCTGTTTTTCTACCAAGGCCAAATATGTTAACAAGGCAGCGGACTCCAACACTCTGGGACCTTCTCCAAGCCGTTCTTGGTACTTATCCAGTGTTTGGCTGCATATGTACTGTATATGATTGCCTGGGCTTGCAGGTGGCAGAGAGGAGACAGATGTTGGACCTTTGTTTTCCCCTTGTTAAATGTGTCTCCGGAGAGCCCTTTTTTTGTCACTTGGCCATATTAACAAGAGAGTCCCCACTGCCACTGCTTCCACACGTTTGCTTTCTGTCTTGGATTCTTTCTCTCTTTCATCAGGTCATTTACACACAGGCCCACGTATGCGTTTCTCTTTATTGCAAACCAGTGGGCACGGGCGGACATGAGTCACCAAAATGCGTAGATCAAAAGAAACAAATAACAATGACACAGTCTTTCTGTTTGAGAAGATCTGGATGATGTAAAATGCAAAGCACATTGTGGTGATAGTGATGCACGAGTTAAAGGTGCAGTTTTCTTTCAAGGCAGTGATTCATAACCAAGTGTATTTTAGCAGTTAACAAGGGATACTTGGAAAGCTTGAAGAGAAGCTCAACTAATTTATCTAATGAGTCAACTGGAACACCTGAACACTATACCTTACAAGCAAGCAGAGAAAGGTGAAAGTAATTGATACAGGGTTGAAATTGTTGTGGATAAAAAGGTGAAAAGAGTTAGCTAAATGTTTTATGGTGACAAAGCTAAAGGGAGTGGATAAATGTGTACGTAGTTCAAAGTAGTGGGTATATGGTTGAGATAGCACAAACAGACCTATTGTGCTTTTTCATTTTTTGCTTTCCTTCAGTGTGTTGTATAGGTTCTTGTGCATGTAAAAGATCTTGAAAGTTAAAAAGGTCAAAGTCCCCACCTCGTCAGCAGTCCCGCCTTTGACTCTGTGACTTTGTGACATCACACTACATCACCATGTCACTCATTTGCATGGTTTATGCCTAGCAGCTAGTTTGGTGTGTCAAAATGGATTTAGCACAGCTGCTCTGTTGTTGTTAGCAGAACAGATCAGAACAGACTGATTATTCAGGAAGAGGGCCTTAAAGATGCAGGAGCTAAAACAGAGCGTTTCAGACAGAGGGGGAATACAGTGCTGCCACTCACAAGTACCAGAATTATCTAAATGAACCAAACAGTCAATTAAATCAATTCCAATGAACACGTCAAGGCCAGAAACTGATGGGTGGTGTTCATGAAGGGGCATACATTCAGTATTGATTTTATGATTTTTGATTTCAGCTCCATATTTTATTACAACTCAACATTTAAATGCATTTTGCTAAGAATATAAACAACCTGAAGTCCAGTACTTGAAGACAGTTGAACTTTATGCGAGACATAACAGTGTGAAAGAAGCTGAAAAACATCATCTACTGTTCCCAAGCAGATGTAAGCAAAGCTCAGAGAGGCCTATCATGGTCCACATACATCAAGCTAACCTCTCATCCTTTTTCAACCACCTCTCAGTTTTTCCTGGGTCTCCTGTCTTTCACTCTAACCTTAACTTTTCCCCCTTAGGCTCTTCTTTTTTAATCCTCCAGCAAACTTCCTCTCTCCCCAGCGCCTAATTTTCTCCACGCTCTAGCCTAACTTCACCCCTGCTTTGCATTCTTTCTCCTCTGGCTGGATGATACTTGTCTTGGCTCACTGTTTTCTCTCCAGCCTGACTGATGATGCTGTTCGGATGATGTAAGGTTGCTGCAGGTGTGTAATACATTGTCTTTGGGGGACTAAGAAAGACAAACAAACCAAACCAAAGACATTTTTATCATTTTTTTTCCTCCCAGGGTTTTCTGCTTGTATATCCAGCTAAGAAGGCCTGTGACGGTTTAGTGAGGTTAACCTTCGCCATTTCTGCTCTCCTGTTCATGCCTGCCTCTCTGAAAACTGTGACTCATGAGTTCTGAATATTTAATAGTCTTTCCCACTCCCTCCCCGTAGAATCTTGAGTTTTTTCTTCTACTCTCCCAACCTCCAACTTTCTCAAAACTGTGAGCGCACTCATCCAAAGGTTTTCACTGTCCCTGAAAATCTATGTGGTCATCGTGGGCCTCATAGATTTTCCTGCCTCTCCTGAGGCAAAGTTTGCCACCTACAAGAACTAAACCATCAATGTCTAACCATGTATTCAGGATGTGGGTGAGCAGTTGTCTGTGCACATATTGAGGATGGGAGGAAAGCAGAGATTATTCTCATGGCACCTCTACTTTACTGAATACCATTAGCGAGGAGTGACAGGGAAGACACAAACTCACTATGCCATAGGTAAAGAAGCACACTGCGGTACTGTGGAGCACATGATTTCTACGGTTACACAGAGGAAGTAAGTAAAAGTTTGGGAATGAGAAATTTTGGGTAAGATGTTTCATGTCATTTATTTATTCATTTATCTCTTTAACCAAATGTAAACCCACTGTGAAGTCACCCATTGGTCTGTTGACTCCCAGTTTAAAGCCCTGAGTTTGGCATTACAAGCTGACACCATCTTGTTTTTGTTTTTTTGAGCCAGAAGCGGACAAGAGGGTGGAGCTGGAGAGGATATCCTGATTGGATCTGACTGAAAACCCATGGACGCGCCGTGTTTGCGACTTCTTCTCAATCACAAGGTAGCCACGCCCTAAAGCATACCCTGCTTTTTCGTGTATTTTATTCTAAATTGGATCTTAATTTACAAAATGAAAATCATGCTGCACTGAACAAAACTTGGAACTAGTGATTGAGACCATAAACCCATTAGGAAACTGTTTACTGAGGTAACAAATCAAGTGAGAAGAAATGACGTTTTCTCATAAGCTTACATACAATCAGATTACTTTTTGAAACCGGTTGAGTCACCTCCTGCAGGCCAGTAGAAAAAGTTACTTTATAGTCAGTGGCTACAACGGAGTAGCGTTAGTACTAAGTATTGCTTTGTAAATTTAAAATCTGTAACAGAATGACCGATGAGACATGAATTCCATAATTTACGACAGACAGATGTACTTTGATATAATTGTTCTGTCATTGTAATAACGTTTGGGGGCGTTGGCAGTAGTCTTGCACTGTGTATTATTGCCTGTAAACTGATACAGTACTTGAGCTTCTGAGGGCTTGAGGAAAGATGCTGTACATGCCCGGCCTCCTCTGCCTCAAGGTTCGCTCTAGTCTGGGTGGTTCAAAGAAAACTAAGTGATTCATAAGTATGGGGCCAAAGGGAAGTTGGATGCAGTACTGTTAGGCTGGATTTATTTGTTTCCGGCTGTATATCATACAAAAGCAGTTGAAGAGTGCCATATGCAACATTTCTGCAAAATGTCTTAAAACAGCTATAGCTTTGTTATATTATATTTTGTTGAGATGTGTATTCACATTATCCATAATTTTCCCAACCATTTTCAAACCCAAAAACCGTCATTTTATTCGAGGTAATGATGCATTTTGTTTGATCGCCTGTCACTAAAGGTTCCAGGAGAGAGTCAGAGAGTCAGCAAACATAACGAAACCTGAATAAAACTTTAATATATTACCTTGTCTGTAAACATATCTGCTTGTGTCATGTAGATATATCTTTACCACCAATGGCGGTTGTTTAACAGTGAAGACAACAACTCTAATGAACCCACGTTATTTCCGTCTTTTGTTTTGCTTTAATTGAGGGACCCCTAGTGCCAGAAATGACTGTAATCTCATAATGGCAGCATTATAGTGTACCGAGTTGGACTAGAAGTTGCAGAGTAGTGATGGCAGTTCTGACAAGTGTAAAGAAATAAACGCATGAAAAATGAATCAAAGGTAGATTATTAAACAGAGAATTTTCAAAGTAGAATTTACGCTAATTTTATATGTTAGAAGGCAAAAAAGTAGAAAAAAAGTTTTAAATGAGTGCCATTGTGCTGACAGGTGTTAACAAGCTTGCAAAGCTGTACTATCTTCCTCTCAAGTATTAACAATATAACAAAGCATTATTAAAAACCCAAAATGCATTTGCATATTCTCGTGTGCCATGGAGCAGAAAGAGTCTAGCTGACAGTGAATTTAGACGTTTGCTTCCTCTAAAGGAAGGAAAACAAGCCGCTGCATGTGAGCAGTAATCAGCACCACAGTGGGCTGGACAGCTCCACCCCGCGCAAACACACATTTACTATCATAGCCAGAGCTACATACAATCAAACAGACTGTACACACATCCCACAGCTAAAGAGCATCACTTAAGTTAAGGTTAAATCAATCAATCTTTTACTTGTTACACACAGAACATATGTTCTTTGCATTTAACCCATCCTCAGTATTAGGAGCAGTGGGCAGACGTCATTCAGCCCACAGGCACCAACTCGACTCTTTGTGCTGATTATGAACAACAGCATATTGTAGAAAGATAAAATCCACAAGTATGGGTATTACACAATGTCAGGCCAAAAACATGAAGGTTCAGAGAAGCAATCATAACATTATGTGTACACTGCTGGAGCTCCACATAAAATAAGTCCAACAAGAGAATACACATGTATCAAAAGGAAAAGTTACCACTGTCGCACGACAGGGGCTCTGAACTCAAACCGACATGCACAGTGCAGGGTGGCTAACTGGACTGTGTGCTGAGCTGAAGAGTGGTTCTGAGCCTTGTAGGACACATCTGAAGATTCAGGGCAACAGAATGACAGAGAGAGAGAGAGACCAGCCTGTCCCAAAACCCATTTTTCTCAAGTATCCTTTACAAAGACATGAATTCCCCTCCAACTTTTGTGCTCTGTAACCCGCTGTGCTCTGACCTCTCTGTGTTCCCTGCGAGATCAATAAAGCATCGCCTCGTTTTCGCATCGTATCGAATGTGGACAGATTCCAGGTGCAGGTAGATAGGAGCAGAGGATGGAAGCTATGCTGCGAGATTCTTTAACAGATACAAGAGGAGAAGAGAGAATTGGGGGAAACTGAAGCAGCCATGAAACATTGCAGCACAGCTGAGAGGAGACATGGATTTGAACTAGTAGCCGTGTAGACTACAATCGAGTATCGGGCGAGGTTAGCTGGAGGACACAAGTTTCAACACCTCGTCTGGAGAGAGGAGTATAACTAGGGAGGTTGCCAAAGTTTGTGGGAGAGTGGAGTGGGGTCATGGTTGGGAATAAGCGCTTGGGATGTCACGAACCTTCTTCTTAAACTCGCTGACTAAATACTCTGTGGGAAAGAAGAGGTGGTGGAGGATAGTTTCCTGAAGGTAGAAGCATTGGGAATCATTATGACCCAATTCTCAACCGCTTGAAAGAATCTAAAACCTTTTTCCAAATGTTTATAATGCACAAATTGGCTCAATGTGGATACTGTGGATAGTAAGGTGCTAAAGAAAACGTAAATGAGGCTGTAAGGTGAAATAGAAAAAGTCAATATTCTCAAGGCACACGCTTTCCTGTCCGTGTCGCCTTGTTGCCTTGCACACTAACAATGCGACATAAATGACAGTCTTTTTCATCTGCAAACAGCATGGCTTTGCATCATGCCTGAGTGTGTACATGCCTTGGTGGGCTCTTTTCAATGAGTTTTCCCGAATGCTTTACAGATACACCATAAAAAGGGAGGAGAAATATTCTGTCTACCAAATAAAAGGAAAGGCAACTGAGATACAAAAGAAAACATTCAAATGAACCACTGTTTTGCACAGTTTTTATGTGATGCCAGTGATTCTTTATTTTGTATGACAAAGGTTCCCAGAAAAAGTCGGTCTTTGGACCTTTAATAGCTTTAATGACTGTGGCCCGGGGCATATCTGGCACAGATAGAGCTAAAAATATCAGCAGAGGTATAATCCATGACTGTAAAATCTGACAGAAAACCCAATTAAAATGGGAATTCTGATCAGTGTAGGCAGCCATTGTTTGCCTCTGAACTTTTGACATGTGGCTTGTGTTTCACAGAGAGACAGAACATTGTGTGATTAGACTTATCAAGCTGGAATACGTTGGTTAATGGTGAATAGTTTCCATGCGTTTACCACTGTATTTAAGGGATGATTCAAGGATAGTACATGAGACACTTTATCTCCACATTCCGGTGGTAAGATGGGTCAAAACAATTTAATACAGCAGAAGATCTAGATACAAGGAAAATCCTTTAATTTAGCAAGGGAGTTCTCAGAGACATCGAGGATAACTGCTATTACATTAACCAGACCTCAGAATTATGAAACTTCTCTGAAATAGCACATTTTGAAATAAGATAAGCCGAGAAAAAGCATGACAGTTGAACATTAAGCCTGTGATAATGCTGCACATCTGTAGTAAGTCTAGTCAAGCCAACCTAACGGGGCTGATGAGAGCAGCTACCTGTTCAGCAGGGTTCCAGTTATGTGGGTATTTTTATGTTAATGATAAGCATAGGCTGTGCTTCGTTACCAAACCGGACCGCCCACACACACACACACACACACACACACACACACACGCACAGGCATTTCAGAACAAGAGGATTTTAAAGCATCCCATTTCTGGCTAAGAAAAAAGATGATGAAAACTTAGCCTTTATTTAAAAACTATTAAGAAGTGGATCAAGAAGTGGATACTCACTATCTCTCTCTCTCTACACATATATATATATATATGAGAGTATTTTTTCATCATGCTTAGTTTTCATTTTATTTATTTAAATTTTTGTTTAACCAGCGGAAAATATATAAATATGGCAGGGGCTGCCACAACATGAAGTTTCCCCACAAAGTTAAGATTAAAATTCAGTATATTTTGGAGATATCCTCCCAGCAATTACGATGGCAGCTTCCATAAATGCATGCTTTTAGATTCTTGAAAATGTATGTCCTATTTTTCTCAAATATAATGTTTTCTACCACTAAAAGATTGAGTTAAAGGGAATAGATAGAAAAACTTTATGGAACACATTTGATTGCAAAGAATGTTATTCTGTTCTCCAAACTAGCAAAACAACTGGAGAACTATTCCTAGAATTTAACAAAGCTATTTAACAGCTACAACTACTACTACATAACAAATCACAATAAATACACCTTGATACAAGGGCACTTTGAACAACAACCCTTACCCTTTGCACATCCCTCATGAAGACCTCTAAAAAGTGCCAAGGATATGAGAGCAGACAAGTGCACCAAGGAGAACTGAGGCATTAAATCTTCAAATAAACACCCACACTATTGTCTCATCCAGCTGCCAAAAATGAAGTTACATTTGTCTGTCAGGAAGAAAGAAAGGACTCAGGTGAATACAGAAGGCTAATCACAGATACAGTGATGTGCATTTTCATCTCTTGAAAAGTGGACCCAGGCTTCAAATCTGGACGTGGCAGCTGTGCTTTTACTTGTGGCACCTTGTCCATTTTTAGCACAGGCTAAGCTGTGGCTCCTAGCTCGGTGCTCCAAAACGCAGTGCTGAGAGGTTCATGAACTGTCCTGAGGGGCCTTCTGACAGTAGGTGGGGAGTAGAGGGAGTGGTGGGGGGTGGTTGATAGGAGACTAGACTGACACCAGGGGCTGATAGCAGGACTAAAACCACCGACTCTCTACCTCACATACACACACGCAAACACACACATGTGCACACACAAAAAGGGGCTGAAAGGAGGACAAAGCCTAAGGGTCTCAGTAGGGAATCCATCCTTGGAAAGATGGATTTCGAAGTGGAGGCACCTCGCTCTCTCTCTCCTTCCCTCCCTTATCTCCTCCTTTTTCTTCATCCCTCTCTCAGCGCTCTCAAGGTGAAAAAAATGACCTGCTGCAATCAGGGAAAAAATGTCAACTACACACACATATGCATATACGCACACATGCTCTACATGCAAGAAGTGGATACTGACGTGTCCTCTGCCGCGTGTCAGGTGTAACTGCTATGCCAGTTTCAGCAATGACCTCATCCAGCTAAAACACGTACAGGAAAAGTGAGGGAGTAGTATATCCCACTAACACAACATATTTTTGTAGTTGTCGGTGTAATCACTCCAGTGCTTGGGTGCAGTTCACCTGCGTTTCTGCACCGTTGCCATGACAGAGAAAGATGGTGCAAGTGGAAAAACAAGAACCAGTTGGGAACACAGATGAAGGAAAACAAACAAGGTCATGTAAGAAACTGAAAACTGACCTCCCATAGATGAACATGTCGTGGACACAGACCTGGCGTGAGCTCAAACACACACATCTATGTGAGAGAATCCTAATTATAGCCTTTAACAATAATGCCGGCAGCTCTCTAATTGCCAATTAACTCAGGGTCACTGCTGTTATCTCTCAATCGTACCAGCCTCTCTGTTTTGCCCCCTGCTCCTCCTCCAGGAAGAGAGGGAGCTTTACTCCTTCCCTTGCTCATTCCCCCTTTTGTGTGCGTGTGTGTGTGTGTGTGTGTGTGTGTGTGTGTGTGTGTGTGTGTGTGTGTGCAGACCCAAACCAAAGCGTTGTTTAATGTGTTGTAGTTCTTTTGAAAAGTTGTGCAATAGCGGGGGACATGACAATAACTAAATGGTTATCGTTTTGTGTCAACACTACAGAATTGGCCTGGCTGGTCTGCATTCTACTCCACTGCCACTAAATCACCTTAACCCTCTCCTAAGAACAAAGACACACGCACACACACACACACACAACAGCCCATTACAAACACACAGACGCACACACACGCGCGCACTCACACAAACACACAGACTAAGCCACTAAATCACAGAGAGCAAATGTGACAGGATAGCTAATCTAACTGTAAACACATTTGCAGTTAATCCTGAAACAGAAAAGGCCCTTAGAAAAAACATACATAATAGTAATCGGAAATAAAAAACAAATTCATCTCTGGAGAGACAGAGAGCTTTAGGTGGAGAACGGATGTTTAATTCAAAATAACCCAAACTCAGACAACAAAAACACCCAAAGTTGGTGGGAAAAGTGCACACACATTACTGTACAGTACAGTAGGTGCCAGGCTGCTAAAACCAAAGTCAACAGTTACAGTACAAAGCAACCCCAATCCACATGTTTACTTAGCCATGAGCAGAGGAAGTTTCGATCTAGAATCGATCTGCTTCTGGTGAAAATAAAAGTCTCTATTCTGGAGCAAAACCTTGTCAGACAATGGTAAAATACACATTTTTGGATTGTTTCAGTAGGTGTCACTGCAGGATGATCCCCTTTCTTTCTTCTGCATGACTGTGCATGTGTGAGTATCTGTATCTGTGTATTTGTGGTTTTTCACACCATTGTTCCTGAGCGAGAAAGGAACTATAATGAGCGCTGCCCGAGTCATCATGCAAGAATAGAAAACGTGTCTAATAAGGAACATAATGGTAAAAGTGTCAGTGAATTTCTCTTTTAAGTAGGCTGCTTAGTATTTCAGAGGAGTTCTTTAAACATGTCCCTGTGAAAAAAAAACACTAAAGGGCAGGCTGGTGGGAGGGACAGGCAGACGGGCGACTAAACGGGTGAATAAACCACGGAAGGCGGAGGATTGGAGCAGACAAGAAAAGGGAAGTATTAAGGCTTGCGGGGTCTTAACACTGAGGGGTAATGAGTAAATAGCTCTGTCTAAATTAATTTTTCTCAAACTGTTTCGTTTTAAATGCACACGCACACGGTCTTTTCCTTTGATCAATGTCATTTGCCAGAGATGGGAAAGGTTAAAAGGATCAGTGGTCACGTAGCTTAACCTCTCTTTTCCATTACATAGGCTGCATTTACCATTATCCTGACCGGACAACTCATAGCAAATATCAAAGCTGTAAAGACAAGGTTTATAAACCCTATATTCATACAGCGTCAAAGTAATATCTCCGGATCATTGAAATGGTCTCAGGTAGTCTCTGTGATTAGCCTCCCTGACCTTCAGATCAAGTCTAGAGTGAATCCAAACAAAGGTCACATGTTGTCTTTGGGCATTTGTTTAACCATGCACACAGCCAATAAACAAGTATTCACCTCCTTCCAAACAGCAGAAACAACTGTACTGTTCACACAGTCCTCAATCATCTCAGATCCCATGATCTTCAATGAATAAACGTATAACAAATGATAAATGGTCTGTTCAATCTATTTATGATCTAATAGCAGGAAAACAATTTCAGGAAGTTATGCTGCTATACTGTTACAGTCAAAATTAGAGGGCAGAATGTTACAACTTCGCCCTCAAAACGCCAAAAGTTAACAATAAAATTGGCTGACGGACACAAAATGATGTCTCTTTGTGCACATATGAGTAAACCCTCAGCACTGCAGCCTCCTTACATACATATGTAAATGAAACTGAGGGTGGGAAACGACGCCTGAGGAAACGCCATCACACATTTTATTCTGAAATGTTTAGTTTCCTGAAATGTTGTTGTGTTTTGACCCTCGGGGCCACCGCATCAGTGTGAGTAAAGCGTGACCTTGAACAAGTGGAGGTTCAGCATCATGTTCAAAAAGCCCCCAGAAGAATGAAGACACACTGGGAATCCAGCCAGTGACATTACAACGAGGGGAGACTTCCTCTGCCACAAGGCTTTAACCTTTACATGTATTTACATTCATTTCTCTCTTATTAAAGTTATGCAATCAAGTAGTGTGGTATTTGGCTCTATAAAGGAAGACAGACTGAGGGCACTGCATCACATTTTATCCACTCAAAGAGCACCGTCGAGGGAGCTTCACTGCCACATCGTAACATGCGGGCAAATTCATTCATATGTACAGGAGCAACAAACCATTGCTTTGGCTATGCTGTTCCAAACAAAGGAGCGACTTGGTTGGTTGGAAGTAGTGCGTAAACATTCATGTGACAGGTCCAAGGGTTGGTACTACAGCAACAATAATGAAGTCCTGAAAAATAATAGTCAAGTTCAGCGGCATTGAAGACATGAAGCTCTTGGATTGTGTTCCAGATTGCATCTTATTATAAATATCACAAGTGCATTACATGTCCATGACTTCACTTGGTCTACTTTTATTTTATCACAGAATAGATGCATAGCTGCCGATATCACACATTCCCACTCTTAAAGTTTTGAATATTCAAGTACACATTCTCAGCTGGATATAAGTGATGCAAGTTCTTAACATTATAGTGCAATTTGCGGTGATTCTTGACTGTACTGACAGCAGGTTTTATTAAGCTGTCTGAAATTATACTGGACTTACGCACTTATACTTGACTTGGTTATTTTTTTATGGCAGAGCTAATGATAATGATTAATGTGGTGTCTCACAGCCTGAGGAGCAAAAACAAAGTTCACTCTGTTTCACCGTCATTATTTCACCTTTTGTCCAAAGGGGGGCTGGTACCTGCTAGTAGCTTTGAAGAAATGCTGGGATTAGAATTATAAATAGCGTATGATCTATTTTTTACCCTACTACAGTCACTTTTAAGCTAAATGACCTCAGAGACAGACATCGGATGTCAAATAACATGTTTGGATTTGTGCACCAGTGAAGGAAAACACAACCTGCTTGCACTTGTTGCATACAGTGAAAGACAGGATAAAAAGTAATTTTCATCAGGTGATACTAGCACTGTTGAACTGGCTTAATTGTTATTATAATGTCCTTAGACAGATAATAAGAGTTGGGCCGTAACCATGTTTTAACTATTTAACTATATGAAATGTTTATTATTATTATTATTATTATTATTATTATTATGGAATGTACTCATTTGTTCAGATTTGTCTCATCAGGAACCACTGCCCATCCAAGAAACTGGACTGGCTGTTCCTCTGTTTTAGTGGATATGCTTAGAAACACTGATTGGCTGCATGCCCAAATCTCCAAAAGGTCAGCCAGTTCTTTTCAGGTTTAGCCTTGGGTTTTGGATTCATATTGTAAAAAGGATTGCATTTCAAATAAATAGCACCATTGCTAAGGGTTCGTTTATAAGTGTAATCAATGAAAGTTTAACCAAAATGCTTGTGTCCATATTTTATTTCTGCTGCTGGTTTTAAGGCCAAGTACAGGGAGGAGAAAATGTTGGACGCAGGAGGCTGCAGTCTTTGCTGGCTCCCGCAAAGACGACAACCTCCCTGTAAGTCTCAGAGACATGACATACACATACACACACATACACACACAGTAAACACACTGTACATAGTTTAAGGTAAGCATTTGTCCATAAAACATTTCCCCCAGTATAACAAGGAGCACATGTCAATGGCAAGTGATTTGCTCAACGTCTTAAAGGGGCACTGTGTATATTCGCCTGGTCCCTCTGGAGATGGCACTGATGCTGAAAGTCAAACCAGCAGCAGCAAGGACCAGCGCAGCCGTGACCCTGTCGGACCGGTACGATCTGAGAGATGAACTGATTCTCATCCTAGAGAGACCAGTCCCCTGCATGGACCTGATAGATTTTATAAACTCTGAGGACTCCACCCTGCAGGAGCACGACGCTAAAGTAAGTAGCTGATGGCGTGTGTATTTCTTTGTTTCTGCATGTCAAACAGTCTGCATGTCTCTTTCTTTCTCCCTCAGATTATAATAAAACAGCTAGTGAATGGTCTGATTGAGACCCACTCTAGAGCTGTGTCCCACAGGGAAATAAATTGGACAAGATTCTAAGAGAAACCAGCTCTGTGTCCCACGTGCCAGGAGTATTGACTTTGCTGCATTCTGGCACATTTCCGTCAGAGGGCATGTGCACTATAGAACAGGGTCCGCTGTCTTTCTTATACTCATGTTTTCTGAGTCTATCCAGCATCTTTGCTGCCTCCCTCGTCTACCTCCTTCCGTCACCATCACGCTTTGTGTGTGTTGTAGGAACCAAATGATACACATCCCCTGAGTGATCCCTGGATGGCTGTTACAGGGCTGAACCATCCATGTTGTGGCAGCTTAATGTCATGATCTTTGGGATATTGCATAGTTGTCTCCTCTTCGACAATGACACTGAGATTGTCGATGAAAACCCTGACCTCAGTGGCAATCTTTCCTTCCGTAGGTCAAAAACACACACATACAGTTATATACAATCAAGCACATGCAGAAACACACACAGATAGTGGTGAAATGTGATTCCCTGAGCCACCCTGGCGTCACTTAAAAACCAGTCCTGGCTGACATGATCTGGACTGGACTTTCACAGGTCCCCTTCGTCCAGGATCACCTCTGCTGTAGCTCCTACGTATGGCTCCCACTTTCAGTTATCATCTTTATGTAAATAAACACCTATTAGCAATAAAGCACACAGCAAATCTGGTGAAGCAACATGAGAAACGCTTTGTGCCCTCTTAGTTGTTTTTAATGTAACTGATACTAAATAGCGTCAGTCGTGTCCTGGGGTGCAATGGAATATTGATTTTTTTTGGCCCCCTGTGGTTTACCCTGCACAGCTGGCGCCCATGAGAGTGGCACTGCTGTGCACAGGGTATCTTTAGTTTTATGGACTGAACCGCTGTTGTTGTGTCAGTCTTCATCGTTGACACTGTTACTGCTTCAAACACCAAGCTGTCTGTGTAGAGGGGATCTGTCTTTGAATTGCCTCTCCTGAGGTTTCTTCTGTTTTCCTTGTGGGCGTAGGTTTTTCAAGAGTTTTTCCTCGTCTTCTAAGAGAGCTTGGGCTGGGTGAGGAGTTCACCGATACTATTGTCTGAGCTATCCCATGCATGGGACTGATCAATAAATCACTCACTCGCCTCACAGTAAGAAGTCCAGAGTTTGATTTCAGGACCTTTCTGTGTGGAGTTTGCATGTTCTCCCCACGCTGCTGTTGGTTTTATCTGTGCACTCAACAAAAACATGTATATTAAGTTAATTCTCCTGCCAGTGCAGAGATGATAGGCTACAGTAAATGAAGAGAAATATGAATATGATAGCATGCGACAATAAATAATCTTCTTTTATAATAATCATTTGCTGCCTCATTTGCTCATAAAAAAAACATGACACAGTGATCATTTATTTGTAGGTAGCAGTGAAGGGGCCTTTCTCAAATCCCCCTCATACACCATCTCCCTACCTCTCAATTTGTGCATCCTCGTGCCATCCTAAACCAATTAGCCTGGGTTGGAAGTGGGTTATAAAAGCCTCTAACAGGGAATCATACATCGATGGTGACAAGAGTTGGCCCAATCAAAAATCTTCAAACCCCTGTGATATTAAGCCAAATATCGGCCGCTTGGACCAGTAATTCCACATTTTTTTGCTAAGTTGTACAACTATTATCAGTTAAACATACAGCACATAACATAAAACCACTGCAATAACGACTTTCCTTTGGTTTACATTCCTTTACAATTAAATTTCTATAGAATTCTATTGTTGAATCAACAAAGTTCTTCTACTCATTTGTACACAATTACTGAAGTGGAGGTACTTAATAACAACACCGGTACAATGATGAATCCATGTCGAGGAATCCTTCACAATAATAATCAATACTAACCTTTATCATGGTTAGGGATGCCTTCATTATTTACTACTTATATTAAAATGTAATAAAGACACACACCAAGCAAGTATCTGCATCTGCGCTTAACATGATCATTGTACTGCATATTTCATCTGATTATCTTGGTATCTCAGTGACATCTGAAACTCAAAACCATCTAACAATCATTGCAATGTTATCAGCAAATTTAGGCTGTTAAATAGGTCTACCATACCTTTACCCGATACATAAGAGAGTTACACAACATATATTAGATATTCAAGTTTCAAAGGTTTATCTCTCTCACATGCTCACATAATGTGTGCAGTGAAATGTAGGTTAGGAATACTTTTGAGACTGTGCCTTAAAGGCTTGTCGCTGGAGTGTGATATAATGAAAAGCAGAAGAACGAGAGTGAAAATAAGATTTAGAAAATAATGAATGTAAAAGATTCTTAATATTTTGAGGATACTTGATCGTGGTGCATGAGGAGAACAGGTAGAAAAGGGTCTTGGATATCATTGCCCAACATGTTGGAGCAGACCCCGCAGATCCACCTGAGGATGTCAGCATCATAATTGAAGGACTCAAAGAGCTGTGAGAGATATGAAGCAAATGGTTGCGTAGTCCTGCTTGGGCTGATCTACAGTTTAAACCTTGAGCTACCCAACGGAACTGAGGTAAATAGTTGAATTTCTTCACCCCCCAGCCTCCTGCCCAGACAGGCGAGCCTCACAGTGGGCTTCCCACACACGGCCTGATTTCAGCCCGTGGTGGCCCAACACGGGCCCAAAAAGGGCATGTTTTGTGGGAGGTTTTATGTTTATTTATGGATTTATGCTTTCATGACTAATATAAACAGACATGACATTGCTCTCACAGGAAATGAGATCACGAAAGTGGAAAACCTCTCTTTGTTTTTGCACTCCATCATTTCTTTACTCTCAAGCGGCGTCAGTTCAATAATAGCCATGGCAAGATAAATGAAACAAAAGCTGCAGTTCTTGCAGGTCAGTAACGGAGAATATAATTCAGAGATTCTACATACATGGAGCTTCATTACTTTTTCAGCTCTGTTATGATTTTGTAGCACTTACATAAGTGCTCTGGAATACACAGATCTGAGTTGGCACCAGTTTGGCCTTTGGTCCTTCTCTCTTTAATTAATTCATGGTGGTGCTTGGTGATACATTAGCAGACTGACGACGGTGAACACTCTAGAGGAAATCGAACCAACTGTGAAAGAACTCTGCATCACACATTTAATAAATAATTTACACATTACAGTCGTGGGAGGCAAACTGTGTATTTCCATCATTAACAGACTACGACATCACAATTAGCATTTTGTCCAATTCTCAGTCATGAAGTCAATCTAGTTTAGGAACTTATGTTACCACAAGGTCCATTTAGTACCTAGAGAGTAGAGTCTGGAGCTTTCATTCATATCACATGATCTTCATCTGCAAATGAAGGTAATTGTTGATATTCAAACTCTTTTTCTTGTTTATTTAATTTAGCCTATTCCATCTGGTCTAAATCACATCCACAATGAAGTTGCGGTCACATTTAACAAAGACATTATATTATTACTTACGACTTATTATTGTCAAGTCCGCTTAGGACTTAATAATCTGACAGGCTTTAACTGTCAGTCATAATAGAACTGCTGTCAGGTATGACTTGGATCCGGTAACAAGCTGATGTACATTATGGGCTGTATTATGTTTCTCTCTCTCCACAACTCTGCACTTTGTCTTGTCCTATTTTTTACTACCACACTTTTTTTGTGTATCCTGTATCCTGATAAAAAGTGATTCTGTTGTGCAGAATCGTGTTGTGCTGCTTGGACACACTGGGGAGCAGAGCCTCCTTATACATTTTTCAAAATAAGGTCCATATTCTCTTATCAAGGGTCTCAGACAGAGCTACAACATAGCATACCAACAGTATATGGCAGGGATCATAAAGTTTTGGTGCATGAGTGCCAAATTAGAGAGCCAGCATATGATTGAGGGCTGGGCAGGAAAACCCATGGTATATGTTGTAGGATTTGTGGTTGGTTAACAACGCATTTGGGTACGCATGATGGTTAGCTCATGTATCCTGCATCCGTTTGGAGCGTCGGTTGGCACATCCTCAGACAGTAATGCTACACATCTGAAAATGAAATATGCACATGAACGGTAGGAGCAGTGAATGGCCAATATAGGAGAGTGATAGGATCAGGTGTCAGCAACACGGCAGCAGCAGGAGAGACAACAATGGGACAAGTAGTAGTAGTATATAGGCAAGTATGTGAACAACTACTTGCATTGCACAACCTGCTGTCTATACGTGAAACTGAAACCTCCTTTTTTTCCCCCATGATTGCTCTTCCATGCACTTCCACTCTCAGTCGTCCACCAAAATAAAGCACTAGTGTTGAAAATAGAATTTAATTCCCACACCACTCACAAGGTGCCACTATGCATTTCATGTCACATTTGGGGCAGGACAAAATGTTTCTGAGGGCCGCCATTAGCTCACGGTCCACACTTTGAGAGCTGCTGGTTTAGGTTTCCCCGCCACATAATGGCTTATCCAAACAGTCAACAATCTCATAGCTGTCAAGTCTTACAGTGCTTGATGAGGTTATGTGCAAAGGCCCCGCTTGAACTGAAAATTGCATATTAAGAAGTATATTCATAGATCATGGGTAAGTTATGTAACCTATAACCTTGGTTCTATTTACAGCTTTTTCTTATAAGTCAGTGTACAGTATTTATGTGGGTCACTGCTGAGTATATTTGGTTTTCTAAATCAGCACAGATTGACTAACCAGCTTTGATTCACAGTGCTCCTTCATAGCCAACTCTCGCTCCAAGACTGAGCAAGTTGAATAAGTATGAGTAACCAACTCTTTGAATAAGTCACGTCACTGTCACTATTCAGACAAGTAAGGGGCTCATCGTGAGTCATTCACTCAATTTAGGACATTCTGGTAAATCATCTGTGAACGTGAACAGCTCTCTCACAGAGGGAGAGAGGGGCCAAAAAACAGAAGAGTCTAATCTGCAATGTCACATCAAAGCACAGCCTTGAGCAGCTCCGTTGAAAATGAATGAGGCACCGACTTTGTGGACACGCGGTATTCTTGCTATAATCTTCTCCATCACACCACAAATTGATGATTGACATATACTCCACCACAGTGTGATGACTTTGATATTTCTCAAAAAGAGAAATTACAGACATAAAAATAGTACAAACAAAAGCGTACATGCAATAATACACAGAAGAATCTACCCCAGAGCTTGTCTACCCAGCTGAGGCAAGATGATCCCATTTCGACAGTATGCCAAAGAGGTTCCTGTTTGTCTTTAAGTAATGCTTTAACCAAATCGGTAGTGGAGGAAAACGAGCAACTGAACATGGGAAGTAAATACACGTCAGCCTTACGTGATCCTAGACAATAACATTAGCTGTTCACCTGTTACTAAAAGTCCAGTGAAGGTGTGATAAGCTGAGTTTGGTTGTGAAAGAAAATTATAAAACTTAATACAAGTTGTCAGCTCAGCTGCATATGTCTAATGGCAGACAACGGACTACAATGTTAATCCACCCGTTCCTGCCTTGTGCATTAATCTACATAGATTGTTAGACATGAAGGACAAAATAATGGCTCATGACAAATGTGCAAGCCCCATTGTGCCGTGCTCAAAGAGAAAAGGAAAAACAGCTGGTAGACTTCACCAGTGTAGCAGTAAATCCTTTTGCGGAACAGGAACTTTGGCATTATTATATTTAAACTGTTAATTGTAGGATAACTTGGCTTCTTGTGTTTTAAAAGTTTCTCCATTTTCATCTGCCAGTGTGCAGAAGTTGAAGCATCGTCAAATAGTGTCCAGTTCTTCAGTGTCTGCGGTTTATAGTTCTCTTTTCCTTTTCTAATGATACTAAATGATTTACTTTCTAACTGATTGACTGAGTGTGACATTTGAATTGAGAATTCAGCACTCATGCAAATGAGAAGTTGAACTGTTAAGCAATGACATGAGCCCATTCTTAATGTTAGCTAAACTTCACTAAATTACAATGTTAAATCCAAAAGTAGACGGGAGCCTGACTTTATTCTATGTATGTGTGAAAATGTGGTCCAGCAAAGTGGTTGGGGAATAGTTAGTGTTAAAATAACCCATCCATCAGACGGACTTACACAGACACTTTGAACAAATTGGGTTTCAGGTGCAGACTGAGTACTCACGGACAGAATCTACAAGCAGAGTCACTTTTCTTTCCTGATTTAGCTCATGGATGAATTATGAGAACTGGATACCAGACTTTTTTTTTTTTTCCCTTCATGGATTGCTTCCACAGTGAGGGCCTACAACAAATGCACATTAGAGTTGTTTCCATTGCCTCTAAACTGATGTGGCAGACAGTTTGTTACACAGAACTATCTGAGAAAATGTTTGGAAAAAGGCAGGCACTTCTAAAAAATTCATGCCGGGTGATTCCACGAACCATCTGTCCGTCACTGTTTATCACGGGTTAACCACAACCAATCAGATCAACAAACCATATGATTCAATAAGAGTGTGCGAGAGCCAGTTGGTAAATAAATCAAACTCTTGCAGCCAGTTGGGGGAAGAGGGAAAACATCTTTTTCATCGAGAAGAGCCTTCTGTGCCGTTCCTTGCTCTTCTTTCAGTGAAATATGCTCTCAAGCTCTGGTATAACAGATGCTAAGGCAGCATCTTGGGGAGCCACCATGGTTGTTTTCAAACGAACAGTCACTTCTCTCACTGGTTTTCACATCTAAACCACGCCTGTTCTGCCAGGAGTTCCTCACAGGAACTGCGCAACATAGCTAAAATTAGGTCCTTGCTGTCCACGGCTGACTCAGAGATCCTGATTCATGCCTTTGTCTCATATAGACTAGATTATTGTGATGCCTTATTTTCAGGTCTTCCATGGGAGAGCACTCAAAGTCTTCAAATGGTTCAGAATGCTGCAGCTAGAGTGTTAACACGTACAAGAAAATTTGACCATATTACACCAATCCTAGTCTCACTGCACTGGCTCGTACATGTCAGATCTCATCATACCATACACCAATCAGCCACAACATTAAAACCACTGATAGGTGACGTGAATAACATTGATCATCTCATCACAATGCGATGTTCTGCTGGGAAACATTGGGTGCTGGCATTCATGTGAATGCCACTTGATGCACACTCATCCAAACACTGTTGTGGACCAAGTACACGCCCTCAACACAACAACACTACCCGATGGCAGTGGCCCCCCAGCAGGACAATGTGCCCTGACACACCGCAAACACTGCTCAGGAACAGCTCGAGGAACACAATAAAGGGCCCAAGGTGTTGACCGGGCCTCCAACTTCCCCAGATCCCAATCTGATTGAGCATCTGTAAGATGTGCTGGAGCAGGTCTGATCCATGGAGGCCCCACCCCCCAACATACAGGACCCAGAGGATCCACTATAAAACGCCCTGGTGCCAGACACCACAGGACACCTCAGAGGTCTTAAGTCCATGTATTGACAGGTCAGAGCTGTTTTGGCTGCACAAGGGGAACCTTCACAATATTGGGCAGGTGGTCATAATGTCTGATCGGTGTATATTCCACCTCATGCATTACGCTTTCAGAATTCAGGGCTCCTGACGGTTCCCAGGGTTCAAAAGAAGTCAGCTGGCTGCAGGGCTTTCTCCTATCGTGCCCCCTTCCTCTGACATCAGACAATCTGGCTCCATTGAGGCCTTTAAATCTAAACTCAAAACTTACTTCTTTGACTTAACCTTTAATTAGTCCTTGACGATTGCTAGCTTCTTCAGTGGGTTGGTCTCAGACTCAAAGAGTCTCTTACCTGTAAGTGTTAGAATTCACATTGCATTTCTCAAACTTTTGTTTTTTGTTTTCTGAGCCCACAAGCTGCAAGCTGTGTTGCTCTCTCACTGTCCTCTCTCTATCACTTTCTCCTCCTCCTCCTCCTCCTCCTCTCTTTTCATTCAGGATCCCCTGATGGACCACCGGCCCCTGGGAACATCTCTTTCTCCTGGCTCCCACTGCCTCACATATTGATGGATCTGGATCGTCATACCCTGGGCTCCGATGGATCCTTGCTCTCCTCTGTTTTACTATTTCCTTATATCTGTATTTCTGTAAAATTTGATGCCTCTTCATTCTGATGTTTTCTTCTTTATTGCTAATTATCTTGTGTGGCCCGCCCTCTTCCAGGTCACCATGGTGTAGAGGAGGTCATGTGGCTTGGGCATCACTTGGCGATGCCTCAGCCCGCTCAGTTGTCCTCCTGGATCCACACACTTTATATATATTATATCATTACTTGTATCAGATATTCTGTAAACTGTGATTTTGTGGTGCAGTTCTTTACTGGCGTCTTACATCTATTGCTATTCTGTCCATCCTGGAAGAGGGATCCCTCCTCTCTGGCTCTTCCTGAGGTTTCTTCCATCTTTGTTTTTCCCCCTGGAAAAGTTTTTTTTTCTCAGTATGGCAAGTTTTTCCTCATTCGAATCCAGGGTCTAAGGACAGAGGATGTCATTCACCGTACAGATTGTAAAACCCACTGAGGCAATGTGATTGTGATCTTGGGCTATATATAAAAAAATGATTTGATTTGATTTTAGCATGCTGATTGGTTGGAATCACTGCTGTTGGGTCGAAGCACAAAACGTATGCCTTGACACACACACACACACACACACACACCAGTACCCTCCAATTTTCTTTTCCACTTCTTTAAAGGTAAAGGTTCAGTTATTTGTCAGTTGTTTTGGTGCTCATGAAGATCTACAGAGATTGATTGGAGCTATCTACCTTGAGGGATCATGGTGCTGTTGGACATGGTCCGCAGTCACGCCTCCAGAAACACTACTGATGGACCAAATCAATTAGATGGACCAGATACTTGTTTATTTCCACCGTGGATCAAGAGGGGCACAGCAGGGCGTCCGTCTTTTCATCTACCACAGGTCACGTACAAACAGGCACAGTGGCGCACATAGACATTGCCATACAGTGTCTGATGTGAATAACAAGAGCTCAAGAGAGAGTTACATCTCCCACAGTTTGTCTTTCGATCACCACCCTCCAGCCTGATACAAAAGCTAAGCCTTGGAATTGTTTGTCAACCAATTTCTAACGAGCTACGAGCCAGGCGAAAACAAATGAACGCCAAATACCAAAACCTAGCCTGGGATACACACAGATGTGACGGTCGCTCATTTAGATATGCAAATGTTGATGCGAACGTGGTCTCCGAAAAGCGGCAGACCACGACAATAGGCCACGAATAATGGAGATGTGTTCAAAGCCCTGTCGATATTTGTTCACGGATTCAATTTGCTATTCCTGTTCTGATTTATTAATTGCTGCATTCGGTGTGCGTGGAGGCTTTGTTATTGTTGTTGTCCTTTGGCTGTTTGTCTGGACCAATTATGGTTGATCCTCCCGAGAGTAGACTGGACTCTTCAGATGTCTGCTTATAATCTATTGATTCCTTTCATCTCTGGTTGCTGTTGCTGTTGCTGGTGTGCGTGTGTGCGCGCGTGTGTGAGGGCGTGTTTGTCAAAGACAGATGGGGGTGGGTGGTTGTGTCTATGTGTTGGAAATGAGTCGATCTCATTTACACTGGTCTCTTCACCCAGCGGAGGGAGGGAAGGAGAGGGGGTGGGCGCCTCATGCGTTGGTTGCCTCTCCGTTTCCTTCCTCTGTCTTTCTCTCTCTGGTATTTTCTCACATATGCTCATAGCATTCTGTCATTATGGTTCTCTCTCTCATTTGTCTCACACTCCCCCTATATCCTCTATTGCCTCCCACTTTTGCATTATAACCCTCTTAGTCTGCCAATCTCCTGCTGTCTACCTATTCACTCCCAATGTCTATCTCTGGCTGTTTTCTATCATTGTGTCTATTTTTATTTCGCCAACATTCACTCAGAATCCCTTTTAATCTCTTATTCACTCACTCTTTCCATGTATTTACCCCGGCTCCATCTCCATCTCTCCCTGTCTCTCTCACTGTCTATCAGTGTTAATTCAAAATCACACATTTGCCAAAAAAGCGAGCTGTAGAAGGCAAAGGACATCGTTTAAGACAATAATTGCTGCGTATTAACTTCAAATTTAACGCAAATCAGTTAAACAATTAATTTCTCTGACTATCATGTCCATGGCTAAGAGGTAGCTGTTTGATTCTTTCAAATAACAGAGCAGCGCTGATGAAAATAAATCCACAGGAGAGGAGAATAAGATTCAAAGCCTGTACGACCCTAACGCAACACACCAAACACAATTTGTGTGGAAATATGTGGACTTGTTTGAGCTTATGTGAGTCTTAGAAGGTTTGGATGATTTCTCAAAGCCAAAAGTCTGTGTTGGACCCAAATATTCATGTTTATCTTGAAACATCCTGCCACAGATTGACAGAAAATTTGAAGATTGGTTCATGTCAACTAATCATAACCATTATCCCAAACTCCCAACTTCACCGGTCAACAGATCCTCCTCTACATCACAGTCCATTTGGGTGAGTCTTGCCACGCGGCAGTCACCTTGGCAATACCGCAGGGGAGTTGTTATTTTTAGCTGACAAGACCAGGCCCCTATCTAAAAGGAATGGGGAGGGAGCCATATATAAAGAATGTATAGAATCACCAGTCAAATCTGATAAAAAAAAAAAAAAACGCTTAAAAAGTTCTGTTTCTGTGCCCCAAAATAAGTTTTAAAACACCTTTTCCTTCGAACAAGCTATACCTCTACTACGAATCCGCAGGCTTTCAAGACACCAACTTCTTTTACAGCTCAAACAAGAGTGCTTTGACGCCATCAGCTCATCCCACTTGAGCTCTATGTCTAATGTTTGAATAACCTCACCTTTCTTGGTAATACCGTGCATTAGCGTAATATCCTCATTTTAGCAGCACCAAATCGGTTGAAACAGTCATGAATCTCAACCACACACTCACGTTACACAATTTGCCGATATGATTCCGCTTGGGGAAACCGGGCAGGATATGTGTAATACTGCACAACCACCATGGCGTTAAGACCCCTAGACACCAAACTGATGTCACAGAACTAGCTGCGACAAAGGCTGACCGCTGCGCCAACAAGCTCGTACGTTCTGCGCCTGCATGAAAGGATGGTGGTGTTGAATAAATGACATATAGTGTGATACAATGTTGGTGTGTCTGAGCATCAGGAAGGATATTAACATGTACACACACACATATGCAGATGCACAATCGGCCTTCTCTCTTTCTCTCTCTTCCTCTCATCGTCATTTGTCAACAGCTGTGATATGACTGGATGGATTTTGCTGCTACAGTAGATAATATGACTTGAAGTGATAAGCTTCCCAGAGTGGAAAATCAAGCGCTGTCTGGTCTCTTTACCATGATCATGATCCCATCACCTCGCACTCATTATACAATTTTGAGCAGCCATTTCGATCAATCACCACCCATTGTAGCATCACTGTGGCAACCTTGAGCCTTTCACAGCCTTGAGCTTTCTAAATAACTGCCTCAGAGGGAGTGAATGGAACCACAATGATTCTGTCTGTCAAACATTTTCCCTCTGCACTCACAGCTTTCAGTCTGTCCATGCTTTTTTTTTCTGTTCCCTCGATAAAAGTAGTAAGTGTGTGCATGTATGTAGCTGTGTTTGTGCAGATACCATGAGTAGTAGTTACTTCAGTGTGTGTATTTCTGTTTAAGTGTATTCTTGGCAACTCTTGACGTCTTTGTAGAGAAAGTAACAGGACGCAATAAATATCACGTTCGCTGTTGCTTCTGACTACTTGTCACCTTTCGTTTCGACTTCTAACTTTTCGACTTTTTACTTCACTTTAAATTTGTCCTCGTTTTGTCATGAAGTAAGAAGTGGCAGAAGAGCTGTCAGCCTAGATTTTGTCTTCTAAAGTTTCACGTTTGGGATCAGGTGCTGTGATTGTTGGATGCGTAAATTGCATTAGCAGTAATTGCACAGTTTCACAGAGCTGCCTTAAAAACAACAGTTTTGCACAACTGTTTTTGTTTCATTGCGCTCTAAAGGCGAGCATAAAAAGAGAAAGCGAATCAAACACCTTGGGGCAGAACTTGCTTCTTCAGCAATAACAATAAAAAGGCTTTGTGGAAAAGCAAAGCACCATTTTTTAGTGCAATTAGGGAGACTTTAATCACTTGTGACTGCTCACACCATGTGGATTGGGTGGATGTGCGTCTTTCTCCACCTTATGAAAAGCAGCCAACAACATGTATTTTACTCTATTTCTAGTTCACCCTCATGGGCATCTTGAATGCATACATGCATTTACTTAGATTACACACTGTTTGAATGTGTGTCATTACATCCTTGTATTATGCTGAGTTCAGGATGCGTGGCACAAAGATGGTAGGATTTTAATTGGAGCTCTTTACGGAGGTACTTAACTACAGGCTTTGAGAGAAAAGAAAGAACATACAGGAGAGGGAGCGACACAAAGACAGGGATGAGGAACCACAGTATATGGGGATAGCACTGCCCTCAATAAATGGAGCTTGGATCTTATTTCAAGGGAACCCAACCTAAAAAATAAATGTAAGCAACAATGAGGAAAAGGAGTCTCCATTTCATTCTGAAACTTTACTCGAGCTTCATCTAATGACAGTCAAAACTTTGCCCACGAGGTGCAGGAGGTGGGAGAAAAGTAGAAGTCAGCAATAGAAGACTGGAGAAGAAGTTTTTTCTCACACAACTGAAGTTGCAGATAGATCGAGCTGTTGTCGATTCCTGGGAACAAATGCCTCCTGAGAGTCTCCGGACTGCCCTACTCAATGAGGTTAGGTGTGCCAGAGATTGACATGCCCTGCTGTGCAGAAGTCTCCCTCAGCAGCAGGATGCAAAGTGGTGGCACAACACCGGTTAGGGACAAAGTCACTCACTCGGATGAGTCGCTCTCTCCTGAGGGCCTCTTTAGGCAGTCACTTTAAGCTGCTCAGACAAAATTTGAGCGGAGGAAGAGAAGCCATGAGTCGCTACGTTGCTTAATTTCGAGACAGGATGTTAAGTCCAAGCAGCCCATGAGAGCCCATAAGCCTGTCACCCCACTAACACCTCCTTAGAGGTCTGCTCCATCTGTGCGTTTGGGCACCCTGCCTGTTAGCCTGCACCCTGACCAGTCAATCACCACGCCAGTTGGCTTGGAACAAGGGTCCACCCCCCTCCGCCGCCCGCAGCCACAAGGTCCCAGCTGCCAAGAGGAACAACCTCACTACTCTCAGCAGGAAGTAAGTGGAGACGGGTTGTTTGCAAACCAACACGTTCCGTTTAGGAGTACATTCCCATAACTTTCGCCTCACAAATACACTTTTTCTTGTCCGTCACAACCTGCGTGCACAGTATAAGGTGTTCACAGCTCCCAGTTTGAGGGTGCCTTAATTCACTTTAGCTTATTGGGCTAAGTAGGTAAAGCAATGAATTGCATATAAGGGGGTACTGGAGGAGAAATTGATCTTGATTGTAATTTTCTAACAACTGAACGGGGTCTGTAGAGCTAAAACTGTTTGATAGATAGTAACGGTATTATTTTCAAGAGTAGAGAGAAGCAGTAGCAGAGAGTAGCATGGTATAATCCTCAGGTATACCCATTTCGTGACCAATAAATTGAGCTACGTAGAGTCTGAAGAGCGGTGCAGCAGGTGCAATCATGAGTAAAAGTCTTTAATAGCCTTAAAGTATCTCTGCTGAACGTTTCCAGAATGTCCTGTTAAAGATCACTGGATTTCTGCTTTTACTGCAATTTACAAAATGGACACTTTTTGAGTTTTGAGTTTGAGCCTCTGTCGTTTTTTTCCCCTCATGGCAGTCTTCACTTTCTGTCCCACCGTATTTGTGTATCTGTTTCACAGTGACTGACAGACCTCATGATTACCTCTACAGCTGCTGTCACCTCGTGATCTAACATAGTGTGCAGGTCCTTCATGGTTTTGAGATTGACTTGTAGCTGAGTGCAGAATTAATGGCAGTCTGCTGCTCGTGTCACCTGCCTCACATGGAGTTACAGCATGCTGTACAGTAGTAGATGAAGCAAGGTTCTTCATCTACTCCACGACGGAGGACATCGGATTAACCCTTTTCTCTTTCTGTGACGGTAGACTGACTTTATGGCTCAAAACACTCAATGTGTGGTCTCAGCGGAAACTTTCATAGCAGTTAAAGTGATCCTTATCATTGTTTTTGCGACTGGGACTGATGAATGTAGACTGTATCTTCCATTTGTTTACTTTACGCCATAGTATTTGCTAAAGTTGGGAGAAAATGGCATAGCTTCACAGCACATTCTCATCACAGGCCATCAAATACCGTCACCACTTCATCACCCACCCCTCTGCATTTCATACAGATACACCCTTTAGAGTATGTGTGTGACATGCAAAGCCTTCCTGCCAAAAAACATTGTACAAGAACCGCAGTTTGGTTAGGAACAGACCCCAAAACTACTTTGGAGGAAAACATTGTTTGGTAAGGTTTTGGGAAGATCGTTGACATTTGGTTTCAGACAGGATACAAGTAGCAATGTCCTGGAATGAAAAATGAATTTGCTAGCCATCTTACAGCTCATGTACAGTAAGGTATTCTGGCTGTTTGGGGTGGATAAACTCATTGAGTAATGCAAATAAACACAAATGATCCTGCGATCAAACTAGCTGGTTAGCCTTTGCTGGCTTGGTAGCTTCCAGATAGGTGGGCATGTTTAAGCATCCAATCTTCATGCGGCTTGCATAAGCTACACCCATGCTCCACCTTTCTGCGCATTTTTGGATTAGCAGGCACTGCACACCCACCCACCCAGCACAAGCAGTCCCGAAGACTGCCCACAACTGAAAATCTTCATAAACATCCATCATGTCCATTCGTCACACTCTCACCCTTTGTCACTATTTGTTTTACCACACATTACTCGACAAACTATCTCCCTTTTTTAATTAAAGCACAATATATAATAGAAGCACACATCCCCAGTAGAGGGAATGACGTTTCTGAGCACCCTGTTGCATAAATTTCCATATTAATGTGAAAAAAACTGGTCAGATTAAGGCCAATTATCGTGTGAATAAGTGTATTTTTACACAGGATGCATTTGCTGTGTCATGCACTGATTAGCATCAGTTAACAATACAACTGCATTTGTTGAATATGTCACGGTGATTACTGTTACACAGCTGGAGTGCGTGTTTTACATCCTCGCACACTGTCACATCTCTACTTCCATCACTTCCTCCTCCCTTATTCCCCACCCCCTTCACTTCTTCCCAGGCTCTTCTGTTTTTTCTCCTCGTTGTTGTCTTTGATACTGATTCCTCTCTGTGATTCCGTTGCTCCCTCCATCCCTCCTCTGTCTTAAGACGGCTCGGGCTGAGTAGAACTCTGCTGTGGGATAACTTCATTACAAAACAACCAGGGGAATCGAGCGAGGTTGAAAGATAGGGAGAGGAGGGGGAAGAGATGTGGGAGAGATAAGTAGCAGTGTTGTTATAAAGCTGTCTTTCCTTTTTTACGCCTTCATCTAATTTCTCTGCTCTTGTCCTTCACTAATAGAGAGGCAGTCCGACGTTGAATGAAGAGACGCTCACCTTCTCCGGGGGAGCCACAGTGACAGACATCTCTGCTTTAGGTAGTGATGCACAAAAGGGATTCATGTTTTTATTGAATCCGTGTTGGTTTGGTTGCTTCTTGGCGGTGTATCCCGCTAGGAAGGGATGCTAATGCTGTGGAAGGCAAAAGGGATTTTATTTATGTCCCAAACAATGTGATTAATTTGTCATGGCGTGTATAAGAGACATGAAAAAGGCTGTGAATAATTGATACTTTTCTGTTTTTTCTATGTATTTTTACGACGATGGCAGCATCACTCGCCTCAAGGAAGCTTGGGTCGCTCATGATGCAAGCAGCAATCAAGTGCTTACTCCAAGCGTTTTTGTTTATGAGCTAGTTAATCATCTTCCCCGACATATGTTTTCAGCACGTTTGCCCTTTCCCCCTTACTCTCTCTTTCCGCTGTTCCTTTTGCGCCCAACCCCCCCACTCTCTTAAGGCAATGTGTTATTACTGTAATGAAATATAATAGGGAAGCAGAGATGTTTAAAGCTCAGCCCATTAGGCTATGAAGCAGTCATCCCGCTATCATTTAAGTTGCTTTAATTGAATCCCAACAGGCAGAAGCAAGTATATGAAGCCTTCCCTTCTCATTCTGTCTTTCTCTGTGTGTGTGTGTGTGTGTGAGCATACGCATGTGTCTTTGGGCATGCATGTCAGTGTTTTTGTCCCTAAGCTGCAGTGTAATAATCCTTTCTCTCACAAAAAGGTTTTGTAAACAAGCGGAAGTTGAAGACACTTTGCCCAAAGCATGCCCACCATCGCACTCAGTCATGCATGA